>NC_091948.1:2650000-2998750 GCF_041260155.1 Ptychodera flava
ATCGTAATCTAAGTTTTGGCAATTATTTTTCGTCTCCATGTTTGTAAACCATTTGCATTCACAGGACAATATTTCACCGAGGTCTGTCCTGAATTTTTTCATGTGATTATTTATGAAGAATATTTGTGAGTAGCGTTTTATACAGGGCAACAATATACAAACATTAACCCCCATCTTTTTGCTGACAGCATTGCACAGGGGTCGGGTGATATAATTAACTCTATATATGTAGCTCTATGTATACTGTGTACATTTGAATAAAGTTGTGCGTAATTTGATGTATACAGTGCTGGTTTTTAATCGAATCTCCGAATAAAATGCTATTTCTGTTTATTCTATGCTACATTCACAAAAAGTTCAATGTAACTATTCGTTGCAATAACTCGTCAACGTTTACATAAAGCTCTGTCAAAAGTCAAAAAAGGGGGACACAAACACATACAAATAATTGTGAGACAATTATCTTAAAATTGACAAGATGAAATATTACTTGATCGATACCACAATGCGTCCGTTTCAGTAATTCGTATGACGAGTACAAAAAGTGCGATGGACATTGAACGCTGCCCGGCTTGTTGATTACGACGATTAACAAAACCAAATATCTCGCCCGAACCGGCTTTGAGCTACCTCGGCGTGGCCCGCGCTCCACAGCGCATCGATCAATTTCCCAATATCTAAGCAGGAAATGAAATCGGACAGTTTCCTCTTCGACTGACAACCAACAAAATACGCGGATTTAAGATATTTAATGCGGCTCCACTTTTCACCTTTGTTCATTGTTTAGGAGAAAATAAGCCGATAAACTTCTTTACCGCTCTTAACATTGTATTATGAAATTAAAAATTGTGTAATCAAACTTCAAAAGTGGATCTTGCGTTTCCCACGCAGATTTTCAAGCATTCAGCGCCGTTTGGAAATTATCCGGAGATGCTCGTTTCCAGTGTCCGCACTCATTACCGTATCGCGTCGCACAATAACAGAAAACATGTCAATCACAATGATGCATTGTTCATTGTGTGTATGCGGACAACTTAATCAAAAGAACTGACGTAATAATGAAATCAACAAACTAATCTCTTTTTTTATCGGCGTAAATTTTGGTCACATGACGCGCTCTGGAAAGCACGCGATTCGTAGAGTAAGAAAGTGACAGTGAAATACAGCGAAGTGAAATGATCAAACTAAAAATCCCTTCTCCACAATGTACAACGCGTCATAAGATATTCAAAGTAACATGTGTATTTTCGAGAATAACACCCACTACTTCAGTCGTGGGGTGTCTTTTTTCTGAAACAATGCTCGTTTCGAGGTGAGCATTTTAAACTCACCACAGAACCGTGAAAACAATTTATACAGACAAGTCACTTGAGTGAAACGAGGAACATGAGTAAATGACAGAACCATAAAATTGGAGGACGGAAATTCTCAAAGCCTCTAAAGTCGACTGTGCATTTCTACGTTGAAATGAAAGAGAAGTGAAACATTAGAAAATGGTCTGATTCAGTGGTTTGGGCCAAGCTTCAGGTACTCGACATCTGACGAAAAAGATTCTATGATGCGTTTTTCACAGTTTGTTTCTTTATCTTTGTTTTCCCCTAATCAATTCAGCATGAAATTACACAAGTATTTTTTTTCACTGACTGCATGATACTTTCATTTTCTTTGTTATTAATTTATGGATTTATTGAGGGCAAGAAAGCCTCTCACACCGAGTCGACATCTATGAATTTTACCGCTGCGATAATTATAAATCATTTAGGTTCTGCGTTAGTTGTTTGTTTGGGAAAAGTATGGTGAACCTAAGGGGGTTTCGTTGAACATGGTGACGGGGAGGGGAGGGCAGCAGGTCCAAAATGATCTCGAAGTGGTGCGGGCGATTACCAGAAACTAATCTGTTTGTTTCCTAACAGTCGTCAGAACTGCGCCTGTGCGAGTTTCTTGTTTACAAACAATGTATTTCGTGCACGATATCTAGATGCACCTCATCATCATAGCTGCAACATTCAAAGTACACCATATAGATTATGACAGACATGTTTTAACTTTACAGTTAACTTCATCAATCACCATCTTACATTGAATACAGTGTGCATTGGTCGTATAAGTCCCATACGACTTTTGAGCGTAGTTCCGACGACTGTGTCCCTTTAAAACTAAATACTCACATTAACCGTACTTCAGTCTTAACTCTCGAAATCCTAAAAGATAAGAACCAACATGGAAAGCATGAAGTAGGGTTATGATTCGGAACACGACTATGATGTAGCAGCCGTTTAATGATCTCGTAGCGTCAGTTGCTTAACACGAGTTACAAATGGAACAGTAATATTGGATATTTTTAAAGAACTGAGAACAGCAGTTATGTTTGATTCTAGCTTTTCGGAACTACAGATCTCTGTGTTGGTCATTTTGCACACACTTGCTACATTGGTATAGAAAATGCAAATTACACAGTTTTTAGCTGGTGCTTATATTTCGTTTGGCGTAGTTCTTTTACAAGTATGTGTGTGAGTTGACTTTGTGACTTTAAACGTTCCTACCATTCACGTATCTACACACATGTATAATTCATTATATGTTATTGTTTGCGAATTTGAAAGAGCGCATTAACCGATAGCTATGTCACTCTCAAGGAAATGTCCAGTTTTTGCCGGTGAATCAAGCAATTGTTCTTGTTAGCAATTAGGTTCGTCGGTCTTCAAGCTCTTAATTCAAGTAAAATATTCATAAATATTCATTCATTCATTCATTCATTCATTCATTTATTTATGTATTCATTCATTCATCATGTATTCATTCATTCATTCATTCATTGATTCTGTCATTAATTCATCGGCTTGTCATTTGAGTACATGGTTGGAAACAGAAAAACACTGCGTCTAGGTTTATAGCTTTATGACATAATCATCACTTTACATAATACACATCATATGAAGTCGCCACCAGACAGACTTGACCGTATCGGCAATTAGATCTCTGAAAATGGCCCGGCACTTACAGTGGATTATCATTCTCCGGTAAGCTGACCCTCAAACAACCTTTGCGCAATCAATTTTGGTATTGTATATCCAGCTCTGACTGAATAATACTAGTTCAGGCAAAGCCATATTGCAATTCAGCATTATACTAGGGGGTATGATTCATTCATTTATTGTGAAAGGCACCCTTAAGACGTGCAGGCTGCCACCAAAAACAGAAATGCACTCAGTATCATCCGTGTATTATTCCGGCATATTCTATACGGCAATGTATATCACGTGGTATAGCTGTCCGTCCTTCACGCTCAATGTTCGAGTTCATTTTTTTATTTGGTTTTGTCTGTTGTCTAGGGTTTTTGCCTTTCATCTTGTTTGATCAACGTCCACAGAGAGAAATAGAAATACTGTCTTTCTATTTGTCTGTGTCGTACATTAGCTATTAAAGTCTATAATAGAAACTTCTGGTTATTTTATTGACAGTCAAACGTCGAAGGGCACACGGGAAACATTAGGAAAGGTTTTACCCCAGCAAAGTTTATTTCAATTGTCGACATATCGCGGAACCATATATACTAGGTGGATCTGTAAATTTGAGAAAAGGGTCATTGATTCTTTTCGCCGGAGCATCAAGAATTCGGCATTAATACTGTTGGTTTTATTTCTAGAGTGAACAGTAGCATGGAAACACTTATCACGTGTGTTTGGCAACGGATCATAGAGGAAGAGCTCGTGAAATTGAAGAGCATTCGTTTTATGTCATATTTACGATTATGGACTCGTCCCCATAAACTCTAAATCCTCTGAACTTGGGTCAGAATAACAAAGGAAATTGAAGCGAGTGTTAATGCGTATCACCATTGATTCATGTCACTTAGTCTGTAGTTTGCCTTCATAAGTCTATTTATGTACGGTTATGTCCCGCCTAGGGCGACACAGTGATACATCATGGCGAATACAGTGCAGGTCAAAGGTCGAAACCGTCAATCTTCTCGTATCAAGACGTAATGACAATAATGCAATTTAAGTGACCAATAATAGTGATCTTTGTTTAGGCATTTATTTTTGCAAAGTAGCGGTGAATCGACGCTTTAATCAGAAAAATAATCACTTTTCACAAATCATCATGACCGGTCGTTATTTCTAGATCAAGGTTTTTTCCTATTTCGAGGAATTTGATGGACCACTGAATGATACTGATTTTAACAAGATTTGTAATGTTTTATTTATCTCTTGAAGCAATAACTTTCTACAGTTTTTCTCGGTATGTGAGATTGTTTTTAGCTAGAATGTAATATTCAGTCATCCTTTTCGTTGCTTTACCATTTTTGATCGTTCTTTTGCTTATGAATTTTTTTTTGCGCATCACCAATGCATACGGTTTCATAACGTAACCGATATGGCCTAAAGTTGGTGCGAATGCGCACACGATGATCGAGCTGGAGCCTCCTCCCTAAACTCAATGCGTTCCTAATGATGCAAGTGCTAAATGATGCTTCTGTGCAGTCAGTTAGTTACACGGCGTCTACAGATGTGTAAGATTAATCGAGTTATTTTATGTGGATAAAATTCTGTTTTGCGCCGTCTCCCATCTTAAATATCACTGAGAAGAGGTCTATGGTCTTCCTCAAACGCCGTTTGTTTGATGTTTGTTAATTTGCAGTTCTGTTTGTTAACGGTCGACTTTTACCTTTCTCTATGCATAGAGTTCGTTACTTACATGCAGTTAGCATCCCGTGTATAAAGCACGGTATCTTTGAAATTCATCGCACTTCGAGACAACCTCACGTTGTTTCTCACACGGTTATCTCTGTATTTGGTTTGGTTTGGTTTATTACCATGAAAAGTAGTAGTACACTTCACAAGTCATAACAAGCAAATACAAAATTTACATTTCAGTGGTAATGTGGAGCCAGAAAATATAGCTGTTCGCTAGTCGAGCCCATTCACAAAATTTAAATTAGTTAGGTTAACACGTACGCTATAATACAAAGAGTTCTACAAACATTATTTTATATTTATATGATACTTCATGTTCTCCATATCTCTCATTTGGTATGCATGTTTGCCCATCCTTTTTTCATTTTGTCTACCAACACTGTCTCTCTCTCTCCCTACATTCTCTCTCCCTACACACACACACACACACACACTCTCTCTCTCTCTCTCTCTCTCTCTCTCTCTCTCTCTCTCTCTCTCTCTCTCTCTCTCTCTCTCTCTCTCTCTCTCTGGTCAAAAGGAAGTATTAAAAAGACATTCACAAACCAACGACATGAATGGACATTATCGTCTCTCCCTTTGTCACTGAAGCGAAAATGTTGTCAGATTTCATGACATTTTTCTACCTAAACTCTCCATGGTTTCAGAGAACAATTGCAAAGTGATGCTTGACGCCAACTCAATGATGATGTATCCAATGCCCAATGAAAATGTCGGAAATTTCAAGTACATATTCATGTTTAAATACATGGCCATTCTGACAAAAAATTTTGTGCGGATTAATTTCAAGCACCATAATTATTTTATCACAAACGAATACATGATGTTGGAAAGAGTGGGTATAATATATAGTCCCACAACGACTTATAATTACATTTCAAGTTCACGGCCAATAGTTGTTTAATGAAGTCCCTTTGCTCTTGACTCCTCTTCAGCAGTTTAATATGATGGAAATAGCTCGAGCTCTTCAATACATCATCTGACAATTCAAATTTACGGTGTGTAAATTTTGCCCACGGTTGCGTTCTGAATCATAAATCTACCGGCAGTTTGCCATTTACACAACACATCCATGCCACATGATGTATTCATTTACATCGAAGAAGGGCTTATAATGACGGTCGTGCCCTTTGGCACTGGTTACATACAGCGAGACTGCTCACTCCGTACAGCTGGCGGTCCTAAGGAACAAATAATATTGGATCAATTTTGTAAGCTTACATCTAATGCATCATGGCTACACATTGTCTACAAGTTCGTTCATAATTTCAGTACAGACATGTTACATTGATGGGAAGAATGTTCAAAACGTTATTTTTACGTCAATACAAAACTTTATACTTCTAAATAATGACGTTATTTGGTAGGTATATTTACTGCCATATCGTTACACGTATGTATGTATGTATGTATGTATGTATGTATGTATGTATGTATGTATGTATGTATGTATGTATGTATGTATGTATGTATGTATGTATGTATGTATGTGTGCATCTTACGTTATACGTCTCAAACAAAGGTTGTACAGTATTTACAATTTACATGGTCCAAAACCATTTATATATATATATATATATATATATATTATATATATATATATATATATATATATATATATATATATATATATATATATGAGACGTCGTCCCGAATAGATCAGATATACAAGGATGACATTAACATTACCTACCTAGATCCATGCTCATTACTATCTATTCTGAAAACAGCTCAGGTGAAATCTAGTGAAAACACTTGTATATCTGATATTTTGACTATATGGACAATGAATATATGTGTATAGTATTTATCGAGGCCATGACATCATCTCATACGCACACATTCATTTTAATGATATTCAACCACTGAACATGTTTCTTCAGCAAAGTAAATGCAAAAGCGTCTGTTTAATTGAGCTGTCCTA
Source organism: Ptychodera flava (assembly GCF_041260155.1). Classification (NCBI taxonomy): domain Eukaryota; kingdom Metazoa; phylum Hemichordata; class Enteropneusta; family Ptychoderidae; genus Ptychodera; species Ptychodera flava. The sequence continues at coordinate 2,656,622 of NC_091948.1, forward strand.
TCGACACAAGCAGAGCCTTTAGGTTCAGAGCATCGTCTGTGTCTATCGATAATGATCTCACTTCAAGTGTCCTGCATATTTTCCACGACGCTGATGCTGTCCGAGAACACGTTGAAAAAGCCTACGGAACCACAAAAAAAACTAACTGCAACATCAATCACGCCATTAAGACAACAAAAAAGCCAAAATCAATCATTCACCTGCAGTCGACAACTGCTCTCAACTTAGAGTTGATGAATTTTTAATCCGCAGTGGTGTTGACGTCTGGAATGCCTCATGTCCGATCGAACATTTCAACTGTCGTTACAACCAAACCGTGAACGATATCTCAAGAAAACGAATCGAATTCTTACAATGTCGATTTCATGTAGAAGTCAAGCGAAACGAACAACAACTATCTTTACCGTCGAGCTTGTGCAATCGGCGTAAATTTCATAAAAATAATAGAGAAGACATGTGCAAGATATGTGACGACACAAACGATCCACGAGTTGGCACACGCGGGAATTGGTGGGTCCTCCGTGGTTTGAAACTAATCAAGTCGGGATGTATGAAATTCACAAGTTGTGTCTATCATGTGTGTTAATCTCACAGATTACAAACTACTCGTGTATTTCAGGGAGGCGATGATAACGTGTTTAGTTTCATGGCAGACCTTAACTAATGTCTTCCTCCGTGCAAAACCAGGCAGGAAATTGAATGGATTGTGGCGATAAGTGATACAATACGAGCACGGAGCCATTGACGTGGGCTAGAGCCATTACATGTTCGAAAACATAGCCCCCAGATAATTGAATTCAACTCTAAAACACTTCTCCGTTAAAAACTTGACACATCTCTCAGACAACCCTTGTTGCATGCCAAAGAGAATTGCCAAAGTCAGTGCCGTAACCAGCCTCAAATTGCGGAGCTCCCGGCGATCTTCGTGTCTCGATGACGTCAAACGAGCAGTGGCTCACCTGAAAGTTGTAATTGCCCTGCCGGGTTAGCTGTATCACCCGGCAAATGTCCATTACTGCCCGTGATTGTGTTCCCACACACAGTCGTGAATTTTGTATTATGTGTTAGACGTCTGTCCAGTTCCAAGGTCTGAATGAACGTTCAGCCGCCTGGACGAATATAAATCGGACGGATTGGAAGAGTGGGTCCTGGAAGATGAATAAGGGGGCGGAAGGAAGTTCGGAACTTGTTTTGTCGGTGGATAGCTTCCAGCGATCATCAGTCTGAAGTTGTCGAAAGGATAGTATGGAACCATCTTTACAGACCAAAACGGTCTAACACTCTATGCATCGCTTGAATTCTCAAAAGTAAATCGGGAGAAGTGCTGAAAAAATCATCCGAAATATATGCTGTTTTGAAAATGCAAGATTTTGAAACTCTTATTTTTCGTTTTATCATGATTTTCTTACAAGAAGACCTGCGGATCTTTTCTTGAGTTAAGTTCGTCAAAAAATTTGCATATGCAAAACTTGAACATTCTTGACAGTCACAACTCCTCAGGATGCCTGTCAGTACTGTTTCATTTCACAGCAGACTATATTGGTAAACAAATTAAAAACGCGGTCAATAATTGTCCGTTGCGCGGTCTATAAGTGCAGTGTGCACGTGAGAGTGAGCAGTAGGGCGTCAAAAAGTGCGTGGTATCCTTTCGTTATATTTAATCCGTCTTTGCAATGGAAAGGGCATGCTGGATCGCAAATCTATCGTCATGACTTATTCATAACCATTTGACGGGGAGAGAGAGCCATTTTCTTATTTTTTGTCCCTGATGCACAATTTGAGAGGTCAGTTATTGACCTACGCCATGAGACATGTTGAAAAGGTAGCTGAGCAAAGCATACCTTCAACCTCATTTACAGACAAGAACGACAAGTAACACCAGGACATTAATTTGTCGATACTATCAGCAAGACATACAGTGAGACAACAACTGCTCTATCATACTGAAAACTTTTCAGTCGAGTACAATTCTGAAACTATAAACTTTACACTTATCATATTATTTGAGTTAACGTAGACTGATATTCCGAATCTAAAACTTTTACAATACTCTTTTGGCCTACGTCTTGTGATGGTCATTCTTAAGCTTATAGAGTAAAGAAGTTTTCACTGGCTTAGTTTTGTGAAAATTACAATATTTCTATCTTCACTTCATTGAGATAACACGGGAGTGGCGGCCATTTTGAATTTCAAATATCTCTCGTGTATTTTTTCTCGAGTACCAACATTTGCAAGGTGCCCCTTGGCTGTGTTTTACGTAGCGCATATATTTTTAGTCGTACACTTTAAAGCAATGGTAAATGTTTACTTGATTACAGTTGAGCAAAAGTTTAAATCTTTCATTTTCTAGGCGCAAACTCTCTTAAAGAGGAATGATATTTTTGACATAACTTTTCATTATTTTTGCTCTATAAAATAAGTGTATTTTATTCTTCTTCCCTTCAGAGTGTGTTGATATGAACAGTTCTTACCAAAGCAGTGCATTGTGACTGGAGTCTTGTCCGGGCTACAGTTCAGTTGTCAACCATCACCATAGACGATACACACAAACATGCTGTAGTGACGAGTTAAACACCGAGCATTCAACATAATTTTGGAGGTAAAACAAGAAACTGCCTCTACTGGACAGAAAAAAGTTCAGAAAATGCCTCGAAAGTTACAACTTACGCAAATTTGATTTTGGTTTAAGGGATATGTGGTGTTTTGACACACAGAAACAACCAAAGCTGTAGTCACTTTGTCTCTTTAAGCGAATAAACAGATTCTTGGAAGGCATACAAAAGCTAACTGTTTTATCTGTAACAAAAAGTGTACGACTAAAAAAATATGCGCTACGTAAAACACAGCCAAGGGAACCTATACTCGGCCTTTAAGATTTCGTTTGACTAATGCTAAATGTGCGGTAAACAATATTTATCAAATTGGAGACACTCGCTCGAAGCTCTGTCAAAATTGCTATTTCCCTCAGATAATTCTCTGAGAAAATATGTAGGTCAAAAATGAGCCAATTTCCATGAAGGACCTCCGAGCGATGAAACGTTAGGGAATGCCAACGCTTTGAAAATAAATTGACTAGACTCGATTAAGAGCACATAGCTGGAGGCGGAGCAAAGCCCAAGACAGTGCGGCATGCATTGGACAAGTAAGATAGTAATCCGGTTGGAGATTGATCGCTGGTGACTTCAGCACAAACATTTTCCTTTCTTCTCCATTTATTCTACCTTTCACACCAAAAGTTAGCTTGTTTTCGCAACGTTACTGGGACTTGACGCGCCGAGGCCTTGCAGTCACCTGACTTCAGGTCAGAGTTCACCGTTCCTGGGACGTCTTTCCCGCTGTTATTCGTCAAAGACGGGATTCACCGGGGACTGCTTTGTGGATTATTTTTTACCTCATTAGAGCGGGTATCTGTTCAGAAAGTCGGCGCGGTGAAATGGACACGGTCTGATGAAAGATACACAAAGATGCATGACAAGTACGATTGATCATTATCTTCCACCGAAAAAAAAAGGTATATGCAAGCTTATATGTGAAAAACATTCCCTGTGCGGAAATTATGCCCGATCAACAAGTGCGTAGCCATGCTGCTAATTTCCAAAGCGACCGATGGGTTAGAAAGTGAAAATTACTACGGGGTTTAAATCATTGTATGCACCCAGTTGGAGTTGACATTATTCTTCATTGAGCGAAATCGACAAGGGTAGTTTCCCGCTGAGTTGTTTTTGTGGAAACCGAGTATTTTCTAAAGCGCGCGCATTCTCTTGATGAGAATGGCAAGGCACTACGAAATTATACAATATTCGTTACGCTCAATTTGCATGCAAATGAGAGCAGCCGCTTCGCTGGCTGACACAGCCAGGATGCACCATCTTCCTGCTTGAGGAAATTAAATAAATGCCAAATTCGATTCTAATTCATGACAAGCTTGGGCTGTGTTTGCAGTGGCAAGACAAGTGCTCGTTTCTGTCTTTTCTTTTATGTAGCCTTTCACAAGGATCAGATCGATGCAAGGGATCGCAAGCAGTGTGCAAATAAACCTCGCGGGATCGGCAACATATTTCATGGAACGCTTGTCGACATGACACAAACACCAACCTTGCGGGGTTGATGCTGTTGATAAACAAGCTTAACAGGACAAATCGCCTGATTTCCCGGTTCTCGTCGCTCCCTAGTCGTAATCAGCGATAGGTGCCGGATTTTTTTGCTATCACTGTCCCTGTCAGTAATTTGCGCAAATTTATTATTACCGTGAAACACGAAGCGCAAACATAGACGAGACTAACGATGGTGCTTTTGGTGTTCAATGCATGATAGGATAATTTGTCACAGCTGAAACAGATCTCAAGAATGTCTGAAACCAATCTAAATACACGAACTACGGCATGTAGAGTAGTGGACGGTTGAACACGTAGAAATGACATATTTCTCCATATCCGATGATTAACGTAGACACATAGACTGTGAAGAATACTCACATAGAGATTGTACAAATATATAAAATAGAAGGAAATACCTACATACACGTCGGTTCACGTGCGAGTATACAGGTCGCAATTATCATACCTTGAACAATGACCGGTCTAATTCATATTAATTTAGTTTTTGGGTGTTAGGCAAAAATGAGTAACAATAGAGAAGTTGGTAAAAATTGCCAAAACGCGATACGTGCCCTCAAGACAAAAATCTCTCATTTGTCTCGAATTGAAAGAGATTTGATGAAATGAACAACTGCTCGGAAAATTCACCCATGGAAATCTTTTATCGCTGGAAATTGACACAATGAAAGAAGGGAACTCGAATTCTGGCCCGAAAGCATTTAGGGCAAACAATACAGCGATGCAATTTGTTAACACTTCTCGCAGATGAAAAATTACAAAATTAACAATATCACAGGCCCTGGAGAAATGGAAACCAGTAGAGAGGTCTTTTTTCGCGAACCGAAGAACGACTGTGTTCCATCATTATTAAACGTTTACAGTCAAATGTACAAACATTCGAACTGGCGCTCTGTTTAACACCAGTGCAATTAAAGTCTCTTCTTTAAAAAGAGAAAGAGTTTTAAAGAAAGGGGGAAAATGACCATTTATTTTGACTCGCGCTGAAATCGATTCCGCGGACGGCGACTTTTGTGCTGGAACTAGGAGAGCGTTATTGGTGATTGATCCGGGCAGTCGGGTTAGTATAACGAACAAAAGACGGCACACTATCGAGTAATAAGATTTCGGTCATATTGTTAGCCTTGGTAGTCTTCTTTGTTAATGCAGAAAACAAACAATCTTTAATTGAGATGTTTTGGGGGCATGGCGGTGCATTTAAATACAAGAAAAGCAAAAGTTCATTTATTTTACACATGGCATCTAGTAGAATTGAAACGTATTTTATGAATCATGTCTTCTGAGAGTTATTTAGGTCTATCCCATACAATAAGCAAATCCGAGTTTTAGGATCCTGTGCATAGTATGCCCCAGTCCGTACAAACATGGTAAACGTGTGCTGACTGCTTCTCATGGAAAATGCTCATGTCAGAGTTTAGCCCTTTTTTCTCAAAGACAACACAGCTATACCTTTTTATAGTAAGCTTACATTCATTATTTTTATTCTATAAACAATTAGATTTTCTTATTCATCTCCAAAGTATGTTGAAATAAATAGTATTAACCTTGCAAGCACAGTGGATTGCGTGCAAAATACAATGTTATTGTTGACAAATAAATTCTATATTACACCATACTGGAATTCAGTTGTCAACAATTAATACTGGACATTAAAGGGACATTAGCTGTAACTTTTAACTAATTTTTCACTACTCTGTTTCAATGTATCAACTACAGAATTTTACTATAATCCGATAATCATGACCAATGCCCGGTGTCTTGCTTACCAACACAGCCTGTATATGTGAAATTACCATTGTTATTGTTGATAAATGTATTCTAGTCCGGACCTGAATACAAAATTTAAACAACAACTATGCAGATTATACTCATATAGGGTATATTTATGAGCTAAATATTAGGAATTTCTCCATGGTTCAGGGATTCAAACCAGAAACTGCACATGATACAGAGAACAAACAAAAAAAATGACCAAAGTTACAGCTAATGGATCTTTACAGTAAATACTCCCGTTGACCGCGTTGATAAGCTGAACGCTATGCATTTGGACACAGAACGAGCAAGTAGAACAAAAATCCGGGGAAACAACATCGAGTGTTGGCGCTGATGTAACTTAATATAACGCCATCATCATATCTCTGGACAGTCAACTGTACTGAATAAAAAATATATATTTTGAATTTTGTGGGTAAATCATATATCAGTATATTATATTCACAATTTTTTATATTTAAATTCCGATATAGAAACAAATGAATTCTTTATTACTTCTAAATAAACCAAAACAATTGTCGAAACATTTAATATACTCAGATAAACTCCTATAAAATGCACCATAAAGCCGATAAATTGCCACTCAAAATTTAAAATATATATTATGATATTAAGTTGGTCATCTGATATCATGTCACCGTGCTGTGAATTATGGCTAAGTATCTTGACTTACAATGACTTTCCAAACTAGAAACTGAAGCATGCGAATAGTTTTCAGTTTCAGCGCACACCAACCTTACGCTGACTTTCAACTGTTCAATACACAAAATATTACTGAACGAGCTGCGGTTGTAATCTTGCTGTTACCGAAGCTGTGTCGCTGACTCCGACGCGTAGCCTGGGGGCGCTCTCTCGAACACAATTGTTACCCAGTCGGGTTTCTCTTTAACCTTTAACCTCCAAGCCATTCGGAAGTCTAAATATTATACCAGCTTTACCGGCTTAAACAAGGCAGGTGCAATAAAAGTTGGAAAATTACAGTCAGATGATTGTCTATTTTGAAAATGATATACATACACACTGTAGAGTTTAGCGAAACATAATTGTCGAGGTCATTCCACTTTGCTTTCCGTCTATTTCAATTGAACCTGACGCATTTCATTTGAAAACCGAGGGCGAGGCGCATGTCACTTTCCATTTCATAGTGAACGTTCACACATCTGGTATTCGGTAAGATCGTGGTCTTGACTCGTGATATACGCTTGTCTTCTTGTCGTCAATAACAGAGCAATCTCCCCTCCCCCCCCCTTCACTTTACGTATAAATCACTTTGTATGTTTGTATTTGATGTCTTGTAGTCCAAAATACTGCAAGTTCAAAGATAATGCTGAACTTTGGCGAGCACGAAATGCACTCGACAGAAGATGATGATAATTTCAAACTCCGTAATATACGGACATCTCAAGAGAAATCTTACACACTTCACGCTTTTCGAAGTTCGTGCCTTGTCGTAAAATCGTTCACCTCTTTACGATATGAAGAGCCGCAATGTGTGCTACCGTTGATAGGAAGGACAACTCATCTCTCTACACGACGTTTTAACGCCATAGAAAGAGACAATCGTGTCAAGAAAGTCCCCATTTCAAACTTTTTAATCTTGAGATACGTCTGTTGGAAGCCACGGAAAGGTCCAATCCTACGTCACATTCAGAATAAGCAAAGATGTTTCTCAACGCTTCTATAAAAGTTGTTGAATGTTCATCGTCGATGGTGAAAGAAGACTATATTATTTAAGTTTCTCTCATCTTATATTAAATTATTTTGACATTGACCTTAAGTTGATTACAAGTCTGTTGTCAGGATGAATCCTTTATTTTTCCCTTCTTGGTGGTTCAGAGAAAGTTTCCTAGACTTTAACCAACGTATGAACAAGTACTGCAGTAGATGTTTTCCTCTAATGCATGTATACTCAGCTGTAGCCGCCAACGTCCATGTAAATTCTGAATGGGAAATTGTCAACATTAGATATCAGGGCTATATTCAATTGCATTGTTAATTTTGCACACTGTCGCGTGCTTTTATTTCCAGGTGAATGTCTGACGCTTGCCTTTATATGCTGATATCCAACATCCTTATTGTCTGCTGGCAATGACCAAAGGCAGGGAGGTTTAGTTTTCAAGTGTAGCTCAGCAAGCTGCTGTAAAACTTATCAAAATTGGTTTGGTGCCTTCATAATTGAGGTATGGTGACTCGATGTCGTTTGTCTGTAGAAATGATACGTGTGTTGGCATGCTCGAAACTGAACATTTTTAACATTTTGGAAAAAAATCCTCGGAATAAGTGCAGATAAAGATGGCTGAACGTCAATACTAGTACATGTCAAAAATTCCTTTAAACCAGGCCTTAAGTCCATCCCATCCCCTCAAGGTAGGATTTCACAATATTTTCAATGAGTAGATTTCAGATTATCATTGCTGGTTTGTGCGTGTGAGTCACACTGACAGGGTTCCGACACGTGTATTCTCTTGTGCGCCTGTGTTAACACCACTAGAGTTTGTGGTCGAACGCCCCTGGCACGATAGTGCTGTAGCTTCCATTATCTGATGACTACTATATTAAAGTACCATTTTGTCAATCTTTTAGGCATCATTTTCAAAAGTTTTGTAAGGAATTTCGGACAAATATGCACGTCTGCATATTAATGATGGGGTGTGACGTCATTAGCATTAGGCTGTGTACACTGGATCTGGGACATCGTAAACGCTGTGACAATTACATCAACTCTAACGTTTGGTGTATTTTCTCTATTTATTTTCTCTGTTTGTAACTTAAACTTTCTTATTATTATATTGGGTTAGCTCCCCACTAAGATCTAGTAAAGCTCGTAGCAATGCACATTCTGATGAGTCACCGGCCTGATCTCAAAATCATACCGGAATTACTAGTGTCCGACTTGTCCATACTGCATTGCATGAAGTGCCAAATGTTGTTGATGTTTCAGTCGGGACCAGACTTTCTTCGTAAGTAATAGCATTGCATATTATAAACAATGTTTTGCGGTTGCAAGACCTATATCTTGTAATTACACACACACGTCGGGAAAAAGTGGGAACTATACTTGTTATCACAACAAAAGCAAAGAAACTGTTATCAAAAGTCACAGCTAATGCCCCTCTACCTTGCTCTGTAATCTGTCTGAAAGGAGTGTAGGGTGAAATCAACTTAATATCATCGAATGTAAGTTTGTAAGTGGGCGATCTATGACACTATGAATGATGATTTTTTTTCAGCAATTCACTTATGTTTGGTCTGTTATATTTACAGTATCATACGATATGTAATAACACGAGCAAATACTTGGGAAAACTTGAGTCCATACCAATTACATGAAACTGGTTATTTCAGACGGGACCACAGCACACTTGAAATTAATATTGACCCTTTTTACGGAGCTCTTATTACTAACGTCCCATGTGTCACAATACTGTCCCTCGTGAGTTCATTTTAATCCGTAAAAGAAACATGCACACAGTGTTACTGTAATAAAATATTACTACAGAAGAATCAATCGAATTTTGTCAGGGAGTCGTTGCCAGCTATGCTTTCATAGTGGAAAATCCTATGAGCGATATCACCTAACGCTCCAAGTAATTTCAACCGACTCCAACGTCATTTATTTCAACACCAAATTGCCTTTTGATCATCGAAAGGGCAGCTTTTATTTACTGTATGTAAAGCTGCAGGGGTTTCTTGCGGGAGGGTCTTTTTCCCCTACAAAGTTAACCGTAAACGGTGTCAAAGTACGTTAACAAATGCGTAATATTCGAACACCCCATCTGTCAAATTTTCAGGAGATTTTCCCGAACTGTCGAATATTTTTGCTCGTTGTTGCCATGGAATAAGGTAAACGTGAATAAATCTCGCTTTTGCACACGTCATAACAATAGTGAGGAATATGAATTTGTGAAAAACTGAAAAGTTGTAAATTGGAGAACGTTTTTGACATTAATTACATAAATTTCTTTATTTCTAGCACGTTCAGTTTGATATAAATTCATAATATGTCGCCGTTGGGCGGTAAGTTGATAAAAGATAGCGTCGATCGCTTGACGTAAAAAAACTACCGCGGGTTATTTATCACAAAGAAGGATTGATCGGTGGTGCATCGTCGGGTTGATGCTGACCTGCGGTATTGTTGACCGTTTATCATGAACTATTACCCTTTTCTATGGGTGTTTAAATTTGTAGCTGCTACAGACAATCGTTCCATAGTCAGCTTGTCCATGCCTTACAGAATTGTGTCGACAATTTTCAATCTTACATTATTTATAGACACTCATCTTTTTCATAAGATTTTAACCCCAACTTAAGCCTAGTACATTTTCCGTATTTGTAGATTTGTAGACAATGTTCAAACTCGCACGATACCCTGATCATTTATTTATTTATTTATTTATTTATTTATTTATTTATTTATTATTTACTTTGTTTATTTCCCATTAATTTTCGATGCAATTTGATCTTTGGTCCGACACTTACTAAGGGTATACAAGCGTTAGTAGTCAACCATATTTAAACATTTGCTTGGAAATGTTGAACCGATGCCTGATGTTCCTGTTATTCGTATTTCCCATGTTTTATTTGCCCTGTTGTCAATGAACTACATTTGTACGTGTCTGGCACAAGACGATCTTGAAAAGACGAAATATAAATGAAATATGTTTTGAATATGAGAGAGAGAGAGAGAGAGAGAGAGAGAGAGAGAGAGAGAGAGAGAGAGAGAGAGAGAGAGAGAGAGAGATCCAAAGTTCGTCCGCCGTTAAAATTTGACCCAACTACTGAGCAAGAACAACGCGGTGTTACGGAAGTTGACAAATTAACAAGTGACCTGAAATGACAACGGTACAAAGTTAAATATTCAAAAAACTTGTAATTGCTCTTCAAATATCGCAATTAAACATTTTCTTTCATCATTGATTTCAAGATCAGGAAAGGTAGATTGTGCATTGTCTTGGCAGGCGGGACTAGTCGACGCACTCCACACAAGACAAACAGTTGCAAATTTCATTGGGGAGGGGGCGCTGCTCAACAATTTGCCAGAATACATCCTCTCACCTGTGATGATTGGGTTCAGTCCGCTAGATGTCGACGCTTCTGGAATCTACTTTTGAACAAAACATAACAGGGACACAGGGTTACATAATATACATCAAAATGTATTTGCCTCGTTATCACAAACATTTCCTTTCCTTGTAGGCATGGACGCATGTCGAGTTGACAGAAGTCAATATTGACCGAATCAATCTAATGGGGCATGCGGTTGTCGTCTTTGCAGGTTGGTTTGTCAATATTGTTTTAATTGGTAAGTCTGAGCTATTATTCTGGATATTTAAAGGCCCATGGGCTATTTGTTATATTCGTACACATCAAACCCCCCTTTAAATTTTCTCAAATTCTCTCTGAAGAACAACCCTTAACAGTGAAATAGCGTGAAAACTGCATTTGAACAACATTCACTTGTGACAGTATGCATGGTATGAAATTTCAGATTTCGCTTCGTTTTAAATTTCCCGCCATTTTCAAAAGCTGATTGTGTTACATAGAAAACAGAACACAACATCAAAGTGGGAACATTCAGTGCCGTTTGCGTTTGATCCAATGGCTTGCAATGTGCTGTTGCTGTCATATGGGGTTGCTAATGTGTATAAGGATCTTGTCAACCGTTTTGTTTTTAGCGTTGTGATTTTTGGTTGGATTGATGTGTTGTTGTTTGTCATTTGCATAAGGGGATCATATTTGAGTGGGTTACATGTTTATTACTAACCTTGTTCAAGTTCGCGGCGTCCGTGCATGGGTAATAATATATGCATATACATGTACATCCTTTTTAGCAAGCACATCATTAATTGATTTAAGTTTGACAGTAAAAAGACAATTATACGACATGTTGCATCCTATGGGCCTTTACAGTACCTGAAAGATTAGCCGGCGATGACTAAATATATCGGACACTGCAGCAAAGTTAAAGCCAAACGAAAAATACGAGCCCAAGCTTCGTCCAACGTTTCACTAATTTGAATTAACGCTTTCTTTTAGAGGTCTTTGAATACAGAAAGCTAAACAACTGCGATTTTGGTTGATTGCTTTTACAGATGAATAGTTATTCTGGTCTTGGGCGTCAAAGGGAAGGCGTACCTGTTGCAACGTTCGTCATTTGTCTGCCAGAGGGCGCTCGGTCGCAGGGTATTAACGTTGCCTGCTGAGTGTTGCTACGGACAGTTGAACTTATGGTGCTGACAACAAAAAGAAAAAAAACAAAAAACACAAACAAACAAAAACCGACGCATGAATTCAAATCAAATGTGAAAGTAATGACCACACTGACAAAAGAACGTTCATTTAAAGCTTTTAATAAAAAATGCTATTACACGATTTGAAAACATCACCCAAACTGCTGCCATGGGAATAGTCCTGCACTGTAAAACCATGACACCAAGCGTACAGTGGATGCATGTCAACATGTATGAAGGGACTAAATAAAACTACTTTTTCGGTGCAACTCTGACTTGTCAATCTTCTTAAACTGATATATGTAAAGTGCAACAAAATGTGTTTCATCAGACCAATATGTCAACATCTTTCAATGGCTCTCTTCGAAGCAAATTGTTTTCTAAAACAATCTTGTCATAGTACACAGTCTATCCTGTAAGTCAATAACACACCTTTCTGTTTGAAAAGAGTGAGATAATTTTGTCCTTGTATGAGCACTGTGATTTCAAAATCACTCTTTCAGGCCAACATCACTTGTATATTTGGTAAAAGGGTTGACTTATCATGGATGACAATACTGAGATTTTTTGTTCACATAAATTGGTGGTTGGTAAACCTTCATATGAAGACTGAGCACCATTCTCTGTCCATAACAGGACAATAACTTAATGCAGTGTGTGAAGTGAACAGGAACATTTGAAATTCAAACATGGCTTATGATAAGGAAGAGGAATGGCTTTATGTTGAATCAACGAAAGATTCTGTCGAGTGAGGGCGCTCTGGGACCTCTGCTCAGTTCTGGACTCCCTTCAATGCACAACTGAATCTTTTAGTCGAGGTCATTGCATCTCTCCATGGATGTGAAAACACGTCTTGAAAAAGAAATGTACATCACAAACATTTAACATGGTTTGATTTGTTAGATAATATTCATAACCATCTTTCTTTACAACTCAGCACATTTTTCTTGGTGTGAATGTTGCCTCTTGACCTGAAAGCAAGAGCCTGCTTATCTAATGTATCTCTACAGCGCAAAGTGAATATACATTCATGAAACCATAGACAGTGGTGAAACTTTCTCGACTGTCTATGATGAAACCTACAAACAATTCATTGGAAGATATCACTTTTGGTTGAGGAGATTCCAAACCCCCAACCCCCCACCTCTGTTAAATAAATCCAAGGATTGGTCTGACAACACAAAGGGGACCAATAACAGACACCCTTACCAAAAGTGCAGACCCACATTCTAACCAGTTTTGTCAATGCCTTGAAATATTTCTTTCTTTCTTTGTAGAGGACATTTTTCACAGTGTCATAAAGAGTATAAATTGTTGTGAAATTTACTGCATGTGAACCATGATGGCATTGTCTTTTTTTCTCAAATTCTCAATACCACAATAGACAGACCATTTGTCTCCATGGTAACTATGAAACTGTATCTGATTGGGTGACACAGTTCCTTCACCAGGTGTTGCTGTGAGTAAAATCCTAACATGAATACCTCACTTCTGACAAAAAAGGACGAGAATAAACAGACTACGCACTGGACATAAAAGGTTTGTATCAATTTCTACAACTTCAGCGAAAATGTACAGAACACAATATCAAAGTGACACGTGCAATGAATCTCAGTTTGAACTTTTGAAGTTCAAAATTATCTTAGGTAAGCAACCATTGTTTTGGTAAAAATTAATTCATGAACTACTTTTTCTGTGTACACACTCAAGGAAATAAAAAATTACACAGAAAAACAAATCTTCAATGGAAAGTTTTGCAAATTTTTCATTCAGAAGAAAATTGTAAATTTGAAGAATTAAGGAACATATATGTATAACCTTTTTGTACATTATTCAGCATGATTTGATGTCAATGTGCATATTGACTGACAGGTTTCTTTTTCTTTTTTGATCAGTCTTCAAGTTTAACTTCTGCAAGAATTTCTTGAGCCGCCTTGTATTCTTCTGTTTCTGCCAAGTCTTTTTCATTTTCCTGAAATCAATAAATTACAGACAACGCAACGTCAGTGTCTGTGACAATGTCAAGATAATTTCCAACCATTGATGAGCAAGTTGCAGAACACGATAATGTCTCAATCTGTTCTCATTCAAGATTGTCTGATTTATCTGTTTTACATAAATGAATATGCATTTTAAGTCTGCATTTTTACAGGAAACAAAACATATTAAGATGTCATTTTCTCACCATCGGTCAAGAAATTGACACTGAGGTACAAGAATATTATAAGTGATACATGTAAATTTTTCTGATGACATGCATAACAGGGTTGACGAATGAAAATTTCACTCAAAGAGCAAAGAAACCATGGATAAGATATAATAAGTCATACAAATTGCACAAATATGGAATATACAACTTGAAATTAAAAGACTATTTGTTCGTATCTATGTTTGAGTCTTATCACATATGCTTCAAAGATAAAAAAATGCAAACATCACTAATTTAGAGATTTCTGCTTCAGCTATCAGTTAAAGGCTTTCTTGCTTTTGACTTGATGACATTGGTCAAAATTCAGGCCACACTTTTGCCATTTCTCTGCAATACTTACAACCATTGTTGTCAATTCACTATGGGCAGTGGCTAGTCTCTTCTTGCAGTCTGGTATCATCTGCTTGGATTCCTGTAGAACTTCTTTCTGTTGACACGCCAGGATTAAAGACAAAGTGGTTTAGTGTGAGGTACCTCCCAAGCAACATTCTGTACTTTACAAATATGTATTGCACTTTTTAGAATTTATAAGTTATCCGGCCAGATCATTAAAGAATAAAATTTAGCTACGTCCATGAAATGTACAGGTGGATAATATTCACCTTCAAGTTCAAATTGTTGTATCTACTGCTTATTTTTTGCCTGGCATGGACATTATTTCACACGAAATGGATTTCCACTGTCATTCAGTTGAGATCTGTTCTCTTCTGCCAGCACATGTATTGAACTGTATATTTTGACATAAATATTTCCAATTTTTCTGCGAATTTTAAATTCAGTTGGATCAAATCTATCAATCATCAAAATTGGCACATCCCCCATGGTTTTCTAGGATTGATACGGACCCCTCTGCTTGAAAGTAGGGGGTTGAAAAAGATGGCACAACAAATCATCATTTTGTTGATCAAAGAATGCACATCTCCCAACTTAATAGCAATGTATGTGTTACACCTGAGTGCATTTACTTTGTTATAGAGGTTCTCCAACTTCCACACATGAACATTATTATTCTATAGTGCTTGGCTATACACATCTCCCTTAGGTAGAATGCACTAAAGAGACAGATATTCCTCCTCTTAAATTTTTTCAGTACTTTACTGGTCTACCACTTGTGGGGCTGATTTTAAAAGTTCTAGGAGTAAGAAAAACTCTCACCCTCTTAGTTTTTTGATAATCAAAAATTGTCTTATTTAAAATAGTGTTAACACAGGGATGATGGCTATTTTGAATTTCAAATATCGGTTAATGTTGTACACACTATGCTGCGTGACCCCCCCCCCCACCCCCCTGATTTTTGTTCTTGATTTGGTAATAGATTGGTTGACATTTTCATTGAGAAAAGTTTGAGCAAAAGTTTAAGTTTTTCATTTTCAAAGTGCATACTACCTTAACAGTTTATATATACTAAAACCATCCATGTACATAAAGACTGGGATGAATACCTGTTTTTTAATGTCATATTCATCTTTTCCGTCTGCTTCCATCTTCTTTATCTTTTCATCTTGATCTACAACTTCTTTCTCATACATGGCCTTCTCTTTGTTGAGCCTGTCAAAATAGATAGAAATTTAACATGTAGGAATTGTCAAACTATTACCTGTGAAGAAAAATTGACATCCCAGTATATCCTGATAAAAAGCAACATACATACATAACATAATACCACATTGACACACTTGTAGCGATTAAAATATCCCAGACAAATCACAGTAAGCATTGTAGATTACAGAACTCTAAAAACACTGACAGACTGTTTTAGTAAGGTCATAGATATTTATCAGTCTGTTGTGAAATGTTATCATTTACAACTGAGTTTGATGTTACATTATTCAAAGTTTTATTTTTTTATTAACCTGGCATATGCAATAGGAATAACTCTTTCATATGATCATCACTCGAAATAATAGCTTTATTTAGCATCTCATAAATGAGTCATCAGAATTAGCCACTACATGCATGGGCACCGGACACTGATGATGGAGGAAGTTCTAAACTTAATGAAAGTCGACTATGTGCCCTGGCTAGCACTGACCACGGTCCTACTTATGAAAGTTTCCCTGACCGTCCCTATGCCCCTCGTCCTGACTTCTCAATCGTCCTTGTATCAGAAGAGACAAATGCGAAACCTGTACGTTATGTTATGGTGCGACACTTGGTTCTCTTCGAGGATCTCACCATGGAGGTACCTCCATGATCTCAAAAACTTCTGATATGCGTTCCATATTGCTGCAACAGTGTAGACTGACTCAGATGGAGCAGGAGGTCGCGTTGTACTTAAATTGCAGTGCTGTTGCTCGAAGTTTTGCCTTGGTATGTTGGTCGGAAGGCAAAATCTGGTTTTGCCGGCCAACCCAAATACCCAGGCAAAACCTCGAGCTACTGTACTGCAGCTATAAAGAGACTCATGAGGCCACAGGCAAGCATGCAACATCAACACAGAGGCTAACTTTACCTTTTAACAACCCCTGTTTTGATCTTGATTTGACGAATTCTTGGATCTGCTGCAGCCATTGCTCCGATGTGGTTCGAATGAGGCACAGGCAATCGATCGTTAGGCAGTAAGCGTGATACTTGGTTTGTCGGCCGTTTCAAATATGAGAGAAAAGCGGTGTTGACTTCACTGCGCTTGCCCAGAATGAGTCATGATGAGTAAGCCTGGCAGGTCAAAGGTCAAAGTTAACAACTTGTATTGAGCATGGGTCACGAACACAGAGTGCGCCACTACGGCGACGTAAGTGAATGTTCGGACCATAGACTCGAGGGTTTATGGATAATGAACTTTATCATTGTCATATATAATACGACGAGGCCCGATGTCGTTTTCAATACATTTATTACTAGCTCTACGAAAGCTATATATATAACTATAGGCCGTAGATTGACTGTCGACGAACTACCAACGTGTCGCTGCCTCCATCGTCCGCTCGCACGGCTCGTTAGCCAGACAGGAGTCTTCCACTAACCACGCCGTGCGGGATACCCCCACTATTTTGCGTTAAGGAGTTTGATGGAATTAGAAAATCAGGCGGATCAATCAGAGCACGCGTTACACTCAAAGAGAAAACCACGCCTACCTTCCAAACGCCGACCACCGCACTGTTTGTGCACAGCTTTTCTCTCAATTTACTTACTGGTTTACTAGACTTGGTTCAAGTGCGTGATTGTGAACATGTGAGTTGTGTGAACGTCTCGAATGCAATGATCTGTGTTCTGTTTTCATGTGAAATGTGTGAGTAGGATTTTGTGAACGTGTTGAGTGGGGTGAACGCGATACATGGGAGTTTTACCCGGCAAAAACTAACTCACTACTCAGTCTGCTGCTATAGCTGCACAGACTAAATAAGACTAAAAACGCGTTCGATAGCTACCAAATTTTACACGAGAAACTTTTACAAATCATTTTATTTTTTGAAAATTCACCGACTTGAACCAAGTCTCTGGTTTACCTTCGTCCTGTGACACCCTAATGGCTCAAACGGAGATTTAGGAGTGAGAAGGCAATATTGCCCGAGTTTAATACAGGATTTGATTGTCATGCATGGGGAAATCTTACTGCGTGGTGGGGATAAAGTTACGGGCATTAGATATCTCCCAAAGAAAAAAAATCGACGAATAAATATGGCGATAGTGCAGAAGATGACTTTGAAAAAACTGACGCTTGTAATTTATGAAAAATTCACCGATGAGCAAGCTTATATTGCTTGCTGACGCTTGTAGTCAATGAAAAATTCACTGTGACCAATGAGTATATTGCTTGCTGTGATGAATAGGTCAATTTTTTTTGAACGACACCTAGCTCTGCATGGCAGGGCTGTGTGTTACCGGCAGTCCTGCCATGCAGAGCTAAACGACACCCAAACACAAAATCCGGTTCTTTAATTTCCAGTTCTAGCATATTTCACAAAGTCCTAGTCCACGTTTTCGAGCCACGCTTCCAGTTGTTTCTCCCGCGGCGTGTCGATGTTCTGTTCTGGTAAATCCTGTTCATCGTCTCACAATGTTTACAATTTTCCAAAGATATGAACAACAGAATAGCTGCCGGCCGCGCCAGTTGACAGGACAACAATGTCTGAACAACGTCTGAGTAATGGGTTTATCGTGAAATTTTGAGGTCAAAATTGGAGGAGTGGTTTAACAGAGTTACTTCGGCGGGTAGAACTTTTCTATTTCGCGCCACGATCTTTTGAGTTTGGCGGGTTGATGTTTTCACCTTACAAGTTGAGCGACGGGAATATCTTGCGGTACGACGCGCTGGCGGCTGGGCCTTTGTTTTAACGTTTTGAACACATCGGTGATTTCAGCAGTAGATTTCAGTAGCATGAAATGTAAACGGCGACCACAAATACTTGTACAACCCTTTTCACTATTAGAGCGCGAAGCTACTTCAGTGAACTGCAATAAAACCGCTTACACTAATTAGTTTCAGCTGTAGCCAGCTGGCAAAGTCGACAACATTGTATGTCCCATGCAGACAGTTTGTCTCGGGAAGTTGAAATAAACAAGACTTGTACATGGACCAGTGTGCATGGTAATGTTACATTGTATCTCGTAATCTTGAACACTGGGTACCAATCGTAAACTCTCATTTACAACCCAAGACAGAGCACGTTTTAGCTTTTGACAAGCAGAACTTTTGTCTGTATCAAGTAGCCACGGGTGCAACAGAAACTGCCCAGTTATAACACACTACACTGACACACCGATCTGGTTTGAAACATTTTATTGCAGGAAAACATACAAAAACTATATCAATATAACAACGTTGGCAAGCAAATGGGAACCTACTTGCCTATGAGAACAGGCAGCTAACACATGCTTTGAAAAACTTGATAATCGTAACTTTGAAAAATGAATTTTGATGTGAATCTACCTCAAGCAAGACATTGTCCTTTGCGAGCTACACAAATTTCAATGTTCTATAACGCGCTATGAAATGAAAACAATCCGATGGTTAAAGCAAACGATTGTGTGCGTTGAAAACTGAAATCACAATTTTGAGTCTAAAACCACAAAGTAAACAAGTGATTCACTACGAACGAAATTTAGAATATTGTCCACACAAACGTCCACTTCGAAATTAATCCCTGCTACTCGGAGGTGGTGGTGGTGGCGGTGTTGGTGGCGGCGGCGGCGGCGGAGGCGGCGACACTGATGGCATGCACGGTTGGTGGATTGCTGGTTGCCATAATTCAGCACTGTTGTTACGTGCAGAGAAAACGAACAAAAGGGTGAACTCAGCAGTTAACGTTTAAACAAAATTTATTACGAAAATAAAACTAATTGCTAAGTTAGGGATAGGATACAAGCTTTAAAGTGTACAGACTACTTATCTCAGCTGGGACGGCAAAGCTCCAGTCTCAGAGTTGTAACAGTCAGTCGGATGAATGAACAGTCCTTTGGCTTGCAGGCTTGAATTTGCACAAAGTCCACAGTATAAATCCAGCGTTGGCAGTGAAGGTCTTGAAAAGTCTTGAGAATGACTACTGCTGGAGTTTAGTAACACACAAGAGACACGATCCCAAAAGTCTGACTGGAAGCTGAGCACGTCCCTTTTATAAAGGCATATAAGAACAATCTAGAACTTTTATTGACATGCTAATTACTGTTCTAAAATTATCTCTCTTACACAACTAATCAACTTTCCAGAACATTCCAAACATGACTAATTGAATTCAAGGTTGTGAGGTCATTAAGGGCAGTGACCTTGAGAATGTTCTAGACTAATTGAACTCAGGTCATGATGAGTGTGGGGGGAAATGACCTACATAACACACCCCCTCTTCAAAAAAAAAGAAAATTTTTCAAAGAAAAATCTTTCTTTTGCAAATGTAATCTTGAAAAAGATTTAAGTACTCAATTTTTTTTTCTTACTCTAAAGTAAAACTTCTTGAAAGTGAACAACAATAAACTCTAAATACGAGAGAGACAGTCTGCAATTAAATTGTCTCTGCCTTGGATATGTCTAATGTCAAGATTAAACTCCTGTAACATTAAACTCCATCCTAGCAATCTCTGATTTTTGCCTTTAAATTTCTGCAGAAAAACAAGAGGGTTGTGATCAATATAAACCACTATTGGCTGATTTGAAGAAGTAACATAAACTTCAAAATGCTGTAAAGCTAATATCAAAGATAAACACTCTTTTTCAATTGTAGAGTAGTTTCTCTGGGATTTGTTAAATTTGCGTGAAAAATAGCAAACAGGATGATCTACACCATGACTATCCTCTTGCAATTTGGTATTGGAAAACTTGAAATGGCACTGAATTTGGCATAAAGTATGCATGGCAAAGTCCGGTTATTTTTATTGAGTTCGATAAAGTCATTGTTCGGCATATACTTTGCTTCCTCCTGGAGATATTCCGCTTTTGCAGGATTCAGTCTGTCTGGATGTTGTTCCACTGGATTACTGTCGCAGACATCTTCGTTGTGATAGATGACGTTTGTCCTTGTTGGAACATCTTGAAACAGGTGTTTATATTCATGGAGCAGTTCTTTCACCTGTTGTTGTTGTTCTGGCTGGAGGTGTGCCAACTTGTAGACTCCAGCTTCTCCAGGATTTCTGAGTTCTGAAGCTTGACCGAGCCCAGCTTTGAGTTTAGAGTATTTTCACTCAAGTCAGTTTCAGTATCACTATCTTCATAATGGCCAGAACTGACTGTACTGACAGGCTTTGTTTTAGTAGGATTATCCCTATCCAAATATGGCTTAAGCATATTTATGTGACATAGCTGTTTTTTTTTCGCCTGTCAGGTGTTGTTATGATGTAATTTAAATCACTCAATTTCTTATCAATTAGATATGGCCCAAAGTAACGAGCATGGAGTGGTTGCCAGGAATTGGAAGTAGAACAAGAACCTTTTGACCCGGTTCAAACTTCCGTTTTGAGGTGCTTTTATCATATTTGGTTTTCATTGACTGCTGAGATGACTCAAGATTTTCTCTGGCTAATTCACATGCTTTAGAGAGTTTTGTACGAAAATCTGACACATATTGCAAAATATTCAGACAATCATCATCGTCTGATAGGAATTTCTCTTTAACGAGCTTAAGTGGGCCACGGACTGTGTGTCCAAATACAAGCTCAAATGGGCTAAAACCAAGAGACTCCTGAATTGACTCTCTAACAGCAAAGAGCAGAAAATGAATTCCTTCATCCCACTGCTTCTCTGTGTCAAAACAGTAGGTCCTAATCATGTTTTTCAAAGTTTGATGAAATCGCTCAAGAGCACCCTGACTTTCTGGATGATAGGCGGATGACCTATACTGTTTAATGCCTAGCTGATCCATTACTTGTTGAAAAATTCCAGACATAAAGTTGGAGCCTTGATCGGACTGGACACATTTAGGGAGGCCGAATAAAGTGAAAAATCTGACTAAAGCTCTCACTATAGTCTTTGTCTTTATATTTCTCAGTGGTATGGCTTCGGGGAACCGAGTTGATGTACACATTATTGTCAGCATGTACTCATTTCCTGATCTTGTTTTTGGTAGGGGCCCAACACAGTCTATTAGAATCCTACTAAATGGTTCTTGAAATGCAGGAATTGGCTGTAAAGGGGCCTTTGGAATGGTCTGATTCGGCTTTCCTACCATCTGACATGTGTGACAAGTTTTACAGAAATGTGTTACATCCTGCCTGAGATTAGGCCAATAAAAGTGACTGAGAATTTTATGATAAGTTTTCCCCACTCCCAAATGACCAGCCCAGGGCGTTTCATGGGCCAGGCGCAATATTTCAGCACGATAGGGCTTTGGAACCACAATTTGATGTTTTATAGCCCAGTCGTCATCAACCAAAACATCTGGAGGTCTCCATTTACGCATGAGAATACCAGATTTTGTATAATAGGAAACAGAGCTATCTGAAGTTTTACCTTCATCATCTACCCTGTCAAACAAAGACAAAATATCTGGGTCTTTGTGTTGTTCTGCAATGAGATTTGATCTAGAAAATGTCTGACTTTGGTCAGCAGAAGTTTTACTGGAAGTTTCAAATCCACGAGGGATAACGGAATGACCCGTGTCAAACACCTGACTGAGAAAGGTGTCATTTAAGTCAACATCTGTGACATTATTTTTGAGAGTATTTTGATTCTCGGAAGTTTTCTTTGACATGGCTCGAGTAATGGCACATGAAGGAAATAAACCGGGTATCTCTTGTTCAATTGGCTCTGGATCCTGCTCTAAACTAGGATTATCAGTCACAAGTGGATTAGTAATGACCTTGTCCCCAGCAAGGTCGTTTCCAAGAAGAAGGTGAATCCCTTCAAAAGGCAAAAAAGGCCTAATACCTAAAGCCACAGGTCCAGAAACAAAGTCCGAAGACAAATAGACATTATGGAGAGGAACAGGAATGTAGTCATTACAATCTACCCCCTTAATAAGAACTTTAGAACCTGAAAATGACTTTTCAGAAAACGGCAGGGTATCTGCCAACAAAAGAGACTGGGAAGCCCCGGTATCTCTTAAAATTTTGACAGGGGTAGCGGAAGAGAAATCACTAGAAAGTGATATAAAACCATTATGAATAAATGGCTCGAAAATACCCATAATGCTATCTTGAGAAGAATTGACCTTGACCTCATTAATTGGGGATGAGAGGGGTTTAACCTCAGAAAATGTGTTGCACACATTATTAGACTCTAATTGAGTTGATGAAGAAATAAAGCCGGTTGGCTTAGATCCACTTTGACCACTTTGACCTTCACGTTTTCTTTTCAATTTGAAACACTCTGACATTAAATGGCCGTCTTTCTTACAATAATTACAAGAAAGTGTACCAAACTGTTTGTCAGAAGGAGATTGAGACTTGGGATCTGATGATGTGGGAGTGTTACTTGAACTCTGTGAACTGTTGTCATTTGATTTTCTACTCTCCTTTGAAAAATTCTTGGATGAAAAGGAGGAGTTAAATTACCTGCATTGTTTCTGTATGAAAAGGACTGGGATGGTTTGCTGAGAAATGAAGATTTGTGGGTCAATGAATAATCATCGGCCAAACGTGCAGCAACCTCCAATGTATCTGCCTTTTGTTCATTGATAAACGTCTTGATGTCACTCCGGATGCACCTTTTAAATTCCTCAATCAAAACAAGTTGTCGTAATTTGTCATAATTCTGACTGACCTTTTCAGAAGAACACCAGCGATCAAACAGTGTTCTTTTGTTCGAGCAAATTCAACATAAGTTTGGTCTTTCGCCTTCTCACAATCCCTAAATTTCTGACGGTACGCTTCAGGCACCAACTCATAACCTTGAGAATTAATTCCTTCACAGAATCATAATTTGAAGCCTGCTCTACTGACAACTGAATGTAAATTTCTCTGGCTTTACCCACCAAAGCACTCTGCAAAAGCATAGACCAGGACTCCTTAGGCCAATTCAGACTCTGAGCAATTTTCTCAAAATGGAGAAAATATTTGTCAACATCCTTTTCTTGGAAAGGGGGAACTAACCTGAAATGCTTAGTGATGTCAAACTTGTCCGAAGGGAAGAATTTTCCTGACTGTCCAAGCTCTAAACGTTTTATTTCTACCTGTAATCGCTGTTCTTCTAATCGCAATTCTTTTTCTCTCTGTCTTTCTTCCATTTCTAATCTTTCCTGCCTTTCTTTTTCTTTCTGTCTTTTTCCATTTGCAATTCTTTTTCTTTCATTTCCTTTTCTAATTCCAATTTCTTAAGCTCCAAATCTGCCTGTCTCTCTTTTTCCATTTGTAATTCTTTTTCTCTCATTTGTAATTCTAGTTTCTTGATCTCCAAATTTGTCTGCATTTCTAATTCTAATTTTCTGAGTTCAGAGGTAGACTTGGGCTCATAATCTTTCAGGGTGGATTCCTCAAATTGGCCTAAATCAACTAGATGTTTGGCAATACGGTACTGTATTTCCTCTTGCGCATAGATCTTTTAACTTCTACTTTAAGGAAATTTGCCAGTGCTATGAGGTTGTCTTTTCTGAGGAATTAAATGTGTCCTGATCAAGGTCATCCATAAATTCGTCTGGTTTAAATTCCGCCATGATTAAATTTCGCTGAGTTCACAGTATACAGTAGTTTTGAAAAGGCTGTCAAAATGTTGTCAAACGGCTCAAAATATTCGTCTCCCGGACGAGCCCCCAATTTGTTACGTGCAGAGAAAACGAACAAAAGGGTGAACTCAGCAGTTAACGTTTAAACAAAATTTATTACGAAAATAAAACTAATTGCTAAGTTAGGGATAGGATACAAGCTTTAAAGTGTACAGACTACTTATCTCAGCTGGGACGGCAAAGCTCCAGTCTCAGAGTTGTAACAGTCAGTCGGATGAATGAACAGTCCTTTGGCTTGCAGGCTTGAATTTGCACAAAGTCCACAGTATAAATCCAGCGTTGGCAGTGAAGGTCTTGAAAAGTCTTGAGAATGACTACTGCTGGAGTTTAGTAACACACAAGAGACACGATCCCAAAAGTCTGACTGGAAGCTGAGCACGTCCCTTTTATAAAGGCATATAAGAACAATCTAGAACTTTTATTGACATGCTAATTACTGTTCTAAAATTATCTCTCTTACACAACTAATCAACTTTCCAGAACATTCCAAACATGACTAATTGAATTCAAGGTTGTGAGGTCATTAAGGGCAGTGACCTTGAGAATGTTCTAGACTAATTGAACTCAGGGTCATGATGAGTGTGGGGGGAAATGACCTACATAACAACTGTACTGGTAATCAGGTGGCACATATGGCATGTAAGATGCATGGTGGTACTGCATAGCATACCATGGATTCCACGAATACGGGGATGGATATGCTGGATGCCCGTATGACATTGGACTTGGGTTTTGAAACGTCACAGAAGTTTGTAAAATGTCCCCGCTAGCTGACGATTGAGCAAGTGGTGAAGCTTGAACAGGTGAGGCTGGCGATGTTAAAGTTATTGCTACCTCAGGCTGATTTTCTTGATGTTGCATGCTTGTGATCGGAGAGGGTTTCTGTAAACTTGATGTTGGTGAAACAGATGGTGTTGGCAGTTTCGGGCTGGGCTTAAGGCCACTGTTTCCGCGAAATGCAGCATTGAGTCGCTCACGAACAGGATCGTACGCCCGCTTTGCATAGGAGCTGTATCTATCGGCAATGTTACTTCTCTGCTTGAAGTTGTTGATAATGCTTTGGAATGTTAAACTGGCTGTCTCGATATCATTTGGCACCTTTCCCTTGTAATGAGTTTCCAGTATTGCCGCATCCTCTTTTATTACTAAGGTGCTCGGAACAAGGCCGTGGCAAGTTCGTAACAAGTACTTCTTCTTGTTCGAGTTAACCAATGCACCATAAATGCACGAATAAAAAGACCTGCGAGATGAGTTAAATGCTTGCTTCTTCACATCATACTCACTTTGCTTTTTCTTCAGCTCTGTTGTCAACTTGGTCACTAAATCAGAAGCAGAATTTAATTCCTTTCTGAACTCTGGGTGGTCGGCAACTATACCACATTGTTCAGGTGACACACACTTTTCAAAGGGACATGATCGTTTATCGTGAGTGCCGTATGAATGACAATTATGACACTTCTTCTGCCCGGGTTCGCGTCTTGGTTCTTTATACTTGTTTTCCAAATTGTTAAATTTTCCTTTGGCATTGTCAAGTTCAGCTTCTACGAATGCAATTTCCTTTTCAAGCGATTGCAAGGCAAGCTCCTGTGGTGTGTTGTAATGGTAGTTGTCGAAAAATCCATCCTCCTTGGATAGGGCTTCACGTTTACTGTGTTGTTTGGGATCACTCCGTGGTGACTTGAACAGTTGCTTTGGCAACGCACTTTCCTTGTTTTCTTGGCTCGGTTAGCTCCAATCGGACTTCTTTCCTCGAAAAGATCATGGCGATCAACTCCCAGATGTGACCTCGGAGTCTGCAATTTCGCAACTGCGTTTAAAATCATCCTCTTGTGCACTGTACTAACTGGCATCGAAAATTTGTCAAAGTCCCGTGAACGAAAGAATTTCATTGATGATTCGTTCAAGAAATCCAAACGCTGGAAGTCTTCTCGATACTTCATTAAAGCCGGATCGATAAGAGATAAAAACTCCTCAATTGTCTCACGCCGTGGAGTTACGGTTGCACTTTCCATGTTGTTTGTTTTTCGGACTGTCTCAATAGTACGGTATTTCCCACGTGTGGCCACGACTTTCGCGCACTAAACTTTACTGGACGATTCTATTTTTTCAGCAGGAAGCTGAACATGAACATACGAGTAGTTAATTTTTGCCCTAACTATATCAAAATGCATTTTCCCTGGATTGCCGTCCATGTCGTTTGTCAATATTATTGAATATTGTATGAAATAACTTAAAATATTTATTTTCGTGTGTTCGTGTACGTATTGAAAAATGGTCCCTCCTATTTATATGATAGTTTTGCCTATGCTAACCCTTGACCTCCGGATGTCGGTTGATCTTTTATTATACGTCACGCGTTTCTTTAACACGTGTTTTGTTGGTGTTAATCTTGAACTTTCTTTCTCAACACGTTGTGGCTGTGAAAACATGCGACGTTCGCACAGTGGCCGCTGGTATAACCCTGGATACCACCTGAGTAAGGACTACCGAATGCAAATTGTAACAGAACTTGAAAAAGTTGGGGCTAATAAGGAAACGGGGATATGTCCACGGGGCAGCATTACTGTGGTCGCCAAGAAGATGTCCGTCCATCATAGAACAGTTCGTGCAACTTGGGACAAATTTTGCCAAACGAACGACTTGAGCGAGTGTCAGAGAGGCAGACACCGTGGTGCTACAATTCTTGACCAGCCGGACATTGACCTTGTCGAGGGTTTGAAGACCGAACGCCCTTCAATCAAACTGAATGAACTACGCGATGAACTCAGACAGTATGCTGGGAAAGACGTGAGCATCAGTACAGTTTCTCGAACAGTTTGTACGAAACTTTCTGGTGGTCCATGGACTCGCAAAAGGATGACAGTCGTTCCTCAAGGGAAATATACACCAGCAAATATTGCATACACGGAAGCGTATTTAGACTACATGCAAACTAAAAATGCTCGCACTATAAAGTTTATGGATGAAAGTGGTGTGAAAGTTAACACAGGACAGTCGAAGTATGGACATTCTCCTTGTGGACAAAGATGTGTTGAGCTTGGAAGATATGCTGCTGGCGGAAATCATTCAGTAAGTCTGTTAATTGGTTATGATGGTGTAAAGTTCTGTGATGTGATCTGGGGTCCATCTGACACTAATAACTATCTTCGATTTTTCACTGAATTTAGCCGCCGAAGCATACGACAGTAATGGACAGCCGGTATTGGAGCCGGGAGATACCGTTGTTGTCGACAACGCACCTATTCATCGAAATGAGGGCCAAAGGCTACTTACAAACTGGCTTCAAGATCTTGGAATTGAACTTGTTTTCTTACCAACGTATTCGCCAGAGTTCAATCCGACAGAACAATGTTTTAACAAACTGAAGGCCATGCTAAATAGGGATTACTACCGACCTCTATTACATGCTAGCGTGCCAGTAGCAGTATATGAAGCGATAACAACGATAAGTGCAGATGATACTATCGAGTTTTACCGTGATACAAATTATTTGGTGATATAATTTTTAATTTACATGTACCGGTAAGCCAAAACAGATTATGTTATTACAAAAACTTACCTTATGTAGAGCTATAAATGGAAAATACTTTGTGTGTGTGAGGGAGAGCGAGAGAGAGGAGAGTGAGTTTATCTTTGTGGTGATGTGTTTTACAGTACTTAATTTTCGAAAAACATCGATTTTTTTTATTTTTCAAAGTCAAGATTATCGAGTTTTTCAAAGCAGTGTTAGCTGTCAGTTCTCATGCGCAAGTAGGTGCCCATGTGCTCGCTGATATTATTGTACTGTATTGTTACAATTCGAAACTTTTTGTTTAACCAGTATTTTTGTTTTCCTGCAATAAAATTATTCAAACCAGATTGGTGTGTCAGTGTAGTGTGTTATGACTGGGCAGTTTCTGTTAATTTATTTTGACTACCCACATGCCAGAGTTACAGCCGACGTTGAGTCATCTGACTCCGTTACAATGTTGTCACTAGCTGCAGCTGAAACTAATTAGTGTAAGCGGTTTTATTGCAGTTCACTGAAGTAGCTTCGCGCTCTAATTCTGAAAAGGGTTGTAAATGTAACACCGAGAAAAAAGTGGGAAAAGACCTATACAACTACATTCGCTGTAACCGATTATCTGATTGGCTATTTACTGGTCACATACAGTCGTGTGGTGGCGCTTTAAAAAACACGATTTAGGGGGTCTATCAGCCAAGGTCTGATTTCGGGAAGGATGCTGAAGTTATTTTCGTATTCGTTTTCGTATTCGTTTTCGTATTCGTATTCGTATTCGTATTGGAGTCACTGACAGAAATTGTTATTTTTAGTCCAGGTTTCAGGTATGAAACGTGCAATATACGATATTTACTGAGGTTTAAATATTGTGATAATTTGATTCGTAATTTCATCTGCCAAATTTGGTTAAATTACATAAATTTGCATTGTAGATTTTAAAGAATTTTGTTCACTTCATTTTATTTAAAAAAAAATACTTAAAATCGGTTGGGATCTGGTAAGGCAGCATCTTCGCTTGCCAATGTCTCTTGACCGGGCAGCTGGATGCACCCCGAAATCAGGTGGTCAGTGCCAAGTAATGGGACTCGTGAGAGCGGATGCAAAGGAGCTGCCCTGGACTGTACCATTGTTTTGCGGGGAGGGCAGATTTTTGTGAGGCGCTGCAAAACGGGTGACTGTTGAAAGCTGTGATGAACGGGGGACTTGTCTAGGACAACCATCTGAATAAAAAATTTGAAAATTGTTATATCCGGTCATCCTTTTGGACTCACTTTAGAATGATCATATCCATTTACAATTTGTATTTCAAGTATTTTACTTGATTTTGATATGGCTCTACGTAGACCTGAAATAAATTACAATACAATACTTTACAAAAAGGGAGTGCGGTAAGGCAAAAATTACAAAATTGCAAGTTACGACTAAGTTGTACGTGCTGCTACAGGGGAGAAAGTAACATAAATCAATGACAATAGGTAGTTTATCTTTCAGAGTAAAGATGTGAGCAATATTATACATAAAACCGGACTGACCGATAATTCATGTATTACATTCGATCAGGGCTCAAAGTAGCGACCATTTTCAGTCGCATAGGCGACCAAATTTTATGAGATTGCGACTGAATTTTTTTCAAGACATTTCTCCATACCGTATACGTGATCAAATACAACATATATTCGCTCAGTGTTCACGGAGCATTGTCCTGAAAGGCCACGACCCCAAAATACGCATTGAATAAGCATAGCCGTTGAGCGGAGTTACTCAAAGGTTTGAGCGCGTTCTCTCCTCTGCACAGCGCTGCCAATGTGTCTGCTGATGTTATCTTGAATGATCTGTCAAAATATCCCATGAATTTAATGATAAATTTTACTACAATCCAATCAAGTATCAGAAGCAGTTTTAGTGCTGTCACATCATTTCACATCATTTCAAATGAACCAATCATAATCCCAGCATAAAATGTCATCAAAATATAGCTGACAAGGGAAAACAAGCAACCAGTAACTGCAACATCAGAACATGTTTCATGCGTTCACGTGCGTAATGAATATTTGCGTTAGTGGCATGTGACCGGCTAGACCATTTCCGGAAATCGTCCTTTGGAAAGCAGATCAAAGCATCGATTTCATCAAGCTTGGACTGGATTATCCTGTTTCATAAAGGTTTTTGTTTTCAGCTAGATCTAAATAGCAAGCACCTTTGTTGAAATATCATGGCAAATCTGCTGGGTAGCGACTGCAATTATGTAGAACCATGGAGGTAGTAGAGAACAGACCATGGATGGGACTGTGGCGATGACCTCAATGACCCGAGCGAGTTCGATACACGCCACAAGTACCGCTGCGATATCACAGCTAGGATTAAATGCGCATATACGTTTGAGTTTTGTTCTCTTGCCTACAAAATATCTATCGAAAGTTGATAGTTGCTGCATTTCTATTCAGAGTTTTTGTTGAAAAAAGGAGCTATCTACGGCTAGCGGCTTAATTGGTCCCCCAAAATAGTACTTCTGAAAGTTTTCGGAGTGACCTGCAGAACGGAGTTGTAGAGCGGGGCAAACTGCGTAACACTAAAACTGGATCGCACAGTAACAAATGACGGAAACCGATCGAGCCAGTTGCGACAGCTACTAGACTAGCTGAAGTCTATTTATCATAGAATACAGGTATTTCTCGATATTTCGCGATACAAATTAATTTCCTTGCATTCTGGTGTATCTTATCATAACGCAAGTTGATCAGCATGTTCTGGCAATGACAGTTGACGCAAACGCAAGGAAAGAAAAAGAGATGGGCCGTACTGAAATAAAGACTCTGACAACAGCTCACACATTAATTTAATCTTTATTAGAGAAACAAATGTACCGATCGGGACATAGGCCTATGATACCATTTTATTCATCTCGTTTTCTTTTATGACGCTTTCACACATCATATGAGATGATATTTTCTTTGCGACAGCAGTCTAAATATAGCATGTCATCGACTTAGGGGCATGCGATAACGTTGAGCCCTGCATTCACTGTCGTTATGACGATCACTTTCTCAGAGATATCAGTTTTAAAACAAGAAATTACCTTTTAAGTTACAACTCGTCAATTGGGCGGGTCAGCTAAATTTCAATTATCGATACTAATGATGTCAACAGAATGTTCAAGTTGGTTGTCGTGATAAAGTTAATACGAAAACGAATACGAATACGAATACGAAAATGATGTTTGTTTAAAAAATCTTTCCTCCAAAGACTACTACTGGCCCACAGGCGCTAATAGCTTGGTAGTCTGCTAAATAGATCGATTTTCGGCTCGATCTATCGATCCCGTGGTCAGTATGCCCGCCACTGTAACCTAGTGAGTATTTTGGTTACAATGGCGCGCATATCGACTACGGGATCGATAGATCGAACCGAAAATCGATCTATTCAACAGACTACCCAGCCAAGGAGTGCCTGTGTACTGGCTGTTTGTTTTTAAAATCTCTCCTCTAATTATAGCAACGATATCTTTCAATCTAGGCCCTAAAAAGATTGGATCTTTTTCAACTTACATTCTCAAATATTAAAGTATTGATATATTGTCATATAAAAAGCACTTTAAGTTCTGTAAAGACAGAACTTTTATATAATACGTACGAAATTTGGACTAAAAATAAAAAATTTTGTCAGTGACTCCAATACGAAAACGAATACGAATACGAAAACGAATACGAAAACGAATACGAAAATAACTTCAGCATCGTATTTCGGGAAGCATCCAGCTGCCCGGAGCGGAGACCTTGGCAAGCGAAGATGCGCTGCCTCATGTAGTCTAATATGTAAAGTAATCTGTAGCTCTGCGTAGCAGGGCTGTATGTTACTGGTGTTATAAGGCCTCCCAGCTCCCACCCTAACTACCTTAACCCTGACTTAACCTTAACCCTAAACCTAATCCTCACCCAAACCATCGAAAATAAATATAAACAAATAAATAAATAAATAAATAAATAAACTGCTCTTTATTGACAAATATAATCAAAACAGCTTTTCGCTGTTATTTTATTAAAAATAACAAATAAACAAACACAAACACTTACACACAAACAAACACAGACACTCACAAACAAGGAAGAAGAGCCCCCTGTGTCTGGTAATATAGAGGGAGTGACTTAAGTCTAACCCTAACCCTAACTTAACCCTAACCCTAAACCTAACCCTAACCCTAACCATCGGAAATAAATATAAACAAACAAACAAATAATTAAATAAATAAACTGCTCTTTATTGACAAATATAATCAAAACAGCTTTTCGCTGTTATTTTATTAAAAAAAGCAAATAAACAAACACGCAAACAAACACAGACACTCACATGCTCACAAACAAGGAAGAAGAGCCCCCTTTGATGTAAACTGCGGACCATTGTCGGAGAATATTTCTTCTGGAATTCCCCATCTGGCAAACAGATTTTGCAGTTTTCCAATTACTTGTTCGCTGATTGCACTTGTCATATGTATGGTTTCTAAGTATCTGCTGTAGTAGTCCATGACGACCATATATTTCTTATTGTTGAGATCGTATAGATCGACAGCTATTTTCTGCCATGGTCTCTCGGGCAATGGTGTTGCCATCATCGGCTCCTTTCGCTGTGTTGGTTTATTTTCCATGCAGAATTTGCAATTGGCTATCTTCCCTTTGATACTACTGGTGATGCCTGGCCACCATACTGCATGAATTGCTCGTTCTCGGCATTTTGTCACACCTTGATGTCCCTCGTGGATTTTCTCCAGGACTTCCTCTCTCATTGTGGTTGGTATGACAATTCTGTCTCGATAGATGAGTTTGCCATCATTCAACGAAAGCTGGTTTCTCACTGAGTAGTATTGTTGAATTTCGTCGGGCACTTCTTTCGCTCGTTTTGGCCATCCTAGACTGGTATTTACTAGGTCTATACTCTGTGCTCTCGCTGTCGCTCGTAACGTTCGTAAATTACGAGCAAAAATGAAAATTTACGAAAAAACAGACATGCCCGATCGGCCATTTACGAACAATTTTGTTATTTTTGAAGCCTGATTTTCGGTCAAGATTATGAATTCCGGGGAAATACTGTCATATCTCGTCTTTCAAAAACTACTCTGCCCCTATCATCGGCGCATCGACAGTGGTAATAGCTTTGGACTATGACCTGTGCTAACATGAGCATGCGCGAAAAGGTTTCAAGATCCCCGGGTCGTGTACTCTCATACTGGTATGATGTCATGCATTACGGTAGTTTCGAGATACCCAACCCAAACACTCACATGCTGTCAACTTTCCGAATGGACGTACGCGGGGGTGAAGCGGATCGAGGGAAGCGGGCAGTTACAAATCTGACAAATGCTTCAGATAGATAGTATCCTCAGCTGGCAAAGAAAGTTGGGCAAAAAAACGGCAACTGATATGAAAAAATTGGAAACAATGAAACCGCCGAGAAGAGATCAAGACAGCTAGTCAGCCGGAAAGACAGTCGAACTGCTGCATGCTGTCCGGACCGCCCATGGTTGAACGATGTACCGTACCGCAAAGTGTTTGTCTATGCATGGAGGTGGAAACGAGCCGGAAATCTTAGCCGGAAATCTTAGTTGTCATAGATTTGTCATTTGACGATCTGCAGATTGAATTTTTTTTCAGTGAACATGCCAATTTTAACAGGTTTCCTTCAAAATATTTTACAAGAAACTGTCTCAGCAAATGTTATGAATACTGATAGTTTTCTTTGATGATCCAAAGACAATGCTGTGCACAGTCCCAAGACGAAAACGTTTATCCAGACAAAAAATAAATGACGATCATCTGCATTGTTTTAAAAGTATAACTGTCTCTAAGAAAACATTAGCAGGATCACCTGTCTCAGTTTGCGAACTTAAATTTGATGTTATAATGAGACAAAATTTGTGCGAAACCACAGACTGCAAATGTTCAGATCAGTGGTTGTTTTAAAAGAATCTTAGAGATGAACATGGCATAATGACTGCAGCTATACAAGAGGTACCACCTAACACCTATGGATGACATGCGTACTTTCAAAGTAACAGAGCTTTCCAAATATGAAAAACAGGGGAGAGATTTTCTTGCATCTAAAACTTGTGCA
Source organism: Ptychodera flava (assembly GCF_041260155.1). Taxonomy (NCBI): domain Eukaryota; kingdom Metazoa; phylum Hemichordata; class Enteropneusta; family Ptychoderidae; genus Ptychodera; species Ptychodera flava. The sequence continues at coordinate 2,690,638 of NC_091948.1, forward strand.
AACACTGATAATATTAATGACCACTTCATATATTAATATATATAATCATCAAACACTAACCACACACACAAAGGGAGTTACAATTTGTGTCACAATACACTTGAAAATGTTATGTTGTGTAATAAAGATCTATTTATTGAATAACATTCATGGGCCGGTTGACCAAAATGACACACTTTATTGAAACAAGGAAGAAATCTAAATGTTACAAGCACTCATGACCCATGATGTACTGTGTTAATTAAAGGATCTTTTGAAAATGTGTATCAAAATATGAGTGTTCATTGTCAAAAAAAAATAAAAAGGAATTTTTCACTTTCCTTTGTCTATAATGAAATCATTCATCATTTCTATACCCTTAACATCATTTATTGAGTACGAGAAGTGCTTGTTGAAAATGGGCGGGCTCAGCATTACATAATTTGTGCTTACTAATTTATTTTGAACCAAATTCGTAAATTTACTAACAATTTTGAAAGGCCAGGGAGAGCACAGATACTACACAGTATACACTGTGTAGTAACTTTCGCAGTAGACTGAACACTTTCGCCGTAGACTGAACATGGGTCATGATGTCACTTGTATATTTTGGCACAGATTTTGAACTAAATAAGGGTTTCCAGAGGGTTGTTTACATAGCAGATTACAATTTATAAAATATGATTTTATTAAACATAATCATAATTTATTAATAATCATAATTATAACAACAATGGGGTTTCCAGAAGGTATTACACAAAATAGACGACATTGTTTGTAAAAAAGCAAGATTTTTATTAGCCTGTGGTCTGTCATCAAACGTTGAAATATTTCTCAGTGGTGCGGAGGTGATTCTGAATGGCAGTCTTTTAAAAGAAAATCGACCAAATGGTGTGATGAATGTAGTCAACCTTGAACTTGCTGGATCTAATTGAATCTGTCAGAATCGACTCGAAGCATCTAATTTCGAGAAAACTTTGGACCCTGTTAGTTTTGGGGCTATGTCTTCAAAAGTTGGAAGCACATACCTTTTTCTTTTCACTTCATCGTTGAGTTTCTTCAGATCTACGCATGTACTGGTACTACCACTAACTGTCAGTGGTTCAGGATGGCCCTACTTAAATTTGTATTTCACAAATGTCCCATGGACCTGGTAATGTATTACCTTGAATGGAAATGATTATTGGACCAGTTTAATGTCATATTTTAACGTCATAGTGCAGGTTTCTCCGTGCTGAGACATTGAAATGATTTTGTTAAAGACATAGCGAGTCAGTACAGATTGCTGCAAACTATTTTCGTGCCACAGCGATGTTTGCTGACATTGACCATGATGCTGATACTCAAATGGAAAGAAAAGTGTGACACCGATATGGTTACGCCACTTTTGGCCAACGCCTAATTAACATGTGGAATGAAACAATAGCTTATACATAATATATTATCAAATTCTAGCTCCACAAATCTTGACCATGTAACGTTAGTAACCATTATTTTTAGAAGTCGGCATTTGTCAAAAGAACATCATAAATATTAAAAAGCGTCGGTTGGTATGCCGAGTCAGCAGATTAATTCTGAATATCTTAAAACTTCCTTCCAATCAAGTATTTGGATTTTCATCTTTTATCCAATCAAGTACTTTTCATACTTTTTAGCCAATGTGCAATTACTTCCTGTCAAGTATTTTACATGTTCAGGTTACGCCCTGAAAAATTGTCTACTTAATGAGAAGTTTTGAGATGTAAGAGCATGGCTTTTTGGTCGGTCCCAGCTGACAGCGTATCAATAAACACCATCCATTTCAACTTACGACGTCTCTGCGTATAATAGCATCCTGTATTACCTCCCACCAAGCTAATTCCCCGACTGAAGTTGTCGACCGTAAAAACAGGCGGGCAACACCGATTTTCAAATAAAGATAATACTTTCTTTCAGGTTTGTTCAGGAGAAGACAGCCAACAAGCAGTAGCGATGTGGTGGAAATATAAACCGTAGTGAAATGGAGAAGACAAGAAACGGGCCGTACCAAGAGTGCATGAACAGACCAAAATGGGTATGTTTAGTCGCCTTGCCTGTCCGTTCACACAATACCTTTCGATTGAACGTTAGAAAAATCGAAGGGATACGTCCAAATTGTGAGTTAAGTGAAAAGATTTACGAGAGGGTCACAGATGACCACTCACAATTTGTCAACAGAAAGAATTAATATATTGCGTTAATATTAATATATAGTGTTGAGTTGGTTAGTCGTAACTTTTGTGAAAATAGCGACACAGCATATGTACAGATGATTCTGTTGAAGATTTTCATTAGATTCGGTAAACATGTCGAAGCATTTAAAGCTTACATTAAACACGATTAGAACTCATTTAGGATAATTGGATAGTGAAGTAAAGTTGTTTTCACTTGCAAATGTAAGCTCATCTGCGTTTCTTTTTAAGTTACACACTTGTTTTTATGAGTGATTTGTAATATTGCAACATTTAGCTATATGGCACCTAACATTTTGAGAAATTTGAAAAATATGAAGATCCAATTATCCCAAATTAGTTCCAATCGTGTTTTTAAGTAGATAAGTTGATGCGTTTTGCCATACACATAATATTTACATTTTAGTTTAACAGGCATCATCAGAGTTATGTAAGGATAGATAGCTGGACAGGTTAAAATTATCGTAAGTTTCCTTAATACATCTCAGCACACTTTATCAGTAATTTTCATGAAGCTATCTTATTGTTTCTGTCGATCAGTTCTTCCCTTCCACCTTTTATAAAAAAGTCAGCAATATTAATTCGTGCTTGCGGTTTGGAAAAGTGCAAGTACTAGTGTATCTTTATATGTTTGTGTTATATCATCCTCCCTGTGATAAATATCAGCAGTCCGGAAATGAAATATTCTTTTTTAAGCATAATGTCCTACTACGAGAGATGGATTCAGAATACGAGTCATCTGGCATCCAGACCACAATGCCAGTCACAATGAAAAACTATTGCTGATTACCGACTCAAACCAAACAATAATCCGAAACAAGGTAGAAAGGGTTTGGCACATGAAGCAGTGAGAATCAAACATCACTTATCTATACGCATGCTCGAGCACGCAAAAACTTTACTCACTGCATGATAAAGAATTTTGGCGTTAAATATCAGTTTACACTGTGAAATAATGTTTGTGACAGGAGCAAGTATAGTCCACGCAATAAAGATGCACGCTTCACATCCCAAGCGCCGCAAAGCAAGCAGAAACAAAAGAGGTACTCCATGTTTGTCTGAGAGGGCGCTCGACGTGAAAAAAATCGTCTTCCGCGGCACGTTTCTGGATCCTGTTTTTGTTTTCTTAAAACATGAATGACCGGTGATTTTAGTTGCACAAATTTTAACACATGTACGAACACTTAAAAGTTTAGACAATTTTAAATGTTTTAAAGCAATGCAAAGGCATACATTTACATTTTGTGATTTTTTCCCTGCATACTGTGAGCACATTGATGGTATTTTATTTCATTTCATGATCAGGTTTTCCTATCTATGCAAATATAGACGAGACATCTGCAGCATATCATACGATATTTGCATTCCCTTTCCGTTTAAGGTAGCATTACAATTGTAACATTTCACAACGCTATGGGTTTCTTTTTTAAATAATCGAAAGCAACTTAGAATTTCGGTGACCAACCACAAATAGAATTGGCGTGAAAAGACCTCTTTATAAGATCGTTGCATCTGTAAGGCATAAATATGCAAAGTAAAGTGACATCTTGACTACCTGTTGATAGTAACGTTTGATCATCAGTTTTATGGATTAATGACAAACTTCTCTATCTCTCTGGGGAACACACGAATCTGTACTGTGAATTCGATGAGGATAATCCAGAAATCCATGTAACATTTGCATATGGGAGGTGAAGAAGCCGAGTGTGTGCGACAGACGCTGGACTACTGTTCCAAGTATGATGACAGAGGTTGCGTCATCATGTTGCCACAGTTGATAAACAGGCTCAGAGTACGATTAACTCGTTCAGGGCGTACAACAATGATCAAGTTACCTCTATCAGCACGATGTAAAAGCCCATGTACAATTTCAATACCAAATCAAAATATGTGGACACATTACGACTTTTACGCGTACGGAGTGATCACTTAGCTGCTAAGACATCTTCATCTTTCCCTGAAAAGAAATGCAAGCACTCGTGTAAAGTAAGAAAGTTCTTTGTTTTGCGTCAACCCAAAATTCTGTGGGGTTGGCGGTTCAGCTATTAAAAATAACTGAAATTTATACGAAATAAGTTTTCCTTCATTTGGCATTTTTTCATACCACCTGCACATTTCTGTATAAGCTTCCCGCAGAGGATGCAACTTCACCTAATCACGTGGTTCAAGGCTGGTACGTGACTTCTGTGAGAAATTATTTTGTCACATTGTCACAATTATAGCTTACTTTTGCTTCAGATTATCGCAATTGAAGACAAATTATGCAAGAAAAGTTTTAGGTTTCTTTATTGAAAAAAACTGCGGAAAGGTAATTACCTGTCTGAACTGTTTGTGTAATGTGTCGGCAGTTCACATCAGATGGGTAAGATCTAGAGTGACTAAAATTTACAAAAACATCCGTACAATCGATCGGAGCCACAATCTGGCGACGATTTGTAATTGAATTTCATGATATCCTGTTGCAAGCCAATATTGCACGTGTAGCATGAATCAGTAAATATTTTTTAATTGTTTTGCTGTGATTTCCATTCAGTAAAAATAACGACAAGTAATGCTCGGAAAACGAAATGTTGACATGTGCCTCTGTGCACAATTATACCATCATTTTTCAATTTCCTTCCGTCCACAACTGAAGTGTGTACATAAGAAATTACTGGAATTAAATTTCATTGAGTGTTATTGAATATTTTGGTGACAGTTTGGACGATATTAGGGGCTGTGTGTTTTTCAAACAGATGTTTAATTTTGTGTCTTGTCTCGGTACGTGTGTACCGCGCTTGCTCAGAAGTAAACTTAATAGGTCAAAGGTTAAAGTTAATATCTGGCAGCTCTCGGGTCACGCCACGTAAGTCGACAAACCTCGCGTATTGTCACAACCCGGAACCATACCCGGAAGATCCCTGAACATATGACACGAAAGTTCGTAACAGGTATTTTATCGGATTCAATCTTGCAGCTCACTCGGCAAAGATATAAGCAGCAGCCACATACATACCCTGCGCAGTTGAGTCAAGTACGAAGAGAATCTGCAGAATCTGAAGTGAAAAGAGCGCGTTGATATTGCACTTCAAAGCTATAGGCCTACAGCCTACAGGTACAGTTTCTACATCCTGCTGCTGCCCAGAGATTGGTGAAGAAGACACGATGATCCGGATATTAATATTCGTCGTTGCTTTGGTGTGTACTGCTATGGTTGTGATCGGCCACGGCCATGATCATGACCACGACCATCACCACCACCATGAACATGATCACTTTCATCATCATCATGATCATCATGGCCACCATCATCATGATCATTATCATGATCATCATCATGACCACGATCACGATCACGATCATGATAGCGCAGGAGGTGGATGCAGCGGTTTCAGCAAATATTCAGCCGCATGTAACCAGCCAGTGCATACTGTAGAGACAGTCGAGGAGGAAATAATTGTCGAGGACACCCCACCCTCCACAGACCAACCAGAACTTGAAGACGATCATGAAGGCGACTCCGAGCTGACCCGCGAGGAAATGTTTGCAAGGGGACACATGAAGCCCTTCGGAGCGCACCGCCCACCGGACGGCATGGTGGACGAGTTTCCGTACATGATCGCACCGGAGGACTTTTACCAGCACTTTGTTTCGAAACACCGACCGGCTCTTTTCAAAGGCATGGCGAAACACTGGCCCGCCTACAAGCTATGGACTGATGAATACCTGCTGGAAAAATACGGTGACCTCCAGTTCAAGATGGAAACGAAGGACGACGACAAGAAAGTGTTTCTCCCGAATCGGAAACTTAAAAACTTCTTGAATGAGTACAAAACTGGCAACTTGTACTTGGTAGATGAAGTTGCCCCTGAGATGAGAGAGGAAGTGACGATGCCGCTGTGTTTGCGATGCGATGAAATCAGTACCAAGTTCTTTGTTTCGTACTTCTGGATGAGTAGCGGTGGTACAAACTCCTCCGTACACGAAGACACCGATGAGAATCTTCTGTGTGTCATAAGAGGGTCAAAGAGGGTTCTTCTAATTTCACCTACCTACTCTAGAGATTTGTATGCTGATGATGGTGATACATTAGGTATGTTGATGTGACAATTGTTTATATATGTATGTATATTGGCAAATATTATCCAAATACATCAATGAATACAACTTATGCATATTGTTGGGTCATACTATGTTTGACACTTGTGGGATGGGAATTAGATGTAAAATTTGTTCTCATGCCATTATTTAAGATCAAATAAGAACAAATTAGCTACGTGTATTTTCTTTGTTAAAGGGAAAGTTCACCAAGGCTGATTTTTACATATGTGGTGGCTTTGAGGCCGGTTATTCAGGAAAAAGCTTTTTTGTCGTTTATAACTAGTGCGATTTTTTACAAAAACGGACAAAAATAGCGGCGTAAGTTGCAGATTGGGAGTGGGAAAAAAGTGCCAAGCTTGGTTCTTTCATCACGTGATATGGCAGGGACCATTTTCCTGTAGGTATGGCATTGTCATTCACTTTTACACCTGGCTATGCATATTAGCATAACTATTGTTTATGTTATGAAAATACACACAGTCTGGCATGAGTGGACAATGACAAACCTGTCAGAAGATGGTACCTGCCATATCACCTGATGAAAGTGCCAAACTTGGCACTTTATTCCCATGATTCAAAATACATTGCCCCAAACTGCAACTTCCGCCACTATTTTTGTCAATTTTTGTAAAATATTGCACAAGTTATGAAAAGCGAAAATGGCTTTTCTGCAATAAGCAACCCCAAAGCTAGCACATATGAAAAAAATTGCCTTGGTGAACTTCCCCTTTAAACAGAATAATTTAAAATGTTCTGAACCATAATTAAGAAATGTCATAAAATTCCTTGTTAGGAATTAGTATCCCAATACTACCAAAGATACAGAAAGTTTTGTGATACACATATTAATTTGACGTTACATACCTTATAACATCAGTTGTCTATGAACTGCCACTGTTCTTATTTCTATAGGCATGTCTCCTATACCAGCCGACGTAGTTGATCTAAATAAGTTTCCCAGAGTAATGAATGTGAGGTATATTGTTGCGGACATGAAAGAAGGAGATATGTTGTATCTTCCTCAGATGTGGTGGCACCAGGTATGAAATTCCCTTAAATTCACTATTACAGAGGCTGGGCTACAATGTCACCCTGATCTGATACGGAATATCTACTCATAGCATTTAAACAGCATTATTTAAATTGCAGTGAAAATTTCTTGTCAAGTACAATCAAGATATGATCTTGGAGGTGAATGTTTATTGGACCTTCTCATAGCCAATCAGTTACAAGGCAACTTTAATCCTTGCCATAGAGTCATACTATACCCTGATGGTCTTGCCCTAAGACACCAAAAGTATAATTGCACTAGCAAATGGCGTTAGCTTGACCAGTTCTCAGAGCATAGCTTCACTCATCAAACCATGGAAGTAATTACCCCATTGTTCAAAATTAATTGTTGAGGAGTATGCGGCGGTATAGACAGAAGAGTAGATTGATGTTGTGTTGCTAAATGGATTGATATCATGTTGCTAATGGAAGGCCAAGGGAAACTCTGAATGAATACACGTTCTATTGTTGTTATGAGCCAGTACATCACAAAGACAATGTTAATATAAACCATGCTGTGCAGATAATCTACATGATTCTATTCGGTAATTTCTCTGGCAGGTGAATTCAGGAGAAGGCAGGCAACAAGCAGTGGCAATGTGGTGGAAATCCAAGCCTTGGTGGAAAGGTTCAGACAACAAAGAGGCCACACCCAGAGATCCTGAACAAGCCAAAACAGGTAGTGAGTTGAATTGTAAGTCCTTACACGTAACAGTGCCGTCCATACTGAAAACAAAAAAACAACTGAATTTGTAAAGTGGGATTTCAAAAAGAATCATTCTGTTGATTTTTGTGACCTTTTGTACACTATGGATGCACAGGGATATTGTTATTTGGTACGCCGGTAGAATAGTAGGCTAATTTGCATAATGGAAACAATTGACTTTTGTAGGGGGCCCTCTATAGCTTTGTGAAATCAACAGGACTACCTTGGATAATGTTGATTTGAAAAAAATGTTTAGCATGGACATGATCAGTGTTGCCTTCCATTCACATACTTATGTATGAATAATTTTTCAATTTGTCTGGCACATAAAAAAGTTCTCATATTATTTTTTTCTGAACCAGATATCAGCAGTCCAGAGAGGAAATACTCATTTGCCAGTATAATGTCTTACTATGAGAGATGGATTCAGAATACAAGCCATCTTGTACCCAGACCAAAGTGCCAGTCACAGTCTAAGACAATGGCTGATTATCACTTTGAGTCTGACAATTACGAAACAGAAGCTAATGTCGGTCTGGCTGATGATGAGGTGAGAATATCACAATTCATTTTTGTACATAATCCCAGGGAAATTTGTGCAAAACTGGTGATGATTGTTTTAATTGTTCAAATTTGTTTGCAACTAATTAGTAGTTTGATACAAAAGTAATCGTAAGGTGTCAAATGGAGGTCATTCAAAAGAAGATAATCTGTTGACTGTCTGTCACTAATGAATTGACGATGTTCCGCTGATTGCGAGATCTCGCGAGACTTTAATACATGCCCGTAGAAACAGGTTTCCAGCTTAGTAATACAAGTCAAACTTTGTATGGAACTAGAAAAAGTGCAGAACTGAGCAAAGATTGCAACTTCATATATTTTATGCAGTGTTTAACGTAATTAGCGACTTGTCCTGTTTTACGCAGTTTGTCCTGTGTTGCGAGAACACGTCCACTGCTAACCACATATTCTCGCGATATCTCGGAATGTCTCGCGCGTTTCGGAACATGGTCTATTCAGGTTGAACATGCCTCAAAGTAATGAGAAAACAAAATGAGTATCACATTCTGACCATAGAGGGCTCACCATTGACTCACCCTGCACAGGGTCCATTGAGCTGTAGAGCTTGAAAATATGTGCTACACTGCAATAATGTATATCTGTGAATATTTAGCATTATTAATGAGCAAAATTTCTTGAAAATAATTTCTCATGGCATTGTGTAACAGAGTCTTCTGAACAAGGACACGATTTCACAAAAGTATGTAAACAATGTACAGGTTACTGTTATGTCATTTGCTGTTATTTTCCATTGCATGATTCATCAGTAATGTATGTGACTTCAGACAGTTTTACTATATTTCTATTGATTTGCCATTCTTGTTGAGTTTACTTTAATACTTAGCTCTACCAGCGATCATTTGCTTTTGTCTTCCTGAAACCAAAAAACCCACAGTAAAAAAGTAAAACATATTTACGTTTCTTTTCAGTTTCAAAAAATCAAAGTGAAATGGAATGAAGAAAAGGCAGCAATATTTCAATTTTATCAGTTTCCTTGTCGGTTTAAGATTTGGTGATAAAATATGTTCAATAATTCTCATTTATAATCTAGGAGGAGCACATTGATCTGTACTGTGACTTTGATGAAAAGAATCCTGACAATCCGTGCGATGTTTGCACGGAAGGCGATGAAGCGGAGTGTGTGCGACAGACGCTGGACTACTGTTCCAAGTACGATGACAGAGGTTGCGTCATTATGCTTCCACAGTTGATAAACCGACTGAGTCGATCGGAGTATGAGGAACTCCTCCAGGATACGGAACAATGATCAGGTCACAACTCACAAAGAATGATTTTGATAATGAGATGTAAATTTTCATGTATATTTCAAGGTCAGAGTACAACCGTCCTCATGTTGGCAATGCGATCTCGAAACTATTTAATGTATTACTTTCTAATAGCATCATGGATGGAGCCAAATATAGATTTGTTCCTGGTTGTTAATAAAAACTATATTCAAATACCTTTTTGGAAGACATGCACTCAAACCTTTTGAAGAGGATGTTTGTTTATTAAATTGAAAATCTGACATCTTCATGCATTTCAGTTATGTTAATGAACTCACGGTTACTGTAACCATGGTAAAGTGTTGTGTCTTACTCTACAAATATGAGTGCCAACATTGTAATGCATTGTATGACATCTAATAGATTCATGAATTACACAAATTCTCGATCATTGAAAATCTCATTCAGTTGCCAAATGTAAATGCCATAAAACATTAAACTGGTGAAGAATTGACTCACTAGAAACTAAGAAAATCTTTTATGTCAAAAAGTTGCTTTTTTGCTAAAAAGATTATTGAAAATGCTTGTGCTGACTTGATGTTTATTTAGTTTACAAGTCAAATCTTGCCATCCATCTGCGAATTATTTGGTCTCTAAATGTGGCATTTTATAGTTCAGTTGGCCAATCTCCTTATAATTGGCAAATGTAATGCAGGTCTTTATTTTGGTGCCCACTAACACTGGCACGGACTGGCCTGCGGAGCGAAGTCAACTAAATTTATTCTTCTTAGGGGTCCCAGTTGATTGATTCATCTAGCTTACAAAGTAAAATCATAGTATGTATGTATCTTTGGGTTTTGTTTAACTTACACAAAAAAGTTTAATTAATTTTTTGACATCCTCCGTTATGCCTACATACACAATAATGAAAGATTTTTGTTATTGGTCCTTCAGAGGAAAGTTATGCATATTGTTAAATATAACCATCAACACTCTGGCAATCTCCGTATAGGCATTATATCAAAAGCTGTACAGGTCAGGTGATTATAGCCAATGGCTATTCAATTTGTGTATGACTGGAAAGCTTGAAGAAGTTATTAATAAATGATGGACTTCAATCATATAAGATGTAAGCTCACAGTTATTGTTCATGGACTTGGACTGTTTTTATGGTGATACAAATATTTGGTATGATTCAGTCAGCTGTGTAATTGATTAAAAGATGTGTCCAGCAAAGATTGTGTACATTCAAGTGCACCTTTCCATTTCACTTGAAATCTGGATTATAATCACCATGATGAGACAAATTCAGGCAGATGTTTGTTTCCCACAAATAATCACTAAATCTATGATATTTTTATAATTTTCACATCGGAGACTTGTTTCCCTCTCAAAGAGAGGTGAAAACAGCAAAGGTTAAAGACTAAGAAATGAACATATGATAAAGACCAAGCATACGTTTAATTGAAAACTTCACTGCACAGTTGGTGGGTGATCCAAATATCCAAAGGGAAACTTACATACACTGTCGCCTTCGTGCCTGTTCAGGGTGTCTTTACATGTATTTTTTGTACCTTCTTGCAAAGTTAACAAGGCAGCTAAAAAGTGTTGTTTTGTACGGAGAATTTGTGCATGAGCTAAAGACTTTTTCCAGAGTATGTGAATTGCCAGTCTTATGTCCAAGTTTAAGGTGTCAGTTTCAACTCTGCAGGAACCCAACTGACAGTGTATCTACCAGCTCTCAGATCTGTGTGAATGGAATTTACCGTCTGATAATGCTGTTACAGAATGTTTTAAGGACATGCAAACTGTTCCCAAGATGCTTTGCCAGCTCCCATTAAAAATCAGCATATCAACACAAAGCATTGCTCAAAATGAGGTACCATTTAATAGTGACAATAAGTACAGTCACAAGCACAACTGTGATTTTGGTTATCACAACAGAAAAACATTAGTTTTGCTGTAGTTTCACAGATTTCATGTGTATACTGTATGTGTATACATATACATCCATACACTACATCTCATACACAAATATGCAGATACTTAAGCTGCAATTTTGATACATATTAGAATTCATTGATTTATGATGCAGGTAATTATAGAAACTGATCAAGGATTGAGTATGGGTCAAACATGAACTTTTCAAATCAACAGTATATTTTCTGAGACCAGCAACTGATTAATAACAGTATATATAAAACTTTGGAATTTCTTGCTATCATGTGAAACTCAAGGATCATGTAGAATTTATTATATTCAGAAATCTGATCTGTTTTGAAGATTTTCAAGATATCTTTGCATTCATTTTTGGTTAATGATATTCATTGTTTAGTTCATAAGTAATCCTTTTCCCTTTCCTGAAATTTATTTTGATGTGTTGAATTTTTTTCTTAATTATGAGCATTTTCGTTACACACAAAAAACGTGTTTTGTAGAGACAATTCTGCAAGATTGGTAAAATTCTGTGGGCCAAAATTGGATGTCGTTTTGAATTTATCTCTGAATGTTTTTGCAAGGGCCTTAAAAGACAGAAAACATTGCTGGAGTTCTGGGATTGGGATTGAAAAAACAATTGAAGAAGGAGTCTGCAGAAATGTGAATAAAGTACCACACACCGCTTTGTGTTGTGATGCATTTGCAATAAAAACACCAACATATGCTGTTTTCTCTAAAAGTCTGTGTTTGTAATCTTTTAAAAAACACCAGCAGGAGTGCCTTAGGAGTCAAGTATTTCACCAAACTTCCTGAAGTGGATCAAATATTTCGGTTGTGCCAGTGACTGTACACCTGTATTTTTCACAAGTACGATTTCTGAAATGCTTTTTGTATGGTAGGTATTTTGAGACCAAAATTTTGAAACCTGATGTCATATAAAATAAATGAGTTTTGCAGATAGTGGTTCATTGACGCAAATATGTTCAAAATCAAACAAAATGAATCTATAAGCTTATATCATTGTAGTCAAAATATAATTTGTGGACCAAAAAGCCCTGGATCTGACAATAACAGAGGGCTTTGGCAACACAACTTTAGGACATATGATTTTTTTATCCTTTATATACTCCTGGTGTTATCCCAAAGGGCATAATGCATATGTCGGTAACCCCACCTCCAGTCGGAATTCTGTTCCACTGCACAGAAATCAATAAACAGTTACCAATGACCAAAGAATTTTACATGCATGCGTTTTTTTTTGTTCTATTTAGTTACATCTATCCAGGTTTACATTGAACACATCCATACACTGTTTGCTTCATGTTTTCTTTCAAACATCCCGCCCCCCACCGCACCATTGAAACACCCTACCAGAAGCCTTCATGAGTTTGATACAAAGTGTACAAGCACTGAATATACTCTGTCACAATGCATCTTGAACGATTACTGCAGACAGAATATTAGTAAGGCCAAAGTAATTAAATTCTTTGTTTTGCGTCCCCACCCGCGTAGGTTTTTAAGGTTTTCATGAAAAAACACACACAATGTATTAGAATAGGGAATTTTAGGACATGACCGCTTAGCTTTTCAGAACTAAAATTTTGTTACAATTTTTTATTTGCTGCAATCAAATTATATTGTGTTAATTTTTGTGTGTGTGTTTTTCAGCCGCTTAGGTGCGTACCTTTTCCCATTTTGAGTGGACGCAAAACAAAGAATTTATTACTTTGGCCTAAGTTGCATATTTTGTTTAAATCGTTTCTCTTGTTTATTGTACAATGACAAAAGATTAATTGAGCACAATTAAAGCTTTGGCAATTTAAGGCACAAGTGTTTTCTTTATAGTACTATGTGCTGATCAAATCACCTTGACTGGAGCCCTCTGGTGACACACCAGAGAAAAGTGTGGGCATGAAGTTTGTTTATTGAGTAGCTCGCAACCCCTGGATGGCTGTACTGTGTTGCCTTATCTTACAATAAATGTAGTGCAGCGTGGCTATAGCTACCAACATTTGTTATACAGGGAATCATAGGGTCTTACTCAAGCAAGACCATTGAGGGCGCACCAGTGTGTGGAAGATTACTTGAAGAAGAAGCCAAAAGTGTGGAGCAGAAAAAGCAGGAAGGATGTCATGGTGGCTTCGTTTCTTTTCTCTGCACATGAACAAGCTTATTGTAGAGCCACAGTCCCTCCACACATCAGTTTGGAAACGCCTGGGTCATTATTTTTACGGTGCGCCTTATAGTTTGATAGTATGTCTGTGTTTGTAATTGTAGGGCTTCATTTCGGTTTGAATACAATCCATCCCCCACACCAAAATAAACACCACATTTCATGTGATACCTGTCATAAAAGTTTATTTTCAGGCACAATTTAGACTTGGATCACGTATTGGAATGCGGGCGAGCTACCGTAGCCATCATTTTGTTTTACGGAAAACAAAACAACAAAACCAAATGTGCACGTTAAAACAACAGACGTTTCCCGACCGGTGTGTGAAGGGACTACATTCATAAACCAAAAGATCTGGTCGCTAGAGGACGCCTCGCGTCCTCCATTCCGACTAAAGCCAAACAAATAAAAGGTTTGTTTCTGGTCATTGACATGTGGGCTAAAATGACGCGGCGACGCGATTTTTTTTTTCAATTTTTTTCAATTTTTAGTGGAATTTGATACATTTTCCCCTCTTTTCCTTAGGGGCAAGTGAAAGACAGGAAAAAAAGTTGACACGCACTTTGAAGTGATGCAGGCAGTGACCAGAAACAAATCAATTTTTGGGGGGCCTAATGATCTTTTGCATCATCTTCCATACAGTTATGTCACAAACGGTGAACAAAAAAGGACAGAAACACTCCGATTCATTTAGACATCCATGATTTTTAATATACTTGCACATACTCTTTACAGCCTTTACACTTTTATACATTCATAAGAAGACAAACTGAAATTTTCAATGTACTCACGATGACAATAAATAAATCACTTTTTTGCAGAAAAAATTTCTTCGCAAAAAATTTGACAACACTACTGCATTTAGTTATGTGTACATCTTTAATACACTGGAGTCATTAAATTCTTGACAAACATTCCTGTTTTGTCATAACTTCATTACATTTCCTTATTGAAATCTCTAAAAGCAAAATATCACGATCAGAAAAATTAAGCTAAGAGTAGGTCAAGTTGAAATTTGCTACATTTGACATTGACAACAACACATGAAGAAGAGTTTGTCCAGCAAAACAAAACTTGAACACGGCCACGGAAGTTGGGCGGATGTGCTGTGATTGGACCGATGAAAAAACTGGACTATGACAACCCCCAACCCCCTGCTGTCATGACAACAAAAGCCGGTAGAATTTATAAGCAGGTGGTTCTGTTGCGAAGATGAAAGTGTAAATCTCTTGAAAAATGAGCACATCTGATCTTGCATACTTACAGATTGAGAAGAAAAATACAGACCTATTTTTGACAGAATATACGGCTCTACAGAACTGGTGGTAAAAATTCTAAGTACTATGGCCTGCTTTGAAATTGGAATGAATACAATAAGACACTTGTGAGTTGGGTTCATTCTGCACCATGGGGGGCCCTGGGGAGGGGGAAGGGGAGGTGGTCATATATACTTACAACAGTATAATGCTTTCTCTGCTGAAAATACCATTACTGAGAGCCAGTGTATTTAGAAATAATAAATTCATCAGAATAACACTGAAAACCAGGAACGTTTCACCGATGACAAAATAAAACAGCTATATTGCATTTTGGCAGTCACTTCAGTTCTCTGGTTTTTTGTTGTGCACTATGAAAAAAAAAATCAGTAAATTTTCACTTCTGATTCAAAATCATCACCCAAAGAGTATGTCTAACATAGAATAGTGCTGCTCAGAGAGAATTAGTCACTTGTTTACACGCAGACAATGTTCAATGTGTGTTCTGAAAAACATAACATGATTTTATTGTGTGCACTCTTTACTGCGCAGAAAGCCTCTCTCAAAATGCTGTGAGGTTTCCTTGAAGGAAATCATGAAATTTGATAGTAAACAAGACATGAACAACTACAAAAAGGTTGTGTAGAAATGAAAATAAAACGTATAATTTTTTTATAAACTGTCCTGGAAAAAATGAAGAGAACATGCATACGACATTTCACGAGAGAGTCTTGAACTAGATAGAAAACACTGCTTTAGATATGTGCAGTCTACAATGCTGGCAATGAGACGCTTGATGTCCACAGACTCTAGGAATGCTGAATATTGCATGACTTTGATAAATTTACATTGATACGGCAAATGCTAGAAGAAAACAAAGTCAGCCATGGTGTGAACAGAGGAACTTCTGTCAGCTGCTTTCTAATGTAATTCATTTCAATTGAAAAACTTTTACCCTTTACATGCCATGCCTATTTCCTCATTGGCCCAGCATGACAAAGCAATTGGAAACAAGACGGTTCAACTGAATGGCAGACATTGCAGGGTTCAGGGTGCTGCAGATTGATTCAATTCTCCTGGAATTCTGAACCATAGAACAGAGAACAGACTGTAATCCTACTTTTGTTGATTTGAGTGACAAATGAATCCAACAGAAAATGTCACAGGTCCTATCAGCTAAACCCCTTCACCACCATGGTTTTGCCCAAACCCATTGTTATCAATGGTCAGTGTGGACCTGTTTACGGGGAATTGGGGGTGAACAGGTTAAAGCCACTGAGGGCCACCCCTGCTTGTTTCGCTCCCTAATCACTGGATACACAGGTGTCTGGTGACCTAACTTGCCAGACTTGGATATCAAAATTGAACTCACAATACAAGAAGTGCCTACATGATTTGCATAACGCCTGTAATGCCCACTTGCGATGAAAAAAGATCTCTGGTGTCCGTAAAATTTCACAAGCTAATATGCTTGATAACACAAGTGAATGGCACTTAACACAAATAAAGTTGGCTTTTGCACTACAGAACCAAAATGAGGCAGCACCATTTCACTCCTCATTCACAAATTCAGCATTACCAATACAATGGGGCTAAACCATGTCTTGGTTGTGGAAGGGGTAATCGAGGTCACTGATACTGATAGATGAGATGACAGAGAAAGGTCAATGACTGAGTCAGACATTGGAAGTGACATTGCACCAAATCAAAAGGCCAGTCAAAAAAAAACCCTGTCAGTTTCCAGGTGGACTCTCACATGAACACCTACAACAGGAGTGTGCTCAGACTTTGAAAACAATACTGAAAATGAAATCTTAACTATGGCACCAACTTTACTTCTATTTCTCTCTCGCTGAGACAAGGAAAGAAACTTCCATTTAAATACTCCTGACAGTGGCAACACCATTTCACATCTGACAGGCAAGAAGAAACTGACAGTTTCTCAACTGAAATGCTTCTCTACCAACTGACAAAGAAAGCTTGATTCAAGAACAAGCTGGACACCAACAGAGACATCACCACAAATGACATACATGAAGTTATTAACAACTATTTACATCTTCCATACAGATATTTCTCTAGCTCACTAAATACACAGGGTTGGGAAGCCACTTCATTTTTTTTCTGTGCTTTTTTTTTTATGGTTGATAACCATGAACACTTACTGGGGAGAGGGGTATTTCATTTTCAGATCTAATGACTTTGAATTGGCGTTTGCAAAGCCATTATTGAGGTTGGACTGGGTGCTACAGAAGAAGCTGACCCATTTTGGTTTTCGTTTCTGAACATGAACAACAACAAGACGAGACACTGGAAAACCAGCCATACAGTCAACAAGAGTGTTGGTGAATACCATTCTGGTAAAGTCTTCACAACTAACAAAGTCATCTCCAAATTTCAGGTTGGGATCATTTTATAAGTTCCTTGTGTCTTTACATCCCCAATAAGCTCCACGGTCAATGGTTATAACTTTGTCCATAAATGCTAGAAAACGTTATTTCAATCAACAGAGATCATATTTGAATTTTTCTGTAGAAGCTAGGCCTTGTCTAACTCTACCTATAATATCTCTGAGGAAACTTTCAGACTACTCCAATCATTTGACCTTTTTCAGTGAATTCTTTAAATCCTTCACTAACATATTGCCTATCACCATTTTTTCACAGTTCACAGTGATGTTTGCCTCTCCGCTCTCTGCTGACTTGATTGTTACGAGGCACAGTGAAGTTCCTGATGATGTACGGCCTGCAAACCTGTAGGTCCGACTGTCGATGTCTGTCACTGGACACACCTGGACGTTGGCGACCTCAGCGACACGTTCGTATATCTTCTTGGTCTCGTTGTTGTCTGCGGGGATCTCTACTTTTCCTGTGTTCTCATTCATTCCTCGTAATTTGCCTGACAAAGTGAAAATGTTGAAAGGAAAGAGATTCAGAGATAAAGTAGCAACAAAGTCATATTTTCTCAAGACAATGCTATAAAAGCACGATATAACAGACCCATATTCAAAATTTTCTCACATACATTGAAGTACTTAAACGTCACACATTTCCTGCACACACAGACATACACACATGGATGCACACACAGACATACACATATGGATGCACACACTCATATGAACACAGAACTCTGCCCATAGCATTTCCCCCACATAGTGTTTGATCAGCACTGAAGTGTCAAAATCAGACTTGGTACTTACTTTGTTTGGCGAGAAAGTCATTTTCACTCAGTGAGAGGGGCTGTAAGAGTTCTCCAACTGGTGCATTTATTGTCACATTGAATTTCCTACTCTCAGTGCTAGAATACATAGAAAAAAAACATTTTGTTTGTGAGAACAATTTAGATGTAATGATATTTGGTAGACATACAGATAAGCAAAAATACATACATACATACAGACAGACATACAGACAGACAGATTGACAGACCTATGCAAACTGATCCTGTAGCTCACTATACTATGAACACATAGAGCAAATAAGAGCTAAAAACAATTCTAACCAACAGCTCTCTTAAGACACTCAAGTTTTTGTCATTGTACAGACTATGAATGCGATAAAAAAGCCCATTTCAACACCATAGGCACTGCAATGGTTACATTAATTGTGGTTTGCCTGAAGTTCATGAATTCTGTAATGCCTGCAACATGATGGAAAGTGATCTCCGAGCCAAGACTCACCAGATTTCAAAAACTGCTGGCTGTGTGGTATCACAGAAGTCCACACCCATAGACGTGTTCACTGACTGACCCACGGCCAGTGATTGGACTTCCTGAAACTCATGAATCTTCATATTGCCCTGTAGCTTACGCTCACCCATCTTGATGGTCTTGATTGGGGCGTCGCTGGTGTTGGTAAATGTCAACTCAATTGCTACCATGTTGGTGGAAAAGATGCAGGTTCCCCTGGTGAACCTGTACACTGCACTGAGGCCCAGACCCTGCATTCTGTTTAACAGCTCGTATGTCTTTGTGGGTGACTTCATGGCAGTGGTGACCTGTCCAGACGGAAGCAAGTTCCCTTATTGAGCACTGATGATATTGTTTAACACCTCTAATACGCCAACCCATATTGGTTCAAACAATGCCACAGAACAATTACAGCTCATATTTCAACTCAATAATATCCTAGAGGATAAGATATGGCAAAGCTGAGGAGTATTTTTGAATGAAATGAACACATCTGAAGAACACAGGGTCCATTCTTCATTATGAAAAATAATGTATTTTCTTAAGGGGCCCTCCCATAGCTTTTCTATCAACTGAACCCCCAGGACGGTGCTAATTTGTTACGCTGTTCAGTGTGGGCACAGTCTTGTTCAATCTTGTCAAGGAATGATTTGTCAATGATTCCTACACCTAAGGGAAATTGAAATCCACTTTACCCAAAGCAACTCAACGTGTAGGCCCATAAACACTCTGAAAATTGGGACTTAAAACAAGGCCGAGGAAAATGACAGGGATAAATGACACTGTAAATTTAAGCTCCAGCTGAAGTTTGATAAATGGCTTTTGAGAAGTACTACACACATCTGGACATAGCATTGAGTATCCATGTCCTTTGTATACCTAATGATGGTTACCTTGGCACTTCTCACAATTTTTTAACTACTTACACATCAAAAGACTGCAATTTATCATAACCTTCAGAATTTTCAAGGATAAAGATACATACAGCTGCTGCCGTGGTAATACTTACAGAAATTGTGCTACCTTCTGACAGTGACAAGCCTTGTAGATCTGATGCTAGAGATGGTACTAAGAGATTGGTATCAGCCACATGGTTACTAACATTGCTAGGAGGAGGTCCAACTACATGCACAGAGGAAAAAAAATAGAAATTTCACTAAAAGTTATATCTGTGTCCTCATAATGTCATTGACAATTTCATTTTAATCATCTGCAAGCTTCACATCTTGAAAATGTTTCCACATACTTTTATAATGATTTTTTACAGAGAATTCTATCTCTCACAACACAAACAGCAAAATTTAACCCTTTGCCTCAAGAGAGCCTGGGGGTAACAGTCACACCGACAGACAAAATTCAGCTGAGCATATGCCAAATGTAACGGAGTGTATGCTAAATTAAACAAAGAGAGTCCCAAATTTAGCTGAAATTATACTTAATTTTCAGTAACATTGCAGATTGAACTATCTTCTTCAAGTTCTACTGGATTTGATGATGATGAGTCTTTCATTCACTGTCAATCAACTGTCAGAATTCAACTTTCTAATGGTACTCATTTTGAACTTGAATTATTCACATTATTGGATATTTCATGGGCACAAAGGACATCTTCAATGCAGAAGAGGAGAAAATATGTCAACTTGACTTTATATTAATTCCCTTATCAAAGGTTGCCCACATGGAGCAGAAAGGTATAGAATAGAATTTCAGAACTCACAGCTATCTAGGTCTAGGAGTTGTACATCATTTTTAGGCTTGGATGGCTTGGATGGCGATGCTTTCTGCGTCTTCTTGCTGTCTTTCTTGGGCGACTTGACAGCCTGTTGAGAAAAGACATCACATACATGTTACAGAATGACCAACGAATGTTATAGACACAGAGTGTTGGTTCATCAAAACAGTGAAAGTCAATTTGGTTTATCCTGGGATGATAGAATCTAGTTTTTTATCTGTGAGTTGCAACTCACCAGCCATTGGACCATGTAGTCGCTAACTGTGTACCAGTACACAATTGTTATAATGACTTACTAAGAAAATCTTGCCAATCCACTGATGCACATAAAGGCAATCAATAACTTAGCCACAACATCTAAAGTTAAACTGCACCATATGAAAGGTTAAAGGTTAATCCACTTTACCTTTTTGGGTTTCTCTTCTTCACTGTCACTATCAGAATCTTCATCACTACCATCACTGCTTGAATCACTATCACTGGACGACGATGACGAAGACGACTCGTCTTCAGATTCAGACTCAGAGTTTTCACTGACGGATTTCTCCTTTTTCCTAGTCGCCTTCTTCTTCTTCTCTGTCTCTTCCTCACTCTCACTGGAGGAGGATGAAGATTCACTGCCGGATTCATCATCGGATGAGGAAGAGGAAGAACTGCTGCTGTCGGAGTCGCTCTCTGAGAATTTACAGCCAATTAATGAAAGGATTTGATGTCAGCAAAACACCATACCATATGATATTTTTGTGGAAAAATAACAAATAGTCCACTGGCACATGAAGGAAATATGCCTTCAAACTTAGGTTCATCCAATACCATACTATTTTGCTACAAATTACACACTGAATATTCAATAGCGACTTGTCCTCCAAAACAACACTCTAAACTTTACTATTCAAAGTTATACTAATCCTGGTACAACAGTGTTTCCAAATATTTGTTGTTGCATTTGAAAAATGCATATTACATTCTTGTCCAGACAATTTCGGTTTCTGCTGTTATTGACAATATCAGAGGCCAAGTTTGGTGATGCTAACTATACACAGCAAAGTTATTATTGACCATAGTAATTTTTAGATTTCAAATTTTGGTCAAGATGAAGTCGTACCATCCATCGATGGAAACCACCCATATGCTGTTTCCTCAATTCTGACTGGACTTGCAAACAAGGACAGCTCAAAGTTTACTTAAACAAAGTGTAAGTAGGCAGTTTTGTTTTTGGAAAAATAAGCAATATTCCACTGGCACATGAAGGAAATATGCCTCCAAGGCATCATCAGCCTATCATCAGTCTTACCTGAACTACTCTCTTCAGGTTCACTACTGGAATAAAATTTCTCTGGTTGGCTTTTCTTCTTCTTCTTGGATGTAAACTTAGGTTCATCCCAGGGAGTTGGCATCTTGTAAATTGCAAATAAAGTAACAGAGTTTAATACTCTCATGGATTTGTTCATGGCAGACTGAGCAGTCAGGGAATAATTTTTTTTCTTTTTGCTCATTTTCAACAAGAAACACAAATAAAAATGTCCCCTTTCTCCTAAGGACTGTACATCTCAAATGTTAGATTGAGTATGTCTGAAAGTAACGCAAATATCAAATGAACTTGCTGTTCAAACTCTCTCCATTAATTTAACATGTCACCTGTGCAGTGACCAGAATTATTCTGGATATGGACGGTTATTTTTGGAATATCAAGATCACACATGCAGTACTACTGCAAGTTGCTTTGAACTTGATCTCTTTACATATTTTGAGGAATCTTGAGAAGAAAATTGAGAACTCAGCAAAAATTCAACCTGACTAAAGAGGATAAATTCTTTGACATATAAATTGCACATTCAGTAGTACAATGAGTATAGCATTATGTTGTTTAGGCATTTACTCTGACGTCATCTTTCTCTCTTTAACTTCAACAAATGTTCTTGCTATGATGCTATGTCACCATAGTTTTACCCTTTCACTTCCATTTGACTCTGTAGAGATCCTCCAACCCTTTCACAGCCAGAGTGTGGTACATCCCCATTGTTTTCAAGAGGATGGGTGGATCCACATACAGCAAACAAATTATCCTTTCACAAACTGTTCCTATAATCAAATATTACAAATTTACAGTATACTCACCTCCACATTCCGTACAGACGGATCTGGAGCAACGTCCGGGAATTCGGGCAATTCATTGTACCCTGTTGTTTTAGCATTGATCATGTGTGATAGCGACCCTAATTGAAACTGATCCCGGTCTGAAATGTGAAAAATGAAGTATAAATTAGATGAATGCAAACATATGCCAACAGTAAGTGCCATGAGTAAGCATATTTCCCCCAAATCTGAGTTGTTGTTTTCTTTAACAAAACCACCGTCTTTTGGGTTCTCTATAATTTTTTCAGCAACAGAAAGCACTGAAGTAGCTTAGGACCATTTCAAAAGTGGACAATGTTTTCATTACAAACCAGACATACTGCCACGCTCTATTGTCTATGCTTGTTACAGTACGTTTTTGTACAAGTTCAAAAAATAGTATGCACGCAAATACCATTTCTAATTCCAGGCATTTACCCCTGTGCCCAGAGCAGTGGCTGTATTTATCATAAGAGAATGGACAGCTGTGGGGTTGTTATTGGCAACTAAAATGCTTTCAGCAAAGTGCAAATAGAAATGGACAGGTGAAAACACATGTTGAACCTCCAAGAAAGTCAAGTGCACCATGATCTAGTAAATAATTGATATGAAAAAGCTTCATAAATATGCAAAATATATGCTAATTGAGACTTGTTTTCTGAGTTAATCTCTATCATGGTTATCTTCTGCTGCAGTAAGAGCTATTTGCTGCATGGAAGGTAACTATGGCAATTTTATTTACAGCTGAAAGTTTAGAACTGGTCTTTCAAGTTAGAACACAACTGAATGTACCTTTGAAAACTGATTCTAAAACTGGTGCTGGTTTGGATGACAGAAACATCTTCTTGGCATGTTTGCTGAGGGCCCCGCCTTTCTCATTCGGGAAGAGCAGTTGTCTCTGAAACCTAGCTCTGTCTCGGATGTCGTAATTCTGATCGTACTTGGCTAGATTCAACACATACTGACATAGAAGTTTTGTCTGGAGAGAAAATAAAATACAGTTTGTCATAAGAATGATTTTTGAATAATTGCACCATATAGCCTTCAAATATGTATATTTCCATTGAAACTTCAGGGTAGTACACTGTGTCAGTCCTTTCTTCAACACAATGTCACTGACTGCACATTGGCATTCATTTGGCTCTGTCTTACCTGACAATTTCTCCTACTATCAAGATGACATCCAAAAATATGTAATTTATATACTCTTTAGATATAATATTATTAAGGAAATCAACACCTCTGTTCCTATGGCAACAGGTGCATGAAGCATTACTTTCCAACACTGATCCTTGCTTTAGCATACAGTAACTGAGAGTCCATGACTGTAGTGTTATATTATCCAATTTATCCACAAACACTTGTGTAATATTGCCAATGCATATCTGAAATTGCCAGTCAATGGCTTTTTTACACTTCTGTAATATTGCCAATGCATATCTGAAATTGCCAGTCAATGGCTTTTTTAATCCTTTGAGTGCCAAGACAAATTTTGTCGCCTCTACATAATATAACAGTTTTCCAGATTTTCTCCAAAGTTTGATCGAAAACAGCAGTCAATGAAAAGTGATATTCAAATTTTGGTGTGAAAAATGACAGCAGTCAACGGATTAACAGCCTGTCTTGGAATGTTTGGTTATCTGTGCATGTTTCTCTTCATTCTTAAGACATTACTCACTGTATGAAGAATGGTTGTATGGAATGGATGACAGGATGTGCATTTGGTGGCAATGCAGCATAATGTTCACAACTGTATGGACTATTTTCTCATCAGTGAGTTTTTCACATCCTTTTGCCACTTACCAAACAAGGAGGAAAAGTTATGATTTGGTGAATGAAGAACTTATGCATTACAGAATCTCTACACTTGAAACATTTATGTCTATTCACAGTTTACCTGTTTTGAATTTGTTAAATATAGTTTAGCTCCTAAGTTCAAAATTTGCAACTTGACAATGTCCTCTTCAGTGATGAAAGTCTTGGCCATCTTGCGGAGTACATCAGGTGCTATCTTTGGTACCCTGTCTGAATACTCCCCAATCAACCAGAGAATGCTGGCCCTCGCCATGGGAACCTGAAGTGCAAAATACCAACAATTGTCAGTGAAAGTTGGGGTATAACAACTGGCAAAAATTCTGACAACTTGCTACATGTCAGTTCCTTGCATGTTGTCTTCCACATTCTCCACAGACTTTATATTCTTGTTCTTCAAATAACTGTGTTCTTTCTCAATACACGACATCAAGTTCTCCATCATTCAAAACCCTTAAACTGTTGAATTGCCTAATTCTGTTTCTACATCATTTTATTTTTTATTTTCAAGTTCTTTCTTTTTCATAAGTAACCATGCAAAGGCTCTCTCCTAACCTCTTTCTGCAGCACTTTCTTTGTACAAGTCCACTGTTTCACAATTATGATTCGTGGATACTTGTATTCGTAAAAGTTATGGTTACACAGTGATAAAGACTTCATGAAATCTGAGTACAAGCAAAAGTTGTTTGAAAATGCATGGTGAGAAAGTCAGGGTATACAACAGCATACACTACAACTGAATTTACACACATACATCACTGTATGTGTGTCCCCTAGCAGTGCTGACTGAATATTGCTGTGTTTTAATACTCACTGTAATTGTGTCTGTAAGTCTTGCTAGATGTCTGATGATTTCCTTGTGTTCAGTGGGGTTCATCTGCAGTAGTTTCTTCATCACCACAACACTCTCACCAACAACAGACTCTGTAAAGAGAAAATTGTACTGATAAATGACAGAATCCCACAACCAACAGGATTTTCCTTTTTCGCTGTTCTCAACACTATCTGTTTCGTATGAATATTAACGGCTATCGTGAAATGGGTTTACATTGCTACAACAAGTGAAGTAACAACAACTCTCTTCAACTTCCCTTCCTCTGCTCCCATAAATATGGCATTCAAAATAACCACTTATATGGAAAATCACGATAACATCACATACTGGTTTGAGAATTAGCTTCATTTCCCGTGTTTCATTTATGCACTAGAACTGTGATGTACTCAAGTGAACCAGTACAATAATGCTGCAGCATACAATCATACAATAATCACAGCATTTCTATTTGATTTTCATTGAAGCTCCCTGGGATTTCATACATTTCAAAGCTGTGACAATTCTGTCCTCTTACCGTCTCTGTTTGACAGCAACGCCATCAAACCATTCAGGCAAGTGTCTGTCACTTCTGAAATATTGCTGGCACACCGACCTATAGCCTGGATGGTGGCCGCCACAAAATTCTTATCTGAACTTGTCACATAAGTCTGCAAAAATTATCAAAACAAAAAATACTGATGAAGAAAGAAGTGAGAATATTTTATGAAAATAGCCTGTCAGCAGGCTAGATTAAACATGCAGCATCATACTGCAGGTTTTGAATTTTCCATTGTATTATAATTACTAAACTTATTTTTGTCTGTATTCATAAGGCATCGAGCTTTGTGATAGGTAATAGACATGGTAATAGCCATGGTAATGGACATGAAAATAGACAGGGCAATAGACATTGTAATAGACATGGTAATAGACATGGCAATAGACATTGTAATAGACATGGTGATAGACATGGCAATAGACATGGTAATAGACATGGCAATAGACATGGTAATAGACATGGCAATAGACATGGTAATAGACATGGCAATAGACATGGCAATAGACATGGCAATAGACATGGTAATAGACATGGCAATAGACATGGTAATAGACATGGCAACAGACATGGTAACAGACATGGTGATAGACATGGCAATAGACATGGTAATAGACATGGCAATAGACATGGTGATAGACATGGCAATAGACATGGCAATAGACACAGTAATAGACATGGTAATAGACATGGCAATAGACATGGTAATAGACATGGCAACAGACATGGTAATAGACATGGTAATAGACATAGTGATAGACATGGTAATAGACATGCAAATTCTTTGCACGGGTGGTGTAATACTTGAGAGCTGATTTTGTTCAAACAACATACTATCTTGACATCAAAAGGTGTCATTATTATGAGTGTTCAACTTGGCGTGAAATATGCTTGACTATTGATTTCCATAATGGCTGAGATTTCCATGTTGATGTATTTTGTGCAATATCCATAGCATGAAATTTGTAAGTGTAGAGTGGGCTGCTAAATGTCTTTACTGAATGGCGTACAGAAGGCTACATTAGACATAAACATTATAATACCACAGGTCTAATTTATATTATCACCGCAGTAGTGCTGCTATTGTCATGTAGCATCACATTTTGAGATGAAACAACAGTACATTAGCTCCTTGAGTGACAGGTCCATGACAGCTTTGGCAGGACACCCATGGAGCAATATAACACACATGATTTGGTCTGACACAGTGACATAACAGTAAGTGTTATCAGTGTTCACTGGGCGTAAAATGCACTTCATAAATGGCTTTCAACTAGGGAATAGCCTCTAGACAAAAAAGGACCGTGGAAGTCTGGATGGAAACAGGGGTGGCAAATACAGCAGAAAATTGATTAAAACTCTCTTAAGAAGATATCAGAAATGCTACGAATGCTTCAAATTCCTGTTGTTTAGGCTGTCTATGCTTTTACTTTGGTCCCAATGCATGGTTACACTTTCAACAGTCTGGGATTATCTGTAAAGAGAGGCCACTGGTCAGGGATTTGCCAGAGCCATCAGAAACTCTGGATGTGCAACCCACCCAGTGTGAGATGGAAGACACTCTCTCATTGGACAGCTGAATCTACAGCAATATCAAGGTTTGTTATTAAATACAATAAACTGGGCAACAAATCATTGATTAACCTGACTATTCTAATTGGAATTTATCAATCTATTTGACTTTGAAGTGTAGTGATCCGTTAATGAAAGGGGAAATTAGTTTATAACTTTTGACGACTGAAAACCATCTTGGGTGATGAAATAAGGTTGTACAACTGTTGATTTAGTAAGATGCTAATATATTTTACAGAGCTGTAAATACAAAGGGCTGAAAAAGTGATAACAGTAAATAACATAACAAACACCCAGACAAAATTTTATGTAAAGTTTTTATGATGTAAAAATTCAAATTTAGATAAACTTTTTGTAACATTTGACAGTCCACTGCTGTAAGCACAACTTTACAAAAAGTTTCAAACACTGCACTGCTATTTTCTGGTTATTCCTCTGTGAACTCAACAGATCAATCCATTTAGATGATTTCTACATAAACTGTTAGGGTGGGAAGGGGCAAGTTGTGAGTAATCCCCGACTTTACCTGGAACTCTCGAAGAATGGTGGATATACTAGTCTCACTGGCTAAGTTTGTAAGGATCTCCAGCTTGAGCAAGCGGATGTGTGTGGGATCGTTGGATCTGACAAAGAAACTCTTCAGGAATGGTTCAAACATTCCCCTCCTCTTGGCACTCATGGTGGCGATGTTACTAAGTACTATTGACTGTACTTCCCTGGTGAGACACAAACAAACAGCACACACTCATATAAAGATGCGCAACCAAGAAAAATTGTGAGATATATACACCAGGTGAACATGAATAGGATAATGATCTAGTTGGTCAACATCAACAATAATTTCCACATTATGTAAAATACACACAGAATTGGGCTCTATATTGCGATTGGAATGTTCATCAAAAGTTGCCTCGTTTTCCAATTTAGAACTTGTACTTTAGCTCTGGGTAATATCAGAGTATGACAGGAGATATCTTTTCTTACCTGTCATGTGATTTTCATATCTGTTCAACATTTTGTTGCTTAGGGTAGAGTATCACATACCTGATTTGCTATGTAAAATAAGCCATGAATAACACAATGTCATCACATTCACAGGGAAAATGGCTGATTTTACACTGTACTCACAAATAAAGAGTGAACACACTACCATCTTAAAGTACAAAATATCCCTCATGACAGAAGTTTACATTTTTATCTTCTAACTTTTCACCAATCTATAACTTGGGAACAGTAAAACTGGATTTTGTCCAGAATATATTTATTTACCTATGGCTTCTCAATAGCCTGACAAGTGGTTTAGCGACAATTCCAACTTCACTTTTTGGTGCTATGTGGTGATACAGTTGGGCTACTGCCATGACAACCTGCAAAGAGTGAGTGAGAAGGAACTGAGGTTACCATGGACACACACGTAAGGAATCATCCCACGCATGGCTAGGGGTATGCAAATATGTTATCTCTGGTTACCATGGTTACAAGAATAAACTTCCTCCTATACACAAATAAAATCATCAGCACTATATTGTAACAGTTGGTGAAAGGACATTGTGCACAATTTAGTAAAAGCATAACACATACAATGATCAAATCATATTGGATACTTTAGCTTATAGCTCTGGTCTTGTAAATATTCTCAAAAGAAACAAGATACATATTTCTTGTAGTTGTAGAGGCATACTCATTATCAAGTTCTACATCACTTAGATACTGAAAACTCAATTGCACTGATATAATAAAATAAAACACAAATGATACATTTCTGATAGAGCTGGTCATGCAGACATTCACAAAAAGAAACAAAGTGTGTATTTACAGTAGTAGCATACTTATGGTACAGTTCAACCATCACTTAGACACTGATAAGTCAATTTGAATTGAACACATACACCGCCGCTGTGTCTAGACACAGCCACTGTGTCTAGATTGCTGGTTACTCACCGAGGCATTCCTGCTTTGTAGCAACGGTTTGCAATTTCTGAGTAATAATCTGTGGTCATGATCCATGATGTAAGGTTTCTTCTCCGCAAGATTGGAAGCTTGTTTGCTCTCCTTGTCACTGTCATCGTCAGAGCCGTAAAAATTCTCAGGGGTTTCTTCGGTGATAAAATCCTGGGAAAATCACAAAGTTTGTCAGGTTTTTCCTATGTTCTGGACCTATCCATTTAAACAGGTCCACATTCACCATTCATAACAATTGGTTTGAGCCAAACAATGGCGACGAAGGGTAAAACTTGAAATGTACACACATTGTGCTGATTTAACCAAAATATTTATTGCATTCAAAACATCAAAACAATCATGTACAGAAGGGGGTGTTCAACAAAGAGAGAAACATAGAAGGTCCAAGACAGAAACCAAACTTCACTGAACACAAGTATAGTCTTCAATACACTTACTGTAGAAATACAAAGTTCACTTACCCCTTTGTTGGGATCCAAGAATTGTGTTCTAGAGTATCTCGTTAGCATATTAATAATGATCACCTGGCCCCACTCTTCCACATCTATCAGCAGATTGCAGAGTTTGCGGTAATGTTTATGGATAAGATCAATGCGTTCAGGGCACACCTCCTCAAAGGAATATACAACACTGCCAGCAACAAGCTACAGTGGTGAAAAGAAAACTAATTTAACAAAACCTGTCATCAAGGGTGTCTTCTAAGCCATGGATTTATATTCATGATATATGAGAACATAAATCCTATGAGAACAATAGGATTATTTTGTTATTTATTGTTTATCTGAACCATAACCTGATTCAGGAGATGATCAACCATTGTTGTTGCCTGAAAGGAGCAGGGTATGATCTCATGATATTGCCAACTTTGGACATAAATCGTTATTTGAGATGATATTGGAGTCATATAAATGCCATGGTGAAGTGATATTCTGTTCAAAGCTGGTGATAATAGTGCTACAGATGGATTTTACATCAATTAGGAGTCTACAGCAACCTTTTGAGAATACTGTATGCTGGAAATATACAAACCCCCCTGAGAAAATGTTTATTGTAACAGCAGTGACTGAAAATATAAGAAGATTAAATGTAGGCTGACAAAAAGCTGTCAACGGCGTCTCTGGCATCAAGACACCTCACAGCCGGTGTCAAATCAACAAATTACTTTTTCAATGTAAGCTTTTTGTTTACGTCGATCTAATATCTAGTTGATAAATTTCACTCACTATCGGTGGTAATTACTAGAGTCTGCTAATTTAAGAATTCAGATTTGCATATGACAGATACATACCGTAGTTTTGTCAGATAACAATTTCTCTATCACTTCAATCAATTGCTCCTTCTGTTCTGGGTCAAGACTGGTAATATGTTAAATAGAAGAATATCAGCACAATGTTAGTGAAATGATAACATTTTCCAGCATAGAAATTTAAAGTTTACCTACAATTTGTTTGGCTCTTCAAATTAAATGCATACATCCACAAAATCAGCACTTTTGAGCTACACGCAAGTTGCTTATTATTAATAATAACTTATGAAAATAAATATTTATGGGTGTCTATTCATGATAATCACACAGCTGTATGAAGTATCCATCCAACTAAATTGTTTAAAGTCTGATTTGGATGTGTAAAACTGTCCACTGCATTTGCAAGGAATAAGAAGCCACTGAAAAGACATTGTTTTATGTTCAGCTGTTTGTTCTTTGCTGTCTTCTGTTGGATTATCAAATGACAATGGAACAGAAAATGATATAACATAGGGGACTGCATTTTACAGAAAGGAAACGATTGAGGGTTTCAAAAATGATAAGTACTGGTACAAGGCAGCAAAGGATGCCAAGTGTACACAATGTTCAACCCCCTTCAGAGTTGAAAAGTGTTTTGATGGAAGACAGCCGACCAAAGTCAATGAAAATCCACCCTGGCTAGAAATTACCTCTCCAGAATCAACATGAATGGTTAACTAATGAACATTTACCTATAGAGTTTGGGAATGGCATGGGCTGCCGTCTTCCTGACATAAGGCGACATGTCATTGACAGCTTCCTTGATGGCAAGCATCATGATAGGCACAATGACGGGAACTCTGATGCTGGATAGCACCCGGAGAGCTGAAGCCCGGATCAGCTGATTGGGATCCTGAAATGAAATGAAAGGAGGCAATGCCAGTTATCACAAAATCACCACGATAAGAACACTTTGACCTAAAATATCAATGGTGAAGAATATTATACAAACTCCTAGATGACGTGACCAAAGTCAACTAGTACTACACCTAGGGAACAATGCCGTGAAAGGGGGCTGAAGATATCAATTTTTCTGGGGCTGAACTGTGACTAATGAAACACCACATTCAACAACCAATTAATCCTTTTTCGACCAGGCTCCACAAACAAACCATAGAAATAAATACAACTTGAGAGAAAGATGATTAACTGGGCTCTCTCACAGCCCTAAGGTGACCTATGCAGATTTAAAACTCTACCCTACAATTATGAACCCTGAACGATTTGGATGGCACATGGCAAAACCCTCCCTGGCTACATCAGTTTGCTGAGCTGGGTTACATTATGGCTTCAGTTGAAAGGGCGGGAGAGAGCCACATATGAATTGAATAGCCAACCATGCGCTGTGAGATGGAAAGCAATGCAACAACATACACTACACACAAAAATGGTATTAGCAAGTGGCTCTTTTCACCATATTGTGAAAATACACTATTACACGTATGGAACTCAAACACTGCAACATGTGCACAGGTTTTCCAAAAGGCCTTATATATTGACTTTAAATCTTATGTCACACTCTATTTTTTGACATATATTTCAGATAAAAAACACTCTGCCAACAGAATGAACTGCTTGTTATGAGAAGAGACATTTGGAAATGTCGTTTCTGAGTCTTGCCTTTGCACACTGCCTTACAAATGTGACGTACCAGCAACCCTGACCTTTCTGTGTGTAACAGCCCCTCTGATTACATTACAAATGCTGGCATGTGGATACAACAGCACCGGATGTCACCTGGCAATTCATACATTACATATTTTCAGTACTTATATCAGAGTTATTTGACGTGTCTCATTTGAAGTTCTTTTTGACCAGCAATTCTTGATAAATGGGACAGATTTTGATAGTCATACTGTATACAGACTTTATTGAAATACGCGTACAACCTGTCAAGGCACTGGCAGAGTAATACTGCTCATTGTTTATTCGTGAATAAAGATTGGACTCTCTGACACAATAAGTGAACAAATGAGGGAAGTTCAGACAAATTCATACAATTTCAATGCAGGTTTAGTTCAATATATCAACAATTTACAGCATGGCATATCAGCAAGGTTACAGTACAAACGTCAAATAGCAGACATTAGCTTCAGAATTAATCTGTTGAAGACTGATGATTATTTGTGTCTTATTTTATGACAAATTTTACACATCAAAGAACAACTTTCCTTTACAATTTGAACATTCAGGAATTAAATGACTTGGGATGGGATAAATTACCATGTGAAATTCATTCTTACAAAGAATGCACCCTTTTCAAATGCTGGTGGCATTTTTTGTATTTTTACTCAGAATGACAGTATGGTTACAGAACTATTTTCGTATCAATGCATGTACCCAACGGATTACTGACACAGAAAATAAAGTGACATATGTAAGTGTTCAACCTGAAAAATCATTCTCTCATACAATTTCCATCAAAATTACTGTCATCTTTTTCAATCCATCCAATGACACACATACAACAAAGCATTCCTCCAAAACATGGGAATATCACTTCAACGACATTTTTTCAAAAGTGTTTTACGATTGCAGCTTGCTGGAATCGGTTCATATTCCAAAATTCTATTGAATTAACAAGCAGCACAACTCACATTATTAAATTATGTTAAATCAATGCATTAGCTGAACTGTGTTTTGTGCTCATGTTTTGTATATTTTAATTTCAAGTAGCAGAGATGATGTCTGAAATTTGATAGAAGTTACAGTGTGAGTGAATGTTAAAGTTCATACCGTGAATGCATGTGACTGATTTCAAATAGATTATATTGCGATTCACAAACTTCCACCATATCAAATGACTTCATGGTAAGAGAATGTCACACACAATATCATACCTGAAACGATTTTCTTGTTATATTTTACCAGACTTCCAAGGTTTTTGACTACAAAAATTATTTATGAATGAGTAAGAATGTTACAGTTACCATTGCCGGACTTTGTTTTAACAGTTGATGTAGCTGTCAATACATGCAGCTCATTCATACTATTATCTATGCATGACTAGTTTTTGTTTTGTTTTTTGATAACTACTTCTATTAACTGAAATGTGATAAAATATCCTGCATTGTAATATGTTATCCAGTTTCTAAACATACAAATTGTTCAGCAGTTTCAAAATGTATTCATCAACTTCAATTTATTTTATTTATCTGAAATAAATATATGATAATAGCATATACCAGTAATATGTATGAATACCTAATACATATTACCAGCTGTGCAAACAGTACATACACAGACTTCTGTTGAGAAGCTGAACAGTGGAAAGAAGATGGTACTGAACAAACAAACAAACAAACACTGATGGTATAAGCAACATATAGCTATGATCCTCCAAGTCCTTTTTTGGCAATTAGCTATTTTAGTGACAATTTTTCAGGTTATGTGTGACACATATTCAAATGAAAGTTTAGAAATCAGTGAAACATGTGAGGAATGGCACTGAAAGGGTTGCCTTTAGTATATGTGATTTATTAAATATTTATATCTAATAAATTGAATTAATTTTAAACTATTACCAAATGATGCATTATTGATTTTGTTTTTTGAGGACAATAAAGTGGATTAAATAAAAAAAATAAAAATTAAAAAAATGATGCATTATTCAATAATTCATATTGACATTCATGAAAAACCATCAAAACACTGCACAGTGGGTATTTTGAGATGGTAGGAATAATCCTATTCTGTAAAATCAAAAAATATGATCTGGACACAGTAGAGTCAGAGATGACCACACACCGGAGGGATCACTTTGGTGGTAGCTTCAGTTATTCAAACTCACTGTAGCAATGCATAACCTGATTGCAAATAGTCACTGGTCACTGGTCAATGGAGAGCATTTTAAGTTTGTCATACCTTGAGACCTTTCTGGAAAGTACTGATGGACAGCAAAGCCAGATCCTGCTGTTCCTCTGCGTACCTCACCAAATACACATACACCAGTTTCTTGATCTGCAAAGACACACAGACATTGACAAAATGTGAAAGGTTGCACTGGGAGATCTGAGATAGCCACTCATAAGCGAAGGACTCCGTAATGATGATCTCAAATCAAAGAGTCATCTTTAAGTGCTTGCATAGATGTGGCATAAGGGTTACGAAGGCTATGAGCATTTATGAAATGAGTAGCAGGTAGATGTGCCTGTGGGAACAGAAGTGTGTTGCACAGATGAAACAGTATCGCCAAAAAGTTCATAACCTGACCCCCTCTTGGTTAGCAAAATGACTTGGGATCTCCCTCAGTCTGATATAAGCTCAGGGTAGTGAGATTAGTACCATTAAAGTAATAACTATGACTCATCAACTTAATTCAATGTGTTACTTTTCATCCTTTTGACTGAGCTTTTGTACTACTGGTACTGTTTTTGTCATTTGAAATGGCATGATTAGCACTTAATATGGTGAGCCTTTGTTACAGGGCTAACAATATTTCAAATGTCTGTTCTATGATTTTTTATAAATAGGGGCTGGACACTTTCCTCCTTGGAGTGTCAGTTAAGCAATTAATCTAAATGCTATGTTGCACTTGACGCAGAAAACAGCTAAATAATTTCATCGTTATCAGGGTTCTCCCTAGGATTTTTTTATAGAGTAGCGGCTAATTTGCATAATATTTGCATAATTAGTTTTTCAAATATTTGCATATAGTTTGTTCGCCAAAAATTGACAAAACAGGGTACCTATGGAGTAGAGCCCCTCGACTGACTTTTTTTCCAAATTTAGTACATCCTTACTAAGTTGCATAAGCTCCTACCCTTGTTTAATTCCCATCTGCTGCCTTCATGCTCCAATAAAGAAAGGGTAGCAGAGTAAAATATATCGTAACAGTTGGTAAAACTGCTCAGATCAAAGAAACTATTAAAAGATGTAAAACAATGAGGCATAGAAGTTCCCGTGACAGCATCGCCAGGAAAATACTACGTTTTTTCAGTACGTTTATCAGGGTTCTCTGATCCGGCGCACCCCGGTACCAAAATAGAAGAGTCCCACTCTGATGTCACATCCGCCATTGTTTACAGTATTTTCACTCACGCACGCGATGTGGGTTTTCATTCTCTTCATATGCATTTTCATTTGGTTAAAGCAATTAACACTCCATCTGTTAAGAGTTTTTACCACTGACTATAACAATTTTCATTGCTATGTTGCTGTTTTCACAAGATACTGACCGTTTGATCTTGGAAAGTTGAGTTGCTTGTACGTGCAGCCAACCCATGCCGGTGTGCGGTGACTGACAGTTCACTATGCTAGGCTATGCTGTTGATCGGCAGCATACATGATCAGATGATGTCTTCGTTCCACTTTACTTTTTATTTCAAGATGTGAGACAAACAGAAATTTCACCAAATCGCCACTTCTGTAGCTAGGGATTGTGTAATCAGTTTGATTTTGATTTGAAAATATTTCGTCAATTAAGAGCGGAAATCGTCGCTGACTTTTGCTGTCAATTTTTTCTGTCCTTTAGCTTTACAATTTCTTTGGATGGGTCGGTGCCGGTACCGTCAAGGGCCCACCACAAGGGACGTGTGAACTTGTTCTGTTGTTAACACTATTCATACAAATTGAAAGGAGTAATAACTAGTGACATTGTAAAACAAAGAAGCTACGAATAATCTGTCTTCCTTTTGTGTGATCGTACGGACGTCGACCAGTAGGTGCCATTGTGAACATTTTGCCGCTGAACTTCATAGCGTTGCGGGTAACAATGATAGCGTCGCGGTGAGATCGAAAGCGTCGCGGGCTTGAACGATAGCGTCGCGGGCCGCGACGCTGTTTTGGGCTGGGGAGAACCCTGACCTTTGAAAGCCCTGAACTGCCATGCTTTTGATGAACTGACTGAGTCTTGATACACAGGAATAGAGATGGCAGGTTATAGGATTATCACAGGAGTGTCACAAAGATTACAACACTACAGGACGTATACATCATTCATCATAGAAAACGACAGGGACCTTGGAATCAGCAAATCCAAGGCACAGATGTAGGAAGCTAAGGTCAAAAAGTTCAAACTTCATGATTGCTCTCCAGTGATACAGTTGATTTTTGGCAGTCAAGTTTGGTTTAATATGAACAAACGGTAATAATTTTATGACATATAATTAGGCACATAACAGGGCTGAAAAAATTGTGCTGGTTGTAACTGGTGTGCTTGAGTAATTGTTGATTACCACACATCACATTTATTAATTAATCATGGCCCAGTAATAGTGAGTGAATCTCAGAGGAATTTTAAAATATTCATGAAGTACAGCAGCACAAAGGGACTTTAATAAAACCACACCAATTCAAATAATAACAATTTTTGTAGGATTTATTTAACAATAGTAAAGTTTAAAAGGAAATATATTAGCAGAATAATGGTATTTTCAGGAGGCAACATTGCTCTACACTCTTTGTGTATAGAAGATGTCACACTTTGTGAATAGAAGATGTCACACTTTGTGTATAGAAGATGTCACACTTTGTGAATAGAAGATGTCACACTTTGTGAATAGAAGATGTCACACTTTGTGAATAGAAGATGTCACACTTTGTGAATAGAAGATGTCACACTTTGTGAATAGAAGATGTCACACTTTGTGAATAGAAGATGTCACACTTTGTGTATAGAAGATGTCACACTTTGTGTATAGAAGATGTCACACTTTGTGTATAGAAGATATCACAGGAAGGAAAATGCCTTTGAAACTGGAAGCAAAACTGGAACTGAGACTGATGATTGTTATTCACACATGTTAAAGTCATGCTGCTGGGGGTGTGGTGCTAGCTGCAGTCAAACTGACATATCATCACACAGACCCTTATGGATATTATGCAAGACTGCCTGAACTCAGCGCTGACACCTGCTGGGGGAGGGATCAACACTGCCTGATTGGTTGCTGATGTGAGATAAATACCGACAGAGGTCAATCAAAATGACCTCTTTTGATTGACCTCTCACAGACATATCACATATCATCACACAGACCCTTATGGATATTATGCAAGACTGCCTGAACTCAGCGCTGACACCTGCTGGGGGAGGGATCAACACTGCCTGATTGGTTGCTGATGTGAGATAAATACCGACAGAGGTCAATCAAAATGACCTCTTGCAGAGGACATGACCCTAACCAGCATCAGAAATAAGCTATGTTTAGTTAAAGTGAAAATGCATCATTCACACACAGAATAAACAAGATCTTATATAGATACAGGGCATTTTTCAGTTTTTGTAAAGTTATCCTGCATTAATCTTGAACAGATCTTACAAATTTCCATTCCAAACAACATTTCAACAGGAGGATACGGCAAATATTACAGTATTGGTAACAGATTTGAGAAGAATAATTTGCACACCTTTTAGTTCTGTTTTTTCTTGCTTTGCCTTAACCTGTAATTTGAGATGGAACTTTGACCCTTTAGAACTCACTCTAATATTTTACGATAGAAAAGCAATGCAATCTTATTTTATTTTTTTTATTTATTTAGACTTTATTTAATCTCGATAAACTGTTGAGCCAATGGCTCTTCTCACACAGTGTCGAGAAATCATTAAAATTTACAATATATACATTAAAAATTGCACACATCCATGAAGACATGAAAGGCAAAACATACAATAGGTACAAAAAAACAAATGGACAATAAACAATATTACACTACTGAACATCTGTGTCACATAAAATGAAATTTACATTTGTCTTTAAAAGCCTGCAATGAGGAGCATGACTTTAAGTCAACCGGTAAACTGTTCCATATTTTTACACCACTGTATGTAAAACTTTTCTTAAAGAACTGTGTTCTATGTTTTGGAATGTATAAATCTTCTCTGGCAGCAGATCTAGTATTCCGACTGTGAATATTGTGTATCCTTTTAAAACATTCAAATAATCTGGAGCTAAATTGTTTTGTACTTTATACATTAAAATTGATTCAAAATTGTGGTCAAATAAGAAAGCTAACAACACTGTGGAAACAACTTATACAGGATTAATCTACCATGTCACCTTGCTATCACACAGGTAACAATAACAGAAATGCAACAGTATATCTTGTCCTTCACCAGCACAGATGGCATTGACTATAATTTAAAATAATACTTGTCCCATCATACTGCTAAGTATATCAGGCATCAGGCATATAGTAGTTATTATGGCATTCTTTGTGTAACAAAGTCTTACATTACAGTAGACTCTGGATTGGAATGTGGATAGGAACATACTGGCTATTCAAACGCTGGCATTCTTGTTATGTTATGAGGATTGATCGCATTGAATGAAATTGGAGCTCTACAGAAAAACTCAAACGCAGTACAGAAGACACTGAGTCTCTTCAGAGCTCTGTGTGTGTGTGTGGGTAGAAATAACAGGAGAATGACTGTGCTTTCTCTTCAATAAAATGCCAACATCAGGACTTGTAACTATAAAACTATGTATCATGTTACTCTTGATAGAGCCCCTTAAGGGTGTTCACCGCCCACACTACATTACAAAGTGTTAGGGAATCAGCACCAAGTCTCCATCTTGTCATCTTTATCTTGGCAAAGGGTATGTAACATGAAAAAGAAATCTCCTCCTCCAGATCTCAGAGTCTGAGCAAGGCCTGCAGGGCAAGACATCTCCCTGGTAGTTGGCAGATTTGATCATCTTACCATCAATAAGTTCCATTTATCTCCTTTGACAACCCATCTTTAGCAGGAAAAAGTAACTGAAATGGTGTGGGATAACCTTAATCTACATATATAAAACTAAAGTCAAATTGTCAACTTTTCCTCAGCAGATAACACGTTTTGGCTAATTACACTTCAGAACAAGAAGGAGCACTCACTTCAATATTTTTGGAGACAACATTCTTCACAATCGGCGCAAACAGATCTGATGCATCTTTACCTTTGGCCACCATCTGAAAGAAACATACAATTATGATGTTACAACTTCCCATCACGACTGTGTGTGAATGCCAGTAAACATTTCAAAATTGAATTAAGATGGCAAAGACGTTTGAAAATCCAATTATTCTTGATGTGGTGTATGTACTGAGCAAAAGCAGAAAGGGTGGTATATGTATATTACAGCAACTATTGCATGCAGACAGTGGACTTTAAGGGGATCTGATAATAACATCTTTCATTGATCCTTTCTTAAGAAATTATCTCCCAGGATAGTTCCACAGGACTGAACAGACAAGAAAGTGATTTCAATGTTCAGTGATGTAAAAGGAAGTCAAAAGTAATTAACAACATTACGTAAAGAATGGCACAATTAACAAGGAATTAATGTCCCGACATTCTAAAAACAGGCCACAGTCATGGTGGACATAAAAAATGTTCAGATCTCCTTCTGTGACACAGAAGCATAACAAAAACATGTATATTTTGTGCAGAAGTTTATAAACATTTACTGACAACATCAGCAAAATTTGCTATTCATCAATTGAGTAAAAGTAATTTTCAACACGATAGGATAGAAAAAAATTGCAAAAACCAATTCTATAGTTTTCACAGCATGCTGAAAATCCCGCTTTTCAAGTTAATACTGTAGGTGGCTTGTTGTATTTATATATCAGACACATATGGCATGTACATAATTTTATGAATTTACTTTACAAAATGGACCTTTTCATGAACATCCATGGAACACAATGTGTTCCTGATGGTTTGTATTTCACTCGCATTGCAAAAGGCCAAACTGGATTTCCATAGCAGGATGTAAGGTTACATGTTTTGACATATTTACTGTAAAAGACCTTGCAATAGCAGAGTCTTCTTTTTGATTTTTCTCACTTCATATTATTATATTCTATTAATGCACATGGCCACACTGATTAAAACAATGCTAGTAGAAGCTGTCTGCGATTAATATTTAAATGAAAACACTTGAAATATATTAACTTTGTAGGAAAAAAAAACAATGTTAGGAAAAACAACTTGGGGCATTTGCAACGAGTGATGATATTTGTTTCTATAAGAGCAGACAGCTTGCCCTGTATTATCTTACTATCAGTTCAATGTAATCTATGCTTCTATAATTATTGAAATGCTTGCTGTGGTGAAAGTCAGACTGTATTACATAACCATCTGATTACCTTGTTTTACCCTCAACGAATGGTAATGTCTGCTGCAAATGAAAACTATATGACTATTGCTGCCAATCTTCACTGAGTTAATACTTATTAACTGACATTGTCTTGTTAGTATAAAAGAGCATCAGTTCTTTTCAAAGATTTAAAATATTTTAATGACCAGTAAAGGGCATCTTGTACGATTAAATTTATGAATACTCCATGCAACATGGTTTCTCAGTTACAGAATCAGTGAGAAAACACACCACTGGTCATAAAATGTGGGTACAACAGACGTGCCCAATTGAAAACACTCATCAATTTAAAAATTTGACGTCTGAGATCAAGATATCAATTATGAAACTCCCAGTTACTTTAAGACTGATTGCCAGTGAGCTCATAGGTCAGCATTATCAAACCTGTGTCACTTACATAACAAATACCAACATAATAAAATTTGAGATGAAAGCACTAGAACCTGAAAACATTCTTATTTCTGTGGACATTATATAATACACAATCTTTTATTTATCAGCAAAGCAATATTACCCCAGGTCAGGGTGCCTCAAAAAAAATCATAGTTTGGTTTGCAAAGTGCTGATTGTTACAATTTTGCTTTCAATTTACAGAAAGTTTACCACCAAATGTGTAGCATAGGTAACTACATGGGCTAATGGTATCATAAAACTTGAAATCTGGAACATTGTCAGAAATGGAAATATTGAAGCAAAGAGTATTTTTGGCTCAGTAAAGGTGTAACACCAGTACCACTCTATTTTGAGACTCTATGTGTGATCAGTGACTACATTTTCTTGAATTGAAATATAATGCAAGTGTAACAAATGAAGTATTTCATGTGATACAGGCATGTGTTAAAGCATTAATTAGAACTCTCCTGTAGGAGGTGTTAATTTGATGAAACAATATACACACACAATGAAAAACAATCTCAATAAATCTTTCTTCAAAGAGTATGTTTGGCTCAGTAAAGGTGTAACACCAGTACCACTCTATTTTGAGACTCTATGTGTGATCAGTGACTACATTTTCTTGAATTGAAATATAATGCAAGTGTAACAAATGAAGTATTTCATGTGATACAGGCATGTGTTAAAGCATTAATTAGAACTCTCCTGTAGGAGGTGTTAATTTGATGAAACAATATACACACACAATGAAAAACAATCTCAATAAATCTTTCTTCAAAGAGTATTTTTGGCTCAGTAAAGGTGTAACACCAGTACCACTCTATTTTGAGACTCTATGTGTGATCAGTGACTACATTTTCTTGAATTGAAATATAATGCAAGTGTAACAAATGAAGTATTTCATGTGATACAGGCATGTGTTAAAGCATTAATTAGAACTCTCCTGTAGGAGGTGTTAATTTGATGAAACAATATACACACACAATGAAAAACAATCTCAATAAATCTTTCTTCAAAAATTTCCTTTGACATATTGATGATTTCTGCAAATTTCATCCGTAAATGTTTCATACATTGAAAATTAATAAATTGAACAGCTTAATTTCTCACAGAAATGGGAGAAATCTCTTCATTCATTGCCATACAGAAAATTAAAATGAAAGACTTGGATTCAATGAATGTCATTCTATTCTTGCTGACATAATACTGTACAACACAATGCAAGACATTGATTCTACGTAATGGCCTTAGCTTTTCTAATTAAACCCTCAAACTGGCCTCTTAGCTTTTTTCTCACTTGAAAATCACTTATTGACTTAAAATGGCAAAGAGTGAATTATCTTTTGTGTGTTTCAACAACTACAATCTCCTATCATTGTCTTTGCACAGGAATTTTATCTTGTACAGACCATAGACCAGCTGTGACAGTCTCACATATTTCTCAGGTAGTTTGGAAGCACAGTGAGTGCATGTAATACAGCACACGCTATGTACCTCATGATAAAGAGAATTACATTGTACATGTGTATGTGAATGGAGTGATCATGGCTGTCCACAATGCACCTTTTTATACTGTGTTTACATAAAGAACATTTTCAACTACATGATT
This sequence comes from Ptychodera flava, assembly GCF_041260155.1. NCBI lineage: Eukaryota > Metazoa > Hemichordata > Enteropneusta > Ptychoderidae > Ptychodera > Ptychodera flava. The sequence continues at coordinate 2,733,443 of NC_091948.1, forward strand.
TGCTAGGATTCTGAAATTATTTTCTCAATATCTTCACTATGTACAGTTGCTCTGGTTATATGAGACAGGTCATCATGAAAATTCTGGCAGCTAGCTGTAAAATATGCTGATAATGAGTATCACCCTATGGTTCTACCAGTCACCACGTTGTATTGGCAGTACAGCAAAAAAAGGCCTGAAAGACCCCCTTGTTCAATGCAGTATTTTAGAATCTTGACATTTTCACCATGGCACAAAATTTTTGACGAGTAAGAAATACATCCTGAATAAAAGAAATTTCCAAACAAGCATATTAACAGAAAAAAAATTTGAATGGAAAATATGTAACGTAGTGAGTTCTAAATCTGTCTACAAAATTCATTTTTTCTTAAAACTTGTGAATAAATGGCAGCCAGTTCAGTAAACTTGACAGCACAAAACAAAATTTGAACAGTAGACAGGAACATTGCAATGCTACTGTACGCAATGTTTTCATCATCCATTTTACAAAAACAGTTGGCCCTAGGGTAGTTGTATTGTGCCTCAACAGAGAGCTTTCTGTGAACTTTCTGAATATCGTTTTGGACATCAAAGCTTATTGGAAAATTAATTTGAGAATGATTACAGATTTTAATTAATGGGCTACAGAAAACCTGTAAACTGTTAACACACACACACACCATGGTTTGTTGTTTATGACAGGATGATAATTATACTTTGCCGCCATTTGAAGTCACTGTAGGCATTTTGATTGTAAGCAAACATGGCCTTGACTTGTGTTATAATCATATGAAACTATATTTATACTACGCAAATCTATGTCAAATTATTGAAATGAAGGATATTAATGGCAATGATTAAGAATGGTTATGTCTTTCTCCTCCAGTTTGGAAAAGATCCTCATATATGATCAGGTAAAACTATGGTCACATAACAATATCAAGACTTAGGACAAGATAAGACTGTTTTCCTTTGAAAGATGGGCAGATAACCATTGCTAATCTTGCCAAATATGATACAATGCAGATAGAGGGCTACTGAATCCAATTTGAAACATTACATGCACTGATCAGGACAGTAATATGCTGGCATTAAAACTGTGGCATACTTCCATGAATGAAGTAACAAGGTGTTGAATGAGGGTCAGGGGTGATAACTGCTGTCCTGAGGAGGAAGTGATTTGTTCAGTCCAACTTGATTCAGAAACAAGTCAAACTTCAGGCCACTGGGTAACTGCATGCCTTTTGATACTGACCAAAATACTATGTATCTATATTTAAACACACATCAGGTCTTATCACCGATGTGAATTGGTTTGACTATAAATGTTACATTAGCAGCCTCTTTTGATGTTGAATACTCCACTCTTTGCTGACTTGTATTTGCATTAAATACGTGTTGCCTTTCAGAAGCTGGCAAAGCAAAGCTTAATCGTTAGAAGGGGAAGAGAGGAAGATTTTCTCAACTTAAAACAGTATGCTATACCAAACTACTATATTGTGAGTCAAAATTTCACATGGGTCTCCAAACCATGTGCTTGTACTGCAATATGGCAGAAATCAGAAGATGTGCATCACATACAAAAATTAAAAAATGTCACACTACTACATGTATCTTGAGCTGAGAAATAACATTCTGTGTATCTATCTATCAGGAAAACCCTCTTGATGAGATAAGCATTGTTTACAAAATTTGGTAAAACAAAAATACACACTCTGGTCAAGAGTGTCACAAGAGGTTGTTAAAGAATCAGGCGTTTCATTGGAATGCTGTCAAAACACATACTGACCTAAAAATGAACTTTCTCTCATAGTTTGACGCACATCAATTTTCAATTTCGTTCAGAGTAAGGTCAATGATGTATTATGCTTGTACTGCAGATTAGTTCATGCTTTACAATGCCACACAAAAGTGTGCTAACACATATGTGGCACCTTTTCAGCAAGTCTGGTTCATAACATGACTTTGGTCAGGGTTTTTTTTTATTTGCAAATGCATTTGTATGGTAGTTAGAGCACTTTTTGGCCTCTTTTCTAAGCAAATTACACAGTTACAAAAAATACACAAATTTTTTCAACAGATTCAGTGTTCTGTGGGTGACACATGGAACAAAAGTTTTAAATGGATGATTACAAAAAAATGTACAATGGATCTACATACATGTAGTCAATATAATACCTCATTTTTATATCCCTAAACTCTAATAGTAATATGAGGATTTCAACAAAAGAAGGGGGAGTGGTAAAACAAAAATAGACTATAACTGTGTTCTTGCACACATCCAAACTCACTGTTACATCATTACTATTTGAATAGGTGTGAATAGCTTGGTACTACTGCCAGAGAGATAACAAACTTATAACCTAAGTTCTATATGATGGTTATAATTTTGATGACAAATCTCAATCCTTTTATTTCTGTAACCAAAACAGTCTTTACAATACATCGTAAGTGAAGGACAGGATCTAGAAAGGTTCTAGCATGTTTTGGGGCACAATTCTTGTCAGCCCTGACGTGAAAAACTTGAAATACCCTCAAAGTGCACTGATCTCTTAGATACACAAACTACCTAAAAATTGGGATACGCTTGTTCTCTACTCGTCCAGATACACCTGGCCAATCACAAGAATAATATAAGTGACCTCTGCAATCTCCGCTATTATCGTCACCAGGATCACCATGCCAGTATGTGCCAGGGTAACTAGTCACCTGTCACAAGTAGCATGGCTTATACTAATATATTGAAACATTTTCTCGGTGGGGCAAAGCATTTGAGCTGTTTTCATTCATTAATATATCCAGATATTTTCATCATACGGATGTTAGGAAATAACATTGATGAGGCAATATTTTCACTCTTAATTAATACGTGAGTTTGATTTACACTGAAACCGAATCCCTTTAACTGACCAACACCTCTCTCTCGACTGTGGTGGCTCCCTCATTCACTCTCTCTTGTTAGACATCTACTTGGCTTACCCCAATGATTCTTTTCATAGCTTCCAACTTAAGATTATCTTTGTTGCTGTCCAACATTTGTTTCAAATCTTCGTGCCTGTCACAGAAAAAAATTAAAATTCAAGCGGTTAACATTGCAGATAGACCAAACATATCAAACGGAAGTGGCAACTGCACAAAATTGGAAGTTCAATCAAACACGAGTCACTCCTACTTTTTGTAATCAGCTGCGAAGATTCCACCGCTGGCTGGATCAGTGGCGATGTCGGCTTCACCAGATCCTGTCGATGGTGGACGTTCATTTGCGTATGATCGATGCTCAGTACTATTGTGAGCCATCTTGTGTGAATTAAACTTCCAAGCGGTCTGGGAAGTCCAATAAGAAGTAAAATTTGATATTACTTCCCTCAGAGCTCACGTCCAAGATGGCGGAGACCACTGTCTAATCACGTGACTTGAAATGAATATTAATCAGGACACGTCGATGGATATTCGGAAGTATTTCATTTCAAAATTTGAATAATAACCCATAAAGCGTTGTCTTACTGCAGTCAACTTTCTTCTCGGCATTTTATTAAATTCTTTTTCTTGGGGAATCGAACCTCGGCATTCTCTTATCGTAAAACTGTCAACCAACTATGACGTCATAGGCAGTCATATGACTCTGACACGTACGCAGGCGCATATGAAATCCGCTCGGCCATTTTGCCTACGATTTTCCAGTGCGAAGGTAAACCAAATTTCTATAAAATTTGGATTTTTCATTCACAACCGTGAAGAATTTGACGACTGACTGGATCACCTAAGTCAGGGAAAGGGATTAATTCAAAAAGGAAATGTCCGACTTTGACAGTAATCCATTCGCCGATCCAGAAGCGACGGCTAACCCGTGGCAGGTAAGTGAGAGCTGTGTGGGGGACACACCACGTCTAGTGCTCATACAACGGGGAGGATCACCTAAATTTTTCGACGAAGAGGGTGGTATGGTTGTTGTGATACATGGGGCTGGTAAAGAAAAATCTAAAATAGAAGTAGGAGTTTCGAGATCATTTGGGGTGTTGTAGCTGCGTTCAACAGTATATCTTCATCTTCAGCATTTTTAGGAATTTCGCGAAGGTGTGTTTTCGTTCAGACCGGTAGTTTATCAGTATCACTACAGTATCAATATGTGGGTGTAACGTGACTGACAGCGCCTCGAACTTCCTTGTTTTCCGTACCGCTATACATACATTTTGCTGTCCAGGTCGTATCCTATCCGTATTGCGTAGACAAATTTCACTGCCAGCATACGTGTTGCTATTTGGTTCTTTCAACATTTCAGAATTACTGGCATGCAATTCTGTATCCGCGTGGTCGTGTAGATCATTTCATATTTGATCAATAGCGGTAAGGAATTATAATAAGATTATTGTCTTTTCAAAGCCTGCGACAAAATGCAGTGCGCTTTATTTCGTGCTTTATGACCTTCAGCGGTAGACAGTCGTTTCCTGTAAGTTGTGAGCCAGCTTCTGTTCAACAAACAATGCAAACCTGGTCCCTTTGACAGAATTAATTTTCCTGTGATGTTTTCAATGTCGGCAGAGCAGTTGTATGGTTTCGGTCGTTTACGTTTCAAAAAACCGACAGCCAACAATTATCAAGGGAAAGTTTATAAGCACTTAGCACATCCACATCTAAATTGAACTCCACACCATTGAAATGTTTTTATTTTCAACACAGTAAAGGCTTGTCAAAAACGCTGGTTACATTTTAACAGATGACAATATAAACATGACTCATAAGGTTATACAAGTGATGTGATGGTCATTCGTTTGTGATTCATACTTTAACCCAATGACAGGGTTTAAGAAGCTAACTTTTGTTTTCTGCAGAGGTATACCATGGGTATGCACTGAAAGTTAACTTTGAAATTATCCATGTTCTCTCAAATAATTAATGCTAAAGGCACTGTTGAGTAGCTGTTCAACACAATAGTAAAATATCACGCAGTGTAAAACTGTAGAAGTTATGGGATAATATCTGGCAGTGAAGAAAGTACAGTGGTGAAATGGAATTTGTCCAATTTAAGGTGTTGGTCATTTCATTGACAGTATGGCCCCAGTTGATACAGGTCTCCTAAAAAATTTGCTGTGGGGTCTTGACTATCATGAAGGGACCTCATTGTTCACCTGAAGGTTGCACTCTCATTCATAAAAGAGTGTTCAGTCTAGGGCAGCACACCTTGCAGGTCAAGCAAGACAAAGCAGCATTGTTGCAAGTTAGCATACCAAAACTGGAGTAATCTCCTTCATATACCAGTACGCCCATGTCATGTGCCTAAATATGCTAGACTGTGTGATCTTAAATCTGTTTCTGAAAACAGAAATTTTGCTTTCTGTCATCAAGTAATGTAAGGAGGAGACAGTAAAATTATGTTTAGATCAATGAGATGCACAATTTTATGTTTATTGTGGTATTCTTGGCTTCAAGTTCAAGATAACTGTCAGACATGTAATTTGACTGAACCTTAACAAAAATATGTAATTTAGGTTCTATTAAATGCTGTAAGTTGGTTTATAATCCTGAAAATCCAATTTCTTCTCCGTCAATCAGGTGTAATAATTTACGAAAAAATTTTCACCAAGCTGCCCAACCCATCATTGGACTTGCTGAACCATATCCGTACTCTGTTTGTTAGTGTGATAGCCATGCATATACAATGTGTGCCATTATATATTGGTTAGGTCTTGAAAATGTTTTGTCTAGCAACTTGTAACTATGCATATGATATGCTGATGGATAAAGTGTATGGTTTAGTTATGTGTATTAGATCTATCAAAATTCACAAAGTGAATCAAAGCTATAGTAATTAAACTACAGTGTAAAAATAATTCAGAGTAATTTCAAAGAAATTCACCTCAGGTTTCAGATAATTAAATATTGACAATTATCATATAAATGTTAGACTATTTACAGTTGTATTGAATCTTGAATCCAGTGCCAGATATTGAAACACCGAAATGCTGACTAAAAATGATATTCCCCTTCTTCATGGGCTATTAAAGATTTATTTTAAGGTCAAATCTAGACCAGTGTACAAGAATAATTTTGGTAAATTGATGAGAATATTGTTGTATCCTATATTTCAGCGTGGCAGCCGATATAATTACAGTAATATTTATATTAACGATAGATGCAAGTGCTCATGCAATATGACAAGTCCTAACAAGTTTACACTTTCTCATGCTAATAATATTAGACATATATGTAATAACATTAAGCATGTACATAAGCAGCATAATAATGTGATATTTTAAAATATCTTAATCTACATGTAATTTGTAATGTTCCTTGAAAAGGATTGATGAAAAGACTCCAACTCAACCTCCATTCATTTCCCTGTTTATATTCAGCTATATTTTATAATGATTTTGGTCGCAATGAAAGTTGGTAATGAAATACTGAAATGCAACAAAAGTCAAGGTCTTCTCTGCCAACCTTTAAATGCATAGATTTTATGATCAGGACTTTATCTGAACTTGGAAGTATTCAGTTCTAGATTTTGGCCCTCTACAAAATCTACCACATGAGATTATGCTAATAGCATGCAGTTTATTTTCCCAGATTTGAAGCAGCAAAAGATTACCAAGTCCAATGCGTGTGCCTTCATCTCATCATATCACTTTTGTGAATTGCTATTTCTCCCATTTGTCATCAATAAAAGTCTTCTGCTCTGTGTACAAAAACCAACAATGTCCCATTGTCTGTTGTGTGCTTATAAGATGGACCACTCAGCTCCCATTCCTTGGCTAGAGCATGCTGAATAGTATCAGTATCCTGTGTTTAGTGAACCCTGTGTACTCTTTGTTTGCAGGATCCTTCTGTGCAGCAAGCTACCAGTGGTGGTGGCCAGCGGGGTTTAGACGAGTTTAACCCATTTGAAGGCAATGCACAGACTACCAAACCCACTTCAGTATGTTTCTTTTGTTTTTAAACCCATGCTTGTCCTGTCCTTTTTCTCTTTTACCTTATATTTCTAAAAAAAGTTTTGTTTTGTTTGTTTGCATGCATAAATGATGTCCATATTTCTCCCTTCTAAATTCTTGTGTTTTCCATTGCGATGTACTTGTCAAATTTTAAACCATTACGTTATCATTTGTAATTATTTATCATTACTTCCTCTTTTCATGCATTTCAATCTGCCTCAGTCTGTAAAATGTGCTATGTCGAGATATCACACAATAATGCAAAAATAAAGCTGAGCTCTAAAATATTATAAGAACATCCAACCCCAAAAGTATCACAGAAAAAATACTCATTGTTGTTATAAATCTGTTGCAAGGGGGCTAAAACGACACCAGTGGTTCCACCACCAAGGAAGCCAGATCCATCGCCAGCAGTAATGATGCCAACAGAGGAACCACCAGCATACACACCATCAGCAGCACAGGTATGTGATCGTTCTACTAACATGTACAGATATAGTGAAGTCTATACAGTGTTTTCCTTGTATCATGTTCACATCGTCCAGCTGTTCTTGTCAGTTTTCAGAAACCTAATTATGAACACTCATGTTATCACAGATTCATTTTCTATGACATATCTGACACCTTTCATCTGTGGTTGTATCAAGCCAACTGGACAGGGGCAGTTTTCATATGATGCTTAGAGCATAACACACTTGATTTATGTTGGTAGAAAGTACCAATAGTGTCAAAAATACCCCGCAAAATTCTTACGAAGGTAATTTTTAGGTGTACCATGTGGACTGATGTACGCAAATGCGCTTGAGTATGTCAATATCATTAAATGCTAGTACTATTATTTTTAATCAAACACAATTCAAGCCAGATGTTTTGTCTAGTCATTTGAAATTTCCATGGTCTCCCAGATTACATCATTAATACTAAATCAATATTTTTTGGCCCACATCATGCATTATATCCCATTCATTGAATCAAAAGATTATTCCAAGTTATGTAGACTTCTTTTCCTGAGTGAGTTTTTATCGTGAATGTGGTTTGTTTAGTATGCCTGTCATGACTGAAGAGATTTTAATTCCATTAGTATGAAAATTAGTCTATAAATCAATAAAGTGACACAAGGTTATGTTTCTAGATGATTTCACAGCAAGCAGTACAGGCTGTCAATATTGCTGCCAGAAAAAGTGTAAAAATCCCTTAATTATAAATGCGTACCGTACATTATTTACAGTTTTTTCAGCATCTTTTTTTTAAAAATCTGACATGTAATCAGATTTCAGGATACAAGTATATATTTTGATTATGTTGACAGAGGCCTTGAGAGAGAAAGACCTAGGATAATTCAAGGTCTGACAGTGACAATGTCTAAATTATCTCTGTCTTAAGGTTTGCAATGGCACAACAGTGTGTGTCAATTTGTTCATAGATTATGTGAAGCTTTTCAGTGCAATCTTTCTTTCTTTACTTGGCATCAAAATTATGTAGAATTAAATTGCCCCTGATTTCATTATTAGTGTGATTTGCCCCAAGGGTAAATCTACTGGCTTCTGAGTCAAGGGTTGGCGTTCACATGATATTGAAATCATGTCAAAATGACACAGCAGCCCTTTCAGGTAGGAAATGATGTTTTTTGTACTGACCGTGCTGTGGGTGATTTCTGAAAACTTTTCAGCCCCCTCCCCCTGCTCAAGATGATCTACTGAGAAGACAAGAAGAGCTTGAAAGAAAAGCAGCAGAACTACAGAGAAGGGAAAATGAAATGAAAAATATTAATTACAATCGTAAGTTGACTTTCATGAATTTGGTTAGGTTTGTAAAATGTTCTATGTGAGCAAAAAAACTATAATGACTGCAAATTGAGATCAAAAAATAAAAAATGATTATCATGAAGACCATGTTAAGGAATTATTTAGTTATCTGTGTTACAGCTGCTTATTTTTTGAAAGTAAGCTTTAAAATAATTTTGTCAAGGACTAGTAATTTCAAGAATATGAATAATATTTACACCCTGGAAAACGCGTATACCAATCTTACATAGCAATGCCTTGTTGCCGGTGTTACAAATCTTGTAAGGTCAATCTGGGGTCATCTCATTTTCAATGGATATTTCCAGTTCACTAGGTACAAGATAATGATACAGTTACATGATTCCAAGGCAGAAATGTGATATGTCAATGGCAGTAGAGGGCACAATCTGATTTTGGAGAATATTTATTGAATGATAGCAATCTCCATAATTCAGAACAATGACTAGTTTTTAGATGTAGGCTCTCACATCCTTACCAGATGCATTGTTGTAAAACATGAATCATTTGCTGCAAATCCTTCCCAGATACTGTATTGTCGTAAACCATGATTCATCTGAGACCCAATGTGACTGTGGTGGCATGTTTCTGTTAACAGTCTCCTGTCTGTCTTTCTTTTCTCCTGGTTCCAGTCTCCTTGATTCCGTGGTGAATGAATGGATTGCATACAATACATGTATTACTTTTTATTTCAGCTCGGGCCAACAACTGGCCACCACTGCCAGAGAAGTGCCCTGTCGGACCATGTTTCTATCAAGACTTTGCTGTAGATATACCATTGGAATTTCAGAGAACAGTGAAAATGTGTTATTATTTATGGATGTGTAAGTTATATTTTCAGTTAAATGCATTCTCACATATTTTGTGACGTTTGTGTCATGCAGTGTCACCGTACATTCCTGCCCAAGGTGACCATAACCATCATTTGCAGATCAGCATCATGTTTATAAGTGGAATTTATGAGGATATTCCATAAAAAGTCCAAAAATATAACTTTTAACATTTCACTACTGAAAATCTCTGAAACTGGTCAAGTGAGATAATCGTAAGTTTGCAAATTTGTAATACTTTCTGAGGAATTGTTATTTTTGTTAGAAAAAAGCTGATGACAGTAATCATGTGACTCTGGACATCTAATTTTCAAGAGTGCTTCTCAATATTATTTTTGTTCTTTTCTTCCACAATTACCCTTGAAAAACAGTGTGAACATGACAACAACAGTTGGACTATACAAACTGGCAATACTATAATTTTAACTAAGAATTTAGTTTTATCTCGTTACATCAGTTTTTCAATGGGAGTGTATGCTTTTGATGTTTATGTGATTTCAACTGACTGACAGTTGCGCTCAACTCTGCAATGGGTCATGTTCATGGTAAGTTTGGCTAAGCCATACGCTGTGGGGTTTTTCATGCACAGTGGAACAAACTGACCGCAAACTGTATAATTCCTCCATGAATTAAAGTACATCTGCAAAACTTCCACAGTTCAGTCCAGTTCAGGGATTATCCAAGAATAAAACTCATTGTTAATAATATGCCATTCTTGTGTCTTGGTTTCAGGTTATGCTTGTTTGCTGGGGCTGAATATGCTAGGAGCGTTGGCATGTTTTTGTACAGGTTATGGAGATTGTGGAATTACGTTTGGTATTTCGATAGTCTATTTTCTTCTCTTTGCTCCCTGTTCATTTGTCTGCTGGTACAGGCCAGTTTACAAAGCTTTTAGGTAAGTCCCATGTGCTAGAACCAGCCATATCTCTTTATGAAACGGATACCAGGAATTGTATATGTGTGTAGGCAAAGATATTTCATGCAATGTCAAATTTTAGTTGTTGATCTCAGGAAGAAATTTTCTTCTGAAAAAAGTATACACAGCCGCATCTGAATTTACCAGCTGTGAATTGTCAAAATGATTAAAGGGCACGTTTGTGTCAGTGTGCATGAGAAAGCTGTGTTGGTTTCCTTAATTTGGACCATTAGTGAAGCTTGGCAATGCTGGTGACATATAAAACTGTCTACATCTGTAAATCAATCAATCTGTCTTGCCAAATACATTTTTCAAACAACAACATAACATAAAGGTGAAAATGGTAGTCGTCAATCTACTAGCTGATTAGTGCTTCAAAGAAACATGGTCACCATCCATGGTGGTATTCATTCAGTCATTCACAATGTTATGTTTTGAACATTTCACCAGGGTGTATATGTTATTTTGTATGTGTTCATAGGATGTACGTATTCTTTTAAAGTGTGTCATCTCATTGTACAAGTTGCCACAACTTGATGTCCGTATTTTCATATTGTAATCAGTCACCAACAAAAAAGTTGAACATGTTACTCACTCGGCCATTCTGTTCTTTCTCAGAAAGAATGTTGTCTCAAGAGTTCCATCACAGATCAAGTCACACTCACAGTCCCCCACCCATCCCCATCCTCAATCTCAATCCTTTCATTGTTTGATGTATAAAACACTGAAGCAGACCATTGTTATTGATTGAAATCTTTGCCTTGTATATCAACAGTTAATCATTTTCCCTGCAAAGATAAATTTGATTAAAATCTGCACCTGTTTGCTTTGTGATATACATAGTGCAGAATTAAAATCAATTGTTCACTGTTATTTATGCGCCATAGATGACGTCTTTGGTCAGAGAGGGTCATTGACCTCAAAGCCCATAAACACTGATATAAATACGCCAGCAAGTATTGATGCAACATTCAGCATTTTTTTGAAAAACAGAAATGTCAGTGTCTGATGCCACACTTTCAATCAAGCGAAGAAACTACAAAACAAAAAAACACAAGCTCAGAAACAGCATTCAAATGACCGCAAAGCATTACCAAAAAGTTAACATCATTTTGAAATGTTTTGATCTGAATCACTTGTATCAAAATTTACTGCAGTGACAAATACCACCCTGCACTTTAGTCAGGACAAACCCTGAACCAGCCATTCAACAGTATTCAATCAGAGCTACTTGTATCAAAATTCCTGTGAACAGCTAAAACATCTCACAGCATAGTTATTGTATCCAACAACATTGATCATAGTCACATACTCCGCTCATCTTCCTGTGTGAAGACTCAACCAGGTATACAGAATACCTGTAAGAATGTTGAAGCACCTTAGAATCACTGATGAGATATATGTGAATTTACCCTCTGGCCCCTGATCATACAGCCTCCTCTAACTCTCTAAATTGTAGTCCAACCCAAAAGAGGGTATTTGGCATCAGTTGACAAATAAATCTACATTATTTTTTCAGTTGACAAATAAATCTACATTATTTTTTGTTTGAGAAATCCTCAAATAAAGCTAAGATTTTCCCTTCCACCCTTCCCAAACTGCCAACCAATATTACATATGCTATTCTTTCTTCCACAGGAGTGACAGCTCGTTCAACTTTTTTCTGTTCTTCTTCATATTTTTCTGCCAAATATGTACATTAATCTTCTTCGCTATTGGTGTACCAGGGTCTGGGGCGTGGTAAGACTTTCATTGTTTTTTATTCCCCAATATTCCCATTGTCAGAACGCAAGGAGTACTGACTCGATTTTCCTCCGATGTTCTCTCTTCCATGTTTCAGGAGTGATAGTTCGTTCAACTTTTTCCTCTTCTTCTTCATATTTTTCTGCCAAATTTGTACGACAATAATCTTCGCAATAGGCATTCCAGGCTGGGGAACATGGTAAGGCAAATTATTTAGGATTTTTTTTGTGAGGGGTGCATGCAGTCACAAAAAGTTAACCTCAGAGCCTACGTCAGATTATGAGATGGTGCTTTTTGTTCAGTATGAGCTGTAGGTTCTATTGCCATGTCAAAATTTGCCATCAGAAATTTGTTTTTTGCATCTGAATGACATATTTACCTTGCAGATATACCTTGTACATGTTATCTGTAAATTCACAAAAGCTGTAATATCATGATAAAATTTTTACCCTTGCATACCTGGATTGTTAGTGCTACAATATCAATCAAATGAATGAATGCACAGATAAAATGTATAGAGCAGATAGAATGAGTGAGTTACCATTTGAGATTTGTCATGGAGCATTTGTAGTTAAATTTGGAAGTTTTATAAAACCTCTCACTCTTATTGTAAAGTGAAAAGAATATTCATTTGAAGATCTGTAAGTGATTCTATGTGAAAAGATACTATTGTAAACACGTTTTACTAGTAATAAGTACTCATAACGTGGTAACAGTTTCATGATTTAGTGTACACATCTAACATTATGTCCTCAATAGGTTTTACAATTTTTGTTCTTTTCGTTATTTCTGTAAGTTTTGTACAATGTTGTAGACACTTATATGTGAAAGTGCTAATTATTGTCTCAATGTCAGTGTTTTATTAATAAAAGGTTTGAAGTCAAGGTGAATGTTCAAAATGAAATAACACTCATGTTCATCTGTGATATTTCAGCTTTTGTCTACTAATAATCCATGTATTCACAAGTAGTCTATTTCTTTTGTCGTTTTTCATGTAATTGACTTCAAATGTTCAGCTCATACTAAACAAGTAGTACCAAATAGTTAGTGTAGCTATTTGGCAGAGGTGACTGTGCATGCAACATTGTGACACATTCCAGCTACATTCATTGGAAGATTTCTTGCTATGGTAAACATTTTCTTCTTTGTCACACTGTTCATGACAATTTACAGAATCATTTGCATTTATAAAACGTTACAATAATGCCAAACTATATTTTCTTTCATCTCAGCTGTAAACTTCTACCATGAAAACATTTATTTTCAACTTTTTAATTCTGTGACCTATATCATCTTGAATTATACATTCATAAAGATTAATTCATTTATGAAAAGTTAGCAAAAGTTTCAAGAAATACACAATGTTGGCTGATAAATTTGATCTTTATCCATTGCCAACCATTTATAAGGTTGTGTTTTCAGTATGAAAGTATCTGATAAAATAGATCTTCAAATGAATCCGTCAGCTGGAATGTGACTGGTCGTCATGCTTGTATTTCTGTTTGATATATGATATATGATTTTCCTTCTCTTTCTCTAGCGGTTGGATCATTGCTTTCGGCTTGATAGGTGATGCAAATAAGAACGGAGATACAGATGTCGGAAAAATTGTGATCGGCGTGATCATGATATTTATTGCTCTCTTGTTTACAGTCATGGCTGCTTTGAGTGCCATTTTGCTGAAGAAGGTACAAAATACATGACATCCCAATCCACCACGTGTGGTGTATTTGCATCTCAAACCAACATTACATGCACATAAACATTGGACATTACAAGCCATACGTGAGCTGTTTCCTGGTTTAACACATGCAGTTAACCTAGTACCACCAGCCAGTAGCAATCGATTATTCAGTGGTCTGACAAGTCAAAAGCATCAAATATATAGATACCAATAGTTAGTGAGTTTTAAAAAATTGCTGTGCATGGAACACTTCATACTTTGAATGTTTTGCTTTGAATGGCTCTGAAACAAAATCGTAGAGGGCACACTTTCAGAAACATGTCCAGGAAACAGCTCATGACACACAACACCATGACCGTGGCTTCACTTGATCTCCCAGCTGCAGAATTCAAGTGTATCCACAATCTTGGCTTCACTTGATCTCCCAGCTACAGAGTTCAAGTTTATCCACAATCTTGCATCCTCCACATATCAGACACATGCGCAGTACACAAAGCATTAGAAAACCTCACCTCCCGCGTCATACCCAAAATCTAATAAGATAATTTTCCTTCTTGTGACTCATTTGGTTTTTTTTTTCATCTATCATGTGTTCCTCTCTCTTCACCAAAAAAATTTCAAAAAAACCACAACAGTGGCTGGGTACTTAGCCTAGGTGTGGTACAGAAGAACCTTGGGGTAGGATTGCTCATGCTCATAATCACACTTGGATTCTGTGCTCATGCCTGCATTTCAGCCTACTTACTCAAAAGGGTAAAGATAAAGTTATTCCTATTCTTGCAGATTTTCCTTTTTTTTTTTTTGGTATTGTTAACCCCTAAAAACAAGTTATAGGAACTAAAAAAAAATTGTTTAAAGTTTAATTATGTATCTCCAGAGTGCTCTGTGTATTAACCTCAGTTGTAATCTGTGTAGTGCTAGGTGATAGTCTTTGTAGTGTGTAGTTACACATATACATTAAGTGCAAGCCAAAATCATGCTCACATTCTCAGGGGTGCAACTTTTTCAGACCCCCTGATTTTCCATGGTAGAGGTCCAATTTTGCCATGGAAAAAAATGGTATTGGGCTAAACCATTGTTGTGAGAGGGTTAACTGGATCAAAATTACCAGGAATACTGTGCAGATTCTTCCAGAGCTACCTGAAAAGACAAAATGTCAGTAACATTTGCCTTTCTCGAGATCACAGAAGTTGATGTATGTTATCTTACGTGTCAATGGCATTGTGTGAGCATGGTCTTTACTTCACTGATGAAAAATGAGAGCTACTAACATGGCAAAATTTGGTCAAATCTGATCTTCTCCAAGAACCTGATTGTTGCTTCTGTTAAGTTTAAAACTCAAATCAAACAATTGAAAAATAAATCAGACTTCATCCAGTTACTTGTCAAATCTTCAGTGAGTGCAAGTAATATTTCAATATGACAGATTTCACAAGAGTTGTTTACAAATATGGTTTTGTCAAAAGCACACTCATGCACACAAGTTTCCTCTGCCTGCTGTCTTTGATGCATGGAAATTGGCAAAACATATATATTTCCTAAGCTATTCAACACCACTAACAGATGGTAGCTGCCTAACCAGCATGCCCATTCGACCACACATGCATCGGACTACTGGTAATTTTTCCATTGCACACTCTCAAGCACTCTATTGGCTCTCTCTAGAACTGTCAGAACTTGCTATTTTTTTAGTTTATATCCTGCTTGCTAGTATAACATTTTAGTTCAATGTACCTACTTGTTATGCATGTGTTTTGCCGGATATTTCTTTTTACAAAGCACTCTGGAGGTAGACCATTTAGATGCTGAATTTTGAAACTAACACTGCCAGGCCATAGGTCAGAGGTCAGAGGAAACTCTTCGATAAGGTTACGTGTACTTGCCTACTCATTGATTAAATGATAAAGGACAGATCTTTCGCCATCACTAACTCCATCATTTCATTAACACCAGCAGTAAAGGCAGCTAGGTTTTCCTTCTTGCGGTATTAACTGGCAGTCTCTTTTTTTTTCTGGCTTGTTGCTTTGCATTTTGCTTATTTTTTTTTGCTGGCTATGCCATTGTCACGACTAACATCATCAGCACATCACAGCAACCTACATTCTGTCATATACAGATCTATCCCTCCATATGTGTGCTTTATGTTTTCTGTGTTTCTCAATGCATTGTTGAATGACAGATAACATGTAAAGAAGTGAAAAAAAATAAGTTATTGTAATTAAAAGTTTAGTACACTGGAGAACTAGCAGCTGAACGTTACATTTGGAAAAGTAAAGAGATATTTCAGAATTACAAAATAATTGGTATCGTTGAATGGATTTGTAACTTTTTGATTACATGAAATCATCACATATTTGTCAAAATGTATAACTTTTCTGCAACTAGTTGGTCTTTATTTAAAAATTTGGGGTTTTTTTGTACAAACACACTCCAAAATAGTGGAATATTGGACAATAGTGTCATGTTTTGAAATACTGAACTTTTAAATCTAATCAGCCTATCAAGGAAAAATTAAGATTTTCGTACATCAGATAGTGTTTTATACATTCTGAGTATTGAAAAAATTGTAAGAATATTTCGAGTCATGGTGTCAACAGTTGAAATCAGTATCTGTGAAGATTGAATTCCGTTTTATTCATAATAAAATGGAGGCTAGACCATTCGTTTAAATCATGCTTTTTGATATTGTCTAACTTCACAGGTTCACAGCCTGTACCGTACAACTGGCGCCAGCTTTGCCAAGGCCCAACAGGAGTTTGCCAGCTCTGTCACATCCAATCCTACCGTGCAGGACGCCACGAGGAACGCCGTTTCTGGAGCAGTGTCGGGGGCCGTGTCTGGCGGTGGCACATCAGGAAACAGGATGTAAAAGTGAACAGATGAGATCATATAATGGGGAAAAACGTAATATGTAATATGTTGAAATGTTAACATCACATGCAAGGCAGTTGTTAGATTGCCTCATATTCAGAATTTTAAGTTAAAGTGGGAAATTTACTTCAATCCCTCTTTGGGAAAAAGTGACAAGCCATCTATTATAACACAAAGGAAGCCTTCCATTTTATTAAGAAAAGACTTGTTTCAGGAGATCAGGTCATGCACACCAAATAAGAGTGGCACAAGAAGGATTTTAGAACAACCACGTAAAGTAGCTGTAGACATGAAATTTTCACTGCAGTAAAATCTAAAGAAATGCTGTTTTCAAACACGCTATGCATGTCTTCTTCTTCGTGTCAGTACTGGCATCTGATCTCATCCAGGATGCTAGATAAAGACCCGATTCTCAAAATAACATTTTGTTTGTTGTATGTATGAGCCCCAAAGCCACCCTATCTGAATTTGATATTAATTTCACTTTCTGTCCTGAGCACTGGGTGAATCTATTACTGGATAGGGGTTAACAAGTTCAAAGATAGGAAATGGGTGATCATATTACTGGATAGGGGTTAACAAGTTCAAAGATAGGAAATGGGTGATCATAGTTTGCCCATCAGCTTGTTAACTCATTAAAGTACTTTGTTTCCCCCCCCCCCCCCCCCCCAGTGTCATAGTGTTGTAACTTCCTTTGTTCAAATGCTTGAGTTGTGAATTTTCCAATGTACAATACTTTTATTGGGTTATTGAAGCACTTGTGGAACTCTGTAACTCTTCTTCAGTTTTGCTTTTTTATATATATAAACTTGTATCCCTTGGCATTCTATTTATATTCTGATTTTAGTAAAAATCTTTCAGTGAAATAAAAGAATTCTCAGTGGGATCCTAGCATACGGTATTTGCTCAAGTAGACTATTGTGAGATAAGGATCACATTAGGCATACCTAGTGGTAGTGTATCATGAATTTCTGTACAATTCTATTTGATTTTGTGCAATGAGGCTTTCCACAGTACATGGCTACGTGCAAACAACAGCAGAACCACCCTTTCAGTTTTTAATGTTTCTTATTTTGAAACTTCAGAATGTAGTCTTGTATAGATTTTGAATTCAACTATGTGGGACATATCTATTGTTACATAACTGACTAAAACCGAGATGAACTCTACTGAGTAAAAAGTTGTTCATCATAAAACAGTGAGGCAACTGCACTGACATGGCAATGTACAAAATTGCCGTATCTCTTGATAAAAACAACATAGAAACTACAAAATTCAAAATGAAATTTAATACAGAGGGATTAAGTGTCTTACCAAAGTAAAATAATTTTTCAGTGAAAAGAACATATTTATATTTGTGCCCTGAAGTCATTATCAAAATGAATTAATAATAACATGTCACACCACCGTTAATAACTATAATATTGTACCTGATAGTTGGATAACAAGAGTAACATTTTGTTCACGGCACAGGTATCGGTGAATGTAGTGCATTTCCAAGAAAAAGCATTTGGATTAAGAGTGAGACCGATGCAATTTGGCCGCAGAGTTAATAAGCCATTTGTCATTAAACTTGTGACTAGAACATTTGTGTCATTGCGGTGTAGTTGAGAACAAGAGACGGAAATTCTGGATGTTAGTGAAATAAAAATGGTGATTTGATTTTGATGTAATCAGTAGTACTTGTGTTGATCCATTGCCAGTTTTACACCTACAAATGTATGACAGTCTGTTATCTATATATATAGCCTAAGCCACTGTATGATAAAAAATAACCTTTAAAAATTGACAGATGTAGACTGGGCTTGTACCCACAAGGTTTTGTTTTCGTCCTGTTGTTTTTTTTCCGTTGTCCTTTCTGTCATATAGTATTTTGTAAATATTACAATGTGGTTGCATGTGATGACTGGGCAACTATTACCATGTGTATGTAGATAACTTTATACATACCTAAATGTTCCATGGCTTTTGAAATCCAACCAGACTCTGATTGGCCACTGTAAATATTGAGTGCTTTCCAGTGAAAATAAAGTTTGGCAAGAAGTTGGTGTCAGATTCAGATTCAGAGCATTTCAATGCAGTGTTGAAACTGAATCTTCAGTTTGATTGACAGAGCGTTATTTAACCGTTAAATCAGGCTCAATTCTAGCTCGTTCACTTCTTAATTGGAGTTTGAAATTCAGGTTTTGACGTGGTATTTGGTCTAATACTCATAGAGTTTGTAGCAAAGTAGTTTTCCCATAAGGCTGTTGGACTAATTCCTTGGCTAAGTGGAACAGGAGTTCAGTATTTTTTTTCATTCGTACTGTATGTTTAAAGTGTGTTGTCATCAGGTTCAATGTCATGTGTTTTTGGCAGCCAATTGAAGTTTTCACACTCTTTGTCCAATGTGAGTCATGACATATACAGACACTTGTCAGAAAGGACTGCTATCCCAAAGTCCATGTGAAAGTTTCTGTGAGTAATTCTTCCTTTACAAAAAAAAGGGAGCCAAGTCAAGCCACACATCCCTGTGCTCATAGTGTGTGTTCCTTCCACACACATCTCCTGTCGGATGGTTCCATCTGACAGCAGACAGGGAGCTGCCGCCCTCATAGCCTTTAAAATCAGCATTTGCGACAAGTTAATAAGTTGATAAATTATGCAAGTGTATTCATGTCCAGTATTTATCATTCAAAAAAAAACTAACTAAATAAATCAAATTAAGAGAGTGCAGAACATGCTGAATGACCAGCGACTTTTGCCCTGTGAGCAGAAGTAATGTAGTTATTTGTGATTCTGTTTGTGAAATGTGAGTCACTTGGTTGTTGAGTGAGAAATGCCTTTTTTTCCCCAGCCCCTGTGTATATAGTATAAACACGTAGAGGTCAGTTTCACAAACATGAGGGAATATATCTTCAAAGTACATAGTGTTTAATGAGAAACCCAACCAAGAGTAATCACTGCATGGTCTTTTTATGAAGAGTTGAGTACACACATAGATACATTGATAAGAATCTGATTTTGAAAGAAAAAAAAATTGTCTGGTATTATTAGAACATGGAAAATATTAATGTCTAAAAGAGAATGGCAATAAATGAATGAATGTTACTGTATAAGAATTTTTTTGTGATTTCTTGCTGTTTAACCCATGTCAAAGCCACATTTGAAATGCAAACATGGTTGAATGAGAGTGTCTAGCAGAGAAAGGGGTCTCGAGGAATAATATCTGATTTATCTGTGTGCAAGAATATTATGAAAACAAACTGAATATTCACCTTTGTTATGATATGGGATGATGGAAGACAGGTTTTCCAGAAATTTCCAAAGGACACTTTCTTTTAAAATAACCTTTTTGCCATCAAACTTGAGTCAAAACCGGCATGTTCTAATTACAGGTATGAGAGACCACACCAAAGCATAGCAATATATGCATAAGCACTCACACCTGCAATGTGTATCAGTGTAATGTGTATGCATACACACATACTATCATACATGTATGTAGGACTTTCTCTGAATGTTCAAGAAAAAATGGCAAATATGGTCCATTCATTAAAAGTGGCCTTGGGTGAATTTTGAAGGGGTGAAAATTTCGTAGTGTAAAGTTTACAGCAGGATCCCTCCATCTTGAAACCCAGAGCTTGTGGCATTGTCAGCTCATGATAATATAGTCTGAGACCGTTCGTCTATGGTGTACACTACTCTCCCCCCATAGGTTTTAGGGGGAGGGTAGCTTACATCGTAATTCAGGAGAGGGCCTAGACCCATAATGAACTGAGCTGCACTCAATTTTCAGTAAGCATTTAACTTGGAAAGTTTCCCAGACATGTTTAGGTCCTAATTAGGTATTCTAGACAAAAAATTTGTAGCAATCAAATTGTCACAATTCCTCCTTTTTTCCAGATGGCAATCCATCCACTGGAAGCATATCTCACAACAGCACTTTCCAGAAATATCTAGCGTTATACATTAAGTTCTGAATTTCAAAACTTGCCTGTCTGTAAAATTACATTAGCATCTAAGCAAATCAGGCTGGGAATATTCTGTCAGCCTTGAACACCCTACCTGATGGCTTATGACTGATACAATACCAAAATGGGAAAGGGATTTCACACGTCTTTGGTGGTGTTTGTTTGATGCACCTGTCTTCATGCAGATAGATTCAGAAATTGTGAGATGGAATTTACCTGCAAGATTTGCTGCCTCTGTAAGTCAAGTTACATCAGCAGAGAATGGGTTTAACGGAAATCTTTCACCACGGGATCTGTCGTGACATTTGCAATACTGCAGAGATATTCTTGACAACAGTCTTTATAGAGATAATTGATTTGTGAAAGGTCAGTACTGAAAAAAATCATTACTCAAGCCAAAATATGGAAAGCAAATAAAATCACCCAGACATTGGCATGCAAATATTGTGTCAGTTTAGTAATTCGTTAATACATATTACATTGGATTAACAATATTTATAGATAATAAAATTATATATTTCCCAATTTCAAAACTTTAATTTTTCATCAAGGTATTATAGATTTTATAGGATGGGCACTGTTATGAATTCCCTGAAATTTCAACTATTTGAATACTTGGAAGTGTCCTTGAGGTCTCGTATACACTCAAAAAGAAGACACTAAAAACAATTTTATTGGTGTTCCAGTGCATTTTTATTGTCACATCACTGCTAATAGTATTGCTACAAGTCAGACCTATGTGCACTTGCTTGGAGAGAGAGAGTGGCTTGAATAGCCATCGAATCATGTGGAATGTAAGTACTGATACAGCACTGCAGAATGGAAAAGATCACCATACAGTCACCCATAGTATGTATCTCTACTTATCCTGAGATCCCACTGAAACACTATCCCTGGCAATCAGAGTCCTTCATCCAACATTTCCATGCTCTCCACAAGCACTCTGTGGTTCAAGGTGAAGTACAATATCCATCAAAGCTGGGGTTAGGAAGACACTAGTTCTATACACACATCTCTGAGGACTCAGCTTGAGCAAGTACATGAACATTCGGAAGGAAATCCTACATCACACAAGAGTGATATCAGCAATATCTACACAGGCATAGATGTGTGACTAATAAAAGCAGAGTATTAAAAACTAACACTCCTCTGTTGCTAAAAAATTATCAAGTAAGTACTTTACATTCTAAATAATACATATTTACCGGTAATACAATGTATTTTGTTTGTGCAGGATGTGTAAAACCTCTACCATCTGAAATAACATTTGTCATATTCAGAAACTGATGTAATGTCAATTAAACAATATTAAGACAATGCAAAGGTAATATATTTCAGTATTAATTATTAATTTTGTTCTGCATTCTCTTTAAAACAATTGTGATACTAGTTTGCTGAAGTCAGCATTCTGCATGTAAAACCAGTAAGTACATGTAGGTGCTTCTATGGAAGTCCAACGTCGTCACAATTCACTCTAACAAAATTTTGGGTCAAGAAATTAATTATGCTGTGAATTTCACCAGAACACTGACTTTGAAACATTCATGCTTTGAGAAGTATTTTCAAATTGAAAAAATATGAGTTACTTTTTGAGTTTTGCAATTTTCACTTAGGATAATATATTATCTGTATTTACTATACATAACATTCACACCAGTGTAGATTTCAGACGTAACAATTTTCAAAAACATTGCATTTTAATCAGATTTTGGAAACTATTGCTGGCAATAAACATGAGCTATGGAATAAAATTTTCTAAAGACAACTTGATGTACTGAAGAATATATATGTACCTTACTGAAACAAATTAACTTCTCAATTAATGTGAATTGATCTTTATAACAATGCTAAAATAGATGTACTGTACAATTTCATGAAAAAATAAGGTTGTAAAATAATATATTAAATTGGACGGCAATGTGTCATAAAAGGAAAGGTGAACTTTCACTAGACTGTGCAGCATTCTCATTATTGTAAATTTTCAACTAAGATATGTATATATACATTATATATACAACTTGAGTGAGGATGTAAGCTAGCAAATTACTCTAAACACATGTACATGATATAGAATTTCAGTAAATGATGTTTTGTCAAACGAGAAAAACATTGGTCCCCTCAGTGACTGCCAATCTTACGAACTCATCAGGGGCAGTCTTTTTTACATTTTTATGAAAACAAGAACTTACAGATATATATTGACATTCAAACTATCCAAGAAACACATAAGATAAATTGATGAAGGCATATTGATGTGAAAAATATCTTTTAACTTTTTGAAAACCTCAAACAACATACTACTAAACATAAGATACAAGTTTTGATCACAATAAATTTTTTGTTCATATCAGAATTTACAATTTTAAAACTCAGCACAGTGATCTCAATTTGTATTCTCATAAAATAGATTCATGTCATGAGTCAAGCTCTGAAGTATTGCTCTTGGCAGGAGTTATTGGAAGTGAAAATATTGACATAATGACTCAATACGAGAAATCCATTGGACCAAATTGAGAGACAAAATGAATTTCTGGACCTAAATATTCATTCAATATCATTTTAGAACACTGCAGTTTTTGTAAATACTTTCTTCAACAATAGCCAGGTAACGGAAATGATTCTACCTGTTAACCCATGAACTAGTCCACACTCACCATAATAGGTTTGGGCAAAACCACAGCGGTGAAAATAGGTAAAGTTGCGTTTTTACTTACACCTGACTTGCAAATACAAACATTTACACTTCGATGACCTAATCTAGGTTGAATTAACAAATTTCCTGCGTTGTTATGCTAGGAAATCTCAGAGCATAAATTTCTGATTTACTACTTCATTCAAGTAAATAACTACCGTACAAGCATCAATACCATATTATGCGTTAAAATATGGGTAACACAGATATTGTCATCACCTATTTACATGCAACTTAGAATCCTCAATGAACAAAACTTGAGCGAGAAAATTTTACTTTTTCAAACAACCACAAAATTCAAAGCTCTTACAATTTTACTTTCTCAATGAAATAAATTGACCTTTTATTATAAAGAAATGAATAGTGCAAGATTCACATAAACATCCCAATAAAAATGGATGAAAAGAACAATACTCTCAGAACCAGTTATGGAGAGACTAGAGCTGCATGAACTCAAAAATTGTGTAGGGCGCCACCTAGTGTTGAAATGTCCAACACGTATGCTCACAAATCTTTGCCTCATTTCAGGTGCCAAAACTGCAGCGTGGGAATTTCCACTGTCCTTTCTTTAAGTTGACATTCCGTAAATCATTGAACTTTTACTCTGTAACAGCTGTAAATGGTACCAACTTTGTTATGTGAATCCTAAAAGTCTTTATACTTGTTGTTTCCCTGTCCCTTTGAAGTGAAAGAATACATTCTTCTGTAACTATGACTTGTTACCCTGACACTGGTGAACCTTGTGACCTCTCCTTGGCTTATTCTATACATACATGTCATATCAGATCGCGTCACATCGCCTAATGCAGCTCTGGCCCTAGTTCTTGGGTTTACAGGATCTCAAGTGAACCTGGAGACGATCAGGTAGAAAGGTACGCCCACAGTTTGGACACGGCGCCAGGTTTGCTTGAGATGATTTCCATGCTGCCTCATTGATCACGTCGATGTTGTACGAGCCACCAGCTGCACCTATGAAATTGACATGTTGAAATTGACATGTTTTGTACATGCGTAGCTTTTCACATCAAATCAGTGACAATCATAATGCTGATGATTGGGTACCACCCACACTTGAAATGTCAAATATGGTTAGGCAATATTCTTGCAATAATTACTCTTGTGGATTTTTATTGTTCAAAATGTTGCATAAACACAGGTAAATTTCCTCCCTTTTCCCGATTTCGTCCTATTTCTACATACATGTATCAAAATAGCCATTGGAAATAACAGGCAAGTGCTGTTGCAACTACTTTGAATCAAAAAGTGAAATAAAAATATGTGAGTTTGCCAAATGAGGGCAGCAGTCAACAGAAAGGGAAACTTGTGAAATAAATGGAAGCATACTGTACATCAGAAACTGATTGACTTCATTGAAAACAAAACACAATAATATGCACATAGTGTCGTCTGTAGAGACAGGATAAGAGAAAGACATGCAGTTGCCATTTGTAATTCACTATAAACTACATGATTTCCTGTACCTGACTCAAGTAACATACCGGTAGGTGAAAGGCAAGTGTGTGTGTGCGTGTGTGTTAAAAAAATCAATACCGATGGGAGTGCATAGCATTTTCTGCAACCACATAAGACTTGATACAAATAGGATAAATAGACAATATATCAACTGGATGTTACAGTCTTAAAATAAACCTTTAATGCACTTTGAGTGGCTAACTGTTCTCCTCAAGGTCATATTTCAACTGGTCATACAACTATAATTGGTTTTATTTTGTTGAGCTGTGTTATCACCTATGATATCATGGTTATTCTGAACACATTTCAGAGGTAAAATTGCTTTCAACCAGGTTCAAATGTCGTAAAATCTGTGCTCTTTTACATTTTTTACAATTACTATAAGTCACATTAGCTGTGACTTTTGATGTATTTTCCTGTATTCTCCTTGTATCTGTTAAATGTTTTCTTGTTTCACCCTTAAACCATGTTCAAATGTTCAGTGTTCAACTCATCGATACAACATGTATCTGTGATCTAACGTCCACAGAGGTTACACAGGGATGGCGGACATTTTGAAGTTAAAATATCAGCAACGGAACCATAGGAAATTCTTTCCTCTGGCATTAAAATGTGCACAGTAGTCCCTGATTTTTACTCTTGATTTCAAAAGAGAATGGTTGGAAGCTTCATTGAGGAAAATGAACAAAAAATGAGTCTTTCACTTTTGAGGCACAGACTACCTTAATGAAACAAAACTAATTATAGTAAAAACAAAAATTACAGCTTTTGTCCTTTCAACATCGACTTGATTAATAGATTAGAAAATTCATCACTCCAGTCTACTTGATTGAACGCCTTGATACATTTTTCTCTCAAGTAAGAATTCTTTCCAAAGAACATTTGACAAAAAATCTTGACAAGCACTAAACATTTTTCAAAGACAAACAAAAGCAGAAGCTGAAGACCATTGCAAAGTAGTTTCATCAGAGTCTCACTCTGTCACACTCATTTGGGGTTGTTTCATTGTTCAACCACCTGTTGATTCAAATTATTACTGTGAAAGGCTGCCTGAAGCACTGACCTAGTTCTTTAAGGTAGAAAGCAAATACCCCTCAAGGACAGATATTTAGACTCTAAAATTTCTTCAATTCTCTTCTTTTTGGGTCTCATTTTATAGCTCTTGGAGTAAAAAAAATCACCATCTTAGTTTTTCAAAAAAGGCAAACATTTTAATTTTCCCATAGAGTTAACACACGGGTGGCAGCCATTTTGAATTCCAAAAGTCCCTGATGTTGGGTGATGTGTTTCTCTGATACCTAACTTTGCACAGTAACCCATAATTTTTATTCTTGATTTGGTAAGACAATGGTTGACAGATTCGTTGCGGAAAGTTTAAAAAGCCTTTCACTTTCGAGATGCATACTACCTTAAAGATACAATAGCTGGAACTATTGAAAACATTTTCACTATTTTTATTCTATGAAACAAACATATTTTTCTCATTTTCTCAATAAAGCACCTCGGAATATTTGGTACAAGCCTTGCAATCACAATTCACTGCATACAGTGTGCATTATTATGGGCATCAAATGAATTCTAGTCTGAACAAATAGTGAGTTGTGAACAACATAGAACATAGTACACATACAGACTGTAAAGCATTTCAACAAGATTTTTTGGGCAAAACAGGGAGCTGCATTTCATAAACAGAATAAAACTTCATGTAAAGTACATCAGAAATTACAGCTAACAGGGAAATTTATCAGTAAACCTTAATGTGCCAATTGTACACTGCAAAGCAGACTTTAGGGTGGCACAGACAGCTTACAAATTGACACAAACCTACCTTTGATCAGTTGGACTTCAGGTTTCTTGGGCTCCGGTCTCCGAAGCTCCCTAGGCAGCTGATCATTCTGAACGTGCCATTTCTTTAGACACTGGGGCTCATGGATGGAGATGGACTTGGAACCAAACTCACGACCACAAATATAGCAGATGACTGTTGGTGGACGACGCATAACTGGTGTCTTTGTAGGGGCTGGTGGCTGGAAGGATGGAGGATAAAATTTGTGAATTCATCATGGGATGTGAATTGTAGTTTCATCATGAGATTTAAGGTAGAAAGCGCCTTGGGGACAGATATTAGGACTATCAAACTTTTACAATTCTTTTTTGGTCTACCACTTGTGGGGGCTCATTTTGAAGCTTTTGGAATAACTCCTGTGAGGAAAGGTTTCATTGGATTAATTTCGTGAAAATAATTGCAGATTTTATTTTTCCCACAAAGTTAATATAGGGACAGTGGTCATTTTGAATTTAAAACCGTACCTTGAAGGGTCAATATGGAGTGTAGGTTCACTTTTGCTTTGTAAGATCTTAATGGAACACAGAACTTAAGTAAAAATATTATTTTTGTTCGAGAAAAATTTGTAGAACCAGTACTTCTTCCACTTTGATGTGACACTTTTGTCCTGACACTGTTGATATGATATATGATCTCACCTTACAACCTGCTAATCCACAAGATTACAAAACAGCTCCCTAGGATAATCTTTAAAAGATGAATAATGTCACCTTTTAACCTGCTAATCGACCAGATTACCATACAGCTCCCTATACAATAACCTTTACAACATTTTTGAAACATTTTGGGTAGTACTTTTTTCAAACTAACAAATGTTACCCCGGTTGCATGATTAGATCCAAATTGTCACAATGACACACACACATTAATTTTGAAATGTTTGTATTGTTAAATTTCACTTCAACAAAACCATGGATCGTAGCCATAAATTTACTTGTTATTGTGATCTGCAATTCTTTTCAGCTCCCAATGGACACATAAGTCACTGTTTCTCTAAGCTGGACAGTGATCATTACATTTTGATTTTTTTTATGTCTTGTTCCAGAACTAAAACATGTTCATTCCTGCACTATTTTTTTACTTTGTCAGACAGTATGGCACTATAGAATCAAGTATCTCATTTTTTTTCCCGAAAACGCATCAAATTTTTGTGACTGTATTTTCACATCCGGCACATTGTAAATCTGGTCACATTTTCAGAGTTAAGCGCATGGCAAGAGATCACGACCTTTCGGTGATTTACACTGGTTTGGGTCATGTCACTTTCTCTTAAAACTATTTGAGGGACAAAACACAGGCCGAGTGAAAGCTCAATCCCTTGATAATACTGCAGAAGTGTAGAGTCTTGTTGCACTTGAAAAGATCAACCATTTATTGCGATTCTGGAAGAAGAGAGACTCGGGTCTCTCAAAGCTGTGTTATCAATATCCTGTGGTACCATGTAGCTATTGACTGTGAATAGGTCTGGTGATTGTGGTGTTAACAGGTTTGCATAATGAAGAAATCACAACAGCACAGCATCTCCTCATGAAAGGAAGCACAGCAACTGTGTGGGCTATGATTGACTTTATTCTCTTCAGATTCAGATGCTTGGATTAGATCTGAATCATGTTGGTTTAGGAATCAGGATTTCTCTCTCTGACTGTGCCGCATATACACTGAATCTGATTCCATGGCTGATGACTGCCAGCATTAATTTAAAAGGAATTAGATCTCTGAAGTTTACCAGGAAAAACAATATTGTGAATGTCAAGTCTTGAGGTACAGTGTGCCTTGGGGACAGATATTTGGACGCTCAAATTTTTCCAATACTTTTCTAGTCTATCGCTTGTTGGCGTTCTTTGTAAAGCTCTTGGAGTAACAAAATGTTATGCAATGACACACACAGACACACACTCCTCATTTTGATAATCATCCGAAAGTTGTGCATTTGTCAGACTCAAATCTACAGTATTTCATCAGACTGATATGCAATTGCAAGCTCAGAAACTTTTTGTATCTGTTAATGTATACAATTCAAAAATGGAAGTTGATAAATATTTACGTGTGGGTATGGTTATTAAAATGCAAGTCTGGAATTTGGTTTGCTGCAGTACAGTATTTTTAGGTTTTGCCTGGGTGGTAGGGTTTTACTATCCAAACCACAACACCCAGGCAAAATCTTGAGCTACTCTACTGCAGCACAAGTTTTGCCTGCGTTATACTCAATGGATGGAGTACTTACAGTATTAGAATGGCTTGATGCCTGAGCACGGCCTCTACCAGCACTCTTGGCTCCTGAGCCACTTTTGCAACTTCTAAGATGCACAGACAATCTATCAGGATTGAAAGTCCTCTTACAGTTTGGACACGGCACGAGGTTGGCTTGCGATGACTGCCAAGCTGCTTCATTCATTTCTTGTACCGAAGCACCGCCTGGAAATTCTTGCGGCTTCTTAGGAAGTGGCCTTCTCTGACCTTTCAGCAATTTGTTGTTTTCAATCTTCCATTTCTCTAGGCACTGTGGTTCATGGATAGAGATTGACTTGGAGCCAAACTCACGCCCACAGATGTAGCAAATGACGGTTTGGGGCCTGCGAGACCCTGATGATTTCAGGGTCACTGTTTTTGGACGGTCTGCAGCAGCTTCTGGCTGAGTTTTTGCCTGACTGATAGAAGTGCGAGTCTGCGGAGTTGGTTTGAATCCAGTTTTGTTATTGTTGCCAGGTTTGGGATGGCAACCCTTCTGGTGGATTGGCAGCCGGTCTGGAGCGAAAGTGCGGCCACAGTTCTCACATGGTACATACTGCGACTGCATGGACTGAAAAGCTGCATCGTTGTATTCCAAGTCATAGCTGCCGGAGCCACCGACAACCTGGGGTTTCTTGGGAAGTGGACGGCGTAAATGTTTTGGAAGCAGCTCTTGCTGTTTCTTGAATTTCTCTATACACTGGGGTTCATGAATGGATATGGACTTGGTCCCAAACTCACGGCCACAAATGTAACATACAACAGATACTGGCTTTTGACCTGGTGTTCTTTTTTGAGTTCCCGCACCAGTGGTCGATTTCACACCAGCCTGTGCTGGGGGAGCCCCAAGGTGTACTTTTCCCTGACTAACATCTTGCTGGCTGGGTGTTGCCTGGCCTTGAGACTGTGTTGGATACGGTGACACCTTATTTGCAGCTTGGCCACGACTTGAGATGTTTCCATCAACTGTGACAGAAGAACGCTTGGCCAGAGTGACACTGCTGGGTCTTGACAGAGTTGCAGTGCCGGGACGGTCAGGAGGTTTGCAGTATTTCTCATGCTTTGCAATTCTGTCTGTGAAGAATGTCCTTGCACAGTGCTTGCAAGGAACAAGCTGTGTGTTTGCGCTTTCATACGCCGCTTGATTAAACCGCTCCAAGTCCTGGTTGGTGTTTCCTTGGATACCAGGCAGCAGCTGGGGTTTACGAGGAGGTGGTCTCCTCTTGTCTCTTGGCAGTCTCTCATTTTCAGCGTGCCATTTCTTCATACACTGCGGTTCATGGATGTTGATGGACTTTGTGCCAAACTCACGTCCACAGATGTAGCAGACAACGGAAGGTGGTCGAAAACCTGTGACAGCTCCTGGCATTTTTTATAGTTTGCAGATGACAGACACAATGATGAGGAATGCAATATCCCTGTGGATGGAAGGAAAAGCATGTTACCATGGCAACAAATGCTTTCATTGAAATGACACTAAATAGTCTTGTAGACAACAAGTGTTCATCTAGGATGAACCATATGACATTTTGTGTCAGGTTTGACGTGTTTCCATTTTCCATGAGACTACTGTCTGCCTCATCATGAGTCATGAGTCAAATTTTAAGGAAACAATTTTATTTTAATAGTTGCAGAGATCTAGCATGTCAGTGCCATCGATGAGAGGGTCACTCTGAATCTTTGTATCATCATGGACGTTACAGTAATGGTCTATGGTATGGACGTTAATAGTAACATCCATGCTAGTGTCAAGCTCTGCGTGATAGGGCTGTGTGTTACCGGCTCAAGGCTGTGTACTGTTGGGGCCTATAGCCGCTAACAGCAAAGCTCCGAGGCTGCCACGCAGAGCAAGTGTCAAGTCGATTTATCCATGAAATCTGTGTGACCATGGGCTATTCATATTTAAAACTGACAATCTTAACAATCGGACAAAAACGCTAATGAAACGAAATGTATGACCTGCTTTGCGGGGTTTTTTTTCTAGAATAGAGAGGAATGTGCTGAAGTTGAATGTAATAATTTTAAGTTAGTGTCCGAGACTATAATATAAACAAATAATGTCCGGTCGTTACCCATGAGCCATGTCCCTCAAGCTCCATGGCATTTACCAGATTACAAAGTTCTTGTGAACCAACATCTATCCGATCGGAATCAAACATGGACAGCTTACCTACTGATGTTAATCAATCAAATGATAAGAACATCGAGGGATTTTTCGACGCTTGGTTCATGTTACTAGGTGGCGGCTTTCCCAAATACCCTACAGTACACGTCTGTAGATAGAGACGTCAGCAGGCTTTGACAGCGCCGCGCCGATAAACACAGGCGACCTTGAATATATCATAAACGTCACACTTCTGCGATTGACTGCAGTAGAACGATTGACCTTATGCAAATTGTCTTTGAACAATAGTCGAAATATTGCCGCGCCTATCTGAAAGCACAATATGTGCTGGCTTTATGCGACGTTATACGTTCGTGCTCTGCCTAGATACGCCATATAAACAGTTTGGGAAACCAATAACACGGTCGTTTACCTCAAGTGAGTCCCGTCGCCATATTGGATAAATTAAAGATGTAGCCATAGAAACTTACTAGAAACTTTCACGGTTTCCACTGGGGAGGCGCCCTTCTACACGCACATCGTACCATCCTCGCGCGTCCCTGTAGATTTGTTTTATTTGCGACCATGTTGAAATAAATTTCTTTTTCAAAAAAAAGATCCTAGCGCGTCCCGTCTCGCTGCGCTAGCGCTGTGAGCTAAGGAAGCTGAGTGGAGGTTGGTGCATAAGTTTCTACGCTTTGTCAAGGATATAAGGTCTGCACACAGTCTCTCTATCCATAGAGAGGGACTGTGGAGATAGAGGGACTGTGGTCTGCATTTTGTTCCTTTAACAGATGGAGTAAAAGTTATATAATCAGTCTCATGCAGATGGGTATCAATGAATAGGACACAGTATTATGATTTTTATTTTCCTAGCCACCTTCGACGATTTTTTTCTCATTTAAGCTTATCCATTTTACCAAAGGTGCAAGAAAGTGGAAAACCATGATTTATTTTTACAATAATATAGACTTTTTTACACTGGTGTGTGGTGAGGGACATGGAAATTGTTTGTAAAAATCTAGTCGGTCCATCGACCTGGATATTATGAATTAATCAAATTTCACGAGTAACAAACACATAAACATGTAGGAAAACACAATATTAAATTGCCTATTAAATAGTAAATTCCTAAAGGTATACGGTACATAGTTTAAGCATGGATTTGCAAATTATGCTTGAAGGTTTGCAGGATGACGTTCAGAAACAGATCACGTGATAGTATTGAATAAATTCTGGCAAAGATATTGATCACAAAGTACATACTTTTTTGGAATTCTTCTGATAACACTTTTGATAGAAAGTTGAAGTGAATTCGTGTGATTGAATGAGGCGCATCTCAGATTGTGTCGACTATAATCAAGTGGTTTACCATAGGTATGGCCATATCATTAAGACTGAACGTGCAGCTGTGTAGGCCTATATATGGGTCAGATGATCATGGCAGTGCGGTTCAAGCGAACGATTTTCGGAAAAACTGTCATTTTTAAGATCAAAGATAAAAAGACAAGTATGTAGGTTGCAATATACATGAAGGTTGTTAATTCAAGCTTGTTGCAAGAAAAGATTTAGAGGATAAGCTTATCATGAGCGAAAAAAGTAATGTCGGACGATGCTGTTCTGTAGAAGGGACGAGTTGTTTTAGGTAGGATGCGTCTCGTTGTACAGTACTTTTTCTGCTGTACTATGCATGCTTGTGTGAGCTCATTTTGAAGCTCCTGGAGTAAATGAAATTAATCCATTGTCTTGTTTTTGTGATTTGAAAATTTAATTTTTCCTCCTTTGGTTAGTAAGCTTACATGGGTGGTGGTAGCTGTGGGTCCATAGCTGTGGTGTTTTCGGACGCGATTCCTACCTTTTACGGGCTGGTTTTGACTTTGACGACTTTTAACCGCGTCGTAAAAGTCAAAACCAGCCCGTAAAAGGCAGGAATCCCGTCCGAAAACACCACAGCTATGGACCCACAGCTAGGGTGGCGGCAATTTCTCAATTTCAAGTGTAGTACCACAATTTGCCGTGTGACTCTTGATTTTTACTCCTGATTTTGAAAGAGGGTCGTTTAAAGCTTCCCTGAGGGAAGTTTAGGCAAATTTTTAAGCTTTTCACTTTCAAGGCGCGTATTACCCTGAAGCAGCAAGAATGGTGTGTCTCCATACTCATCAATGCAGCTGGTTATAGATGAACGATTGGTACAGGTAAACCTGAAATAGGTCCACAGTAATGTCAGCCGCTGTTCTCCCTTTTAGGGCTTAATAGTTTAACCAAATTGTGGACATTTTGGAATACACTATGACTGGTAAGGAAACAGTATATGGGCTGATCGGGTGAGAAATCACATTGCGAGCAAATCCTGGTCCCATAGCTTTGGTTGGCTCAATGCGTATGCATTCTACATTAT
Source organism: Ptychodera flava (assembly GCF_041260155.1). Taxonomy (NCBI): domain Eukaryota; kingdom Metazoa; phylum Hemichordata; class Enteropneusta; family Ptychoderidae; genus Ptychodera; species Ptychodera flava. The sequence goes on from NC_091948.1 coordinate 2,766,886, forward strand.
TGACAATATCCTTTTCAATTGCAGGCTGAAGAAGGAAAATTGTCGGCCAGGTATTGCTTGAAACAAATAGGTAAAATATAATCTCATCGAGTCAGCAAGATTTTGGTCAGTAAGCTTACAGCTACGCTTCGAACTGAACTGAAGTGAACGACACATGTGTATGCCTGGTGTGTTATTTGCCACGTGGCCTCTCAAGGTCGCAGCCTCTCAACGTCGCATAGCAGTCGGGCCAATAAATATTGGGTGAGATAGGTGCAAAGACATACGGCGACGCGACGTCTATACTTACGCGACATTCCCTTTCTTCTGTCGCCTCTCATGCTGTCACCTCTCACTACAGAGAATACCATGTATAGACGTCACCGTACTCTACAACCAATACACAGCATAATCGGGAACTATTTCATTCAGCAGGGCTCTGCAGATAATGAAATTAAAAATACGAATATGAATAGTGAGAATATAAGACAATTGATTAAAAATGAAAACGTGTGTCGTGTGAGTATTATTGGTCACGCCGCCTTTCAAGGTGGCATAGCTAAGGGATGGTCAGTTTCTTCGGCCTGGGGGGGGCGGTGGATTCATGGGGGGGGGTCACCCTGTTTTTGACTTTGGTGATAGGGGGGGTCACCATGTTTTTGAAATGCCCAATAGGGGGGGTCAGTGTGTTTTTGAATTTCGACACAGGCTCATCATTGCCTAAAATGCATCGTGTCAGCCACAAATTTCATCCAGTTGCATTTTTCGGCGCGCCCTTCGGGCGCGTAACTTTAATAATCAGACATATTTTTCAGCATGCCCAACTTTAACATATCAGGCATACATATATCAGAGATATATGTATGTTCAATATTTTTCAGCATGCTCTTCGAGCACATTACTTTAATATATCAGACATTTTTCAGCACACCCTTCCTGTGCATTACTTTAATATACAAGACATATATATCAGAGATATCAGGATGCTTCATATTTTTCTCCGCGCCCTTCGGGCGCCATACTTTAATAAATCAGAGAGGTATGCCAGAGATATCTTGATGTTTGCTAAGTGAAAGTGTACTGTTATGAAATCTGCATTTCATATGAAAAGCATGACAAATTCCTGATACTTTTCTGTTCTCTCTTTGAGAATTCAGTATGAGAAAGCAACATGCACAAATATCAATGATACAAGAAAAGGTCATCTCAGACTCTGCACACATCAGATTTGGCTAAAATGCCTCTCTATGGTTCCTCAGGAGATTTAATTGGATGGCTTGCAAGTCTTAACACCCATCAAAGTTTTTAATTTACTGCTTTTTCCTGTTTGATATTAATGATTGACATCCAATTCTGTACAACAGTTCAGGACATCTGGTTAAGCATAGAAAGTGTGAAATACATTCACAGCTCATTCAAAATGTACTGTATTCAAACTTTAAGATTGACACTTTGACATTCCTATCTTACAACTGACATGCCAACAATTTCATTAAAACACAGAATGACAGTTAAAATATAAATGTATGTAAAATATAATATATATATATATTATATATATATATATATATATATATATATATATATATATATATATATATATATATATATATATATAATATATATATATATATATTACAGTATTATATTATTACATATTACAGTTGTCCCTACGGGGGGGTCACCCTGTTTTCAAAATTTGGAATAGGGGGGGTCACCCTGTTTTCAAAATTTGGAATAGGGGGGTCAGCCACTTTTTGACGTCGGCAAAAAATAATCCACCGGCCCCCCTCCCCCCCCCCAGGCCGAAGAAACTGACCAGTCCCTAAGGCGAAGCACTGCTGACGTACGGCTAATATTGACTTTTTCATATCAAATGCCATTAACATTAGCACGGAAAGTAACACAACACCGTAGATGTTCCGCTTCTGGTTAGCCACCCAGCCGCAATTATCAAACTCATAAAAACAATAAAAGTATTTTATTAACAGTACAAAACAATAGAAACAATAAGCTCATTATTCAATATACATCTTCAAATGTCCTTTACACTGTCTGTACGGCAAATAAACAAAATAAACACTGTCCTTAGACCATAGCAAATAGCAAATTATTACTTTAATTTTATTTTCAAATTCAGATGAAGAGAACAGGGCAAAGCTGGCCTCCTCGCTATTGACGATGTAGATGTCAGAGAGTTTGAAATAACAATAAGTCAATAAGAATAAATGGACTGTAATATTTTACGCGGCTCGGGAAGCTTGATCCAGTATTATGATTCTTTGGCGGCTGTTTAGCAGCGACGATTGAAAACACTCATGTGTCGCTCAACCCCTTCATATTAATATCTATCCTCTCGCTCATGAATATGAATGAAGCCTTCAAAATTCCGTTTCAGTATGCTATAACACCTCTTAAAATATCGAATGACCCAAGAACTGAAGAACAGTTCGAAAGTGGACATAAGCTGTAACTTGTGCCAAGTTTTTCAGGATTCTGCTTCTGTATATAAACTACTGTGTCTGACTCTAATCCGTTTGTCATGCTGTAATTTCAAGTATTCTTTTTGTCAACACAGCTTGTATGTGTGCAGTGATCATTGTTTATTGTTTACAAATGAATTCTAGTCCGGACTTGAATACAATTTTCAACAATAACAATGTACATTATACTCAAATAGGGTGTGTTGATATGCTAAATACTTGGCATTAAATTACAGTTTAGGGATTCAATGCAGAAAGTGTAGGGAAATCATAAAACAAAAGTTCTGAAGAAAAATAGCCAAAAGATACAGCTTATGGAGGTTTAAAAAAGACGTGCTGGTGTACAAAATGGCGCGCACAAATGTCTACAACTCGCCACATACAAAAGGGTAACGTCTTGCCTGACGTGTTTCACTGTACATAAATTTAGCCCATGCTCTTGCTGCCCTGTCGACATAGCAGAGCAAGCGCGCCCTGACGGACGATTGGTTGGTAAAAACGAATACATGTTTTCAAGAGCAGGATGGGGGCGCAACAGCTTTCGAAATTTTGAAGACAATGGCGATGACGGAAAGGTGTGAAGATCGATGCTACTCGATTTTGTGAATTTTCGGTTAGCGCACCGTCACATCACCTAGGAAATCAACGGTTTGATCAAACTAATAGTAAACATGTTACTCTTTCATTATATTTTCAGCTCGCTGGACTCGGCGAGCCTCGCGAGGGATGGACTCGAGAGCAGATCGTCGACGCCGCACAGCTTTATGGAGCCCGTGTATCATAGGATACCCAGGTCCAAGTAAGCAATGTTCTTAATTTTATGTCTCTCCGCAGCGGGGGGTTCAAATTTTATTTGGGGTAACCTTCCTAATTAGCCTTTTAAGTGGCACCGTGTGAGAAGAAAGGCTCCTGGGTTTACGCAGAATGCTACTGATATACAAGCCACGATAGATAGTGGCTGGCCTTTCCCAGGGAAGACGGGCACAAATCTATAAGCTATTGATTGGAATGGACGCACGGTGTCCGAGTACATGTCTTGAGCTGACTGTGAAACGAGGCTAAGAACAGGAAAACGAAAGTGTAGAAACAGTCATCTTTTGTTAAACACCTACCCACCAGCCTGTTTTAATGTGAATCCCATATTAATTCGTTACTGGGGAAGTTTGTCTACCTGAACTTGTAGGTGCATGTCTTCTCGTGTTTGTAATTGCTTTGCGACACTGCGATTGACAGACTGCAGACTGAGTGTATAATGATCGAGGTCCATACGGGTGCAAGTCTTCAACAAATGCTCAGTAATGCTCGTGAACGTACAGTGTACATCCACGGATTTGTACGTTCAAAGACATCTTAATGATGCGATAAGCGCGGCACCTCATGATTTTTGTAGAGTCGCTTATAAATGCTGCTTCGCTTCGTTCAAAAATTGACTGAAGACAGAGTACGTTCACTATGCTCGTAACTGCTCGATCTCTTTTTATTCTTGTGTAACTATAGTCTATAGTGTATGTAGGGTTAGTGTAAAACCTTATTCAGCTCACTTCCTATTGACGCTACCAGTATTGTTTACGTAGACTTAGGTTGTCTCCCTTTTGTACAGAAAAAAATCGCTGCTTGAGCAACAGTTTTTCGAAAAGGCAGAGTTTCACCGCCCTGTATTGGACAAGGACGTCATAAAACCCTAGTTTCGAGCATATAACAGTGCCGGGCATCGTTTTAACTGCTAACCTTCGCCCGACACCATTTCAGATCCCGTAACAAGTTCTGCATGAGAACTTTTCAATTGAGGAGGGCTTTTCAAAAATCCTGAACCGCGCTCGACTCTGTTAATGTCCGCTTGACCCGAACGAGAAAAAAGGGGGACCCAAGCTACTGTGGAGTACAGTCGGAAGTATGCACAGACCCGGGCCGGGTGTGTTTTTATTGTCCAACCGCAACCAAAACATGCGGGTATTGTGATGGCAATGAAAGGCCGAAATCAGATACTGCAGAAACCAGAGACGGGGCTTTTCAACGAAAGGTTGCAGACATAAACGTAAATGTCACAACGTCGACCAAGCCAGTTGAGTTCTGGCAGTTCTATACCATTCGCTATTGTCCAGTAACATGACTGGTATTCAAAGGACTTGTGATACTACAAGACACCATTCAAGGCTGGGGGAAAAAGAATTAACCCTTGTATCAGAGAACAAGTTGTTTTTAAGCTCTTTCTCTCCCAAAATCGTAAATATCAAACAACATCGGACATGTTGCTATACATACATTTTCTGTTCCTTGCAAACTTGTGCCATATTTTCTTCTGTTGAAAACTTTGCAAAGAGAATGCAGCTTTCATATGAAGCTTGTCCCCCCCCCCCCTTTCGTTTTTTTTTCGAAAGTGGACAGGGGTATTTAGGTTGGAGGGTGTCACATACCACAAAACAATATATAGTTTTGTGTCACATTGCAGCTTGAAAACCAAGCGCTTTGAACGCGGCAAATCCAAAGAACGGATGCGTCCAAAAGCAACTGCCCTCAAGCCTAGATGAAAAATAAAACCTAACTTTTTGTGAATTCATCCATAAGCTTACCAAAAATCTGGATTTCTGACATAATAAAACAAAGATCATATAATTAATTGCAAGTCAAGTCCCCCCCCCCCATATCAAGATCAGAGGTTTTACACTTTTTTGATCATGTTGTTGTTCTGTATCATTCCGGAGGCTGTTTCTCCCGCTCCACCAAAATCACACTTGAATTGAGTTTCTAAAAACAACACAATGAGAGATTAATTGTCCATGCCTGAAAATAGAAGGTGTGGTGTACAGAACCATAACTGTAATCTTCAAATGACCTTGTACGGCTTGTTCAAATTCTGTGCGGCAAGCGTCTAAGAGCTGCCCATTGTTCATGTTGTTGCTAAATAACACTTTAACATTATCTGGTATTTGCTTCCCAATTCTCATCACACGCAGGTTTTTCTTCTACAACAAATCAATTGTTCCTGCAAAGTTTCGCAGTTTCTGCTGTGTGGTGGGTTTTGCTTTGCATCACGTTTCATTTTCTGCCAAAACAATCCATTTTCCCCTTACAAAAATTTCAAAGGTTTGCGTGTCTGTAGCTTATCCCTGAAACACAATGCTGTCTCTCTCTCCATTTTCCAGACAAGCTTGACAAATATAAACATCAATCTGTGCAGTTTTCTTTGAAGTAGTATGTTTTGCTCTGACAATATCAATTTCAAATGCAAAATTTCAGAAATTTAAAACTATTCTCTATAGTATCTGTTGAGTTTGTATTCAGTTTGCTTACATTAATTACATTCATTGTTTACCAGGTTACTCACCATTTGTGGAAATCTTTTCATGTAAACAACAAAACCAAGACAAAATAGCAAATGTGACCATTTCCAATAAAATGACTTCTGATAAAAGGGTTTGTACGTCGGGCATTTTTCATCACATTTTGATTTCAATGGTTCCAAAATTAAAAAAGGAAATCTTTAATTTTTCTGTAACATTGCATGTACAGGTTTGACATAGGGTTGGTACATGAGTTAAAACACATGCTTTTGTTTTTGGTGCTGGCCTTAAACCAAGATACTCATTGATATCAGAATGTTTGAAATATCAAAACAAATATCTTACCTATGAATGCAATCTGTTTTGTGTGAAAGCTAAAGAAATATTTGTAAAATTATATCTGTTTGTTCATCTATTGCTCATGGCTGCTTTCAAAATTGCTGGTACAGTTTCAAAATGGCTTAATGAAGAGTTTGTTCTCGGTATGATGAATGGCTTCACTTTTTTTTTTTTTGCAAAAACTGTGTACCAAGTGACAGGTTTGTACCAAATTTAATACCATCCACTTCAAAATGTCTTTCATTACTTTTTTGATTTCTTCGTGATTTGACAGCATCCAGTAAATGCAAGTCTTGGTTTCACTTAAACTTCCACTCAATTAAAACAGTCATGAAGTGTTGGTTGGAAACCATTGGATAAAACAACCTACCTAGAAACCATCACTACGCAAGGCAGTCTTTTAATGAGATTGTGTTTCGTGATTTTCAATTTATTTCAAAGTCAAGTGCATACTTGAAATGTGGCAAACAGTGGTTGTAAATTACAAACATGGTTGTGGCTTTATTAACTTATCAATGATAAGACCTTTGTGTTATGTACATGAAGTGCCTCCACCGTGGAGGGACTATGGCCGCAAGCAAAGGTTGATATCTAATCTATACAAGTTCATATCAGTATTTTACTCCTTGACAACTGTCAAGTATGTGCCAAACAAATATTGAAATCTCCACCTAGCAAACTTCTGATGAATTTGACTTTGCACTCCAAAAGGCAAAGACAATGTCAAGTGAAGAGATTTGCAAATAAGGAAATAGTACAAACTCTGGAGATATTTATTTGCCTTCTCAGGTATCAGCCAATGTTGTAAGGTCAGTTAATGTAATAAGGTCGTCTCCTGGCTCAATATTCATCAAAATTCCATCATCCCTAGGCTAGCAGCATCAGAATAGGAGAAATGAAGGGACTTTGAGTGGTGTGATCGATAGCTTTTTAAAATTCATAGCACTATCAGGATACCTAGGGCAAATTGATATCAGAATACTGATCCAAGGAGGTTTAGTGAAGAAGTGATGTTGACCCAAGGGGACTTGGTGACTAAATCTTACATATTTTTCAATGATAGTTTTTATGTTAGCATTTACACAACTCAATAAAATCTAATATCTACAGAGGAATATGGACCCTTGTGATACAAGTTGTTTAGCCATACAGCTCATAATCATTTGGAAATATTTCAAATATAAATTTTTCATATCTGATGTTTTTCTATCCATTGATATACTATATGCTATATGTATTACATACAAATTGTAATTTTCTAACAAAAGAAATAGGATCCATCCACAACAATTCTCAGGAAAAATTTGTGATTTTGAAGAAATTTCCTGTACTTCATCCATGATTAATTACCGAGGATGAAATAAGGCCAAGAAAAATAAAAAGTTGTTTCTCATCCTAGACATAGTGCAAAAATGATGCAGTGACATTTTTTTTTAATTCTTCAACCAACAAGAACGTGCAAAAAACAAGCAAAATGCACAGCAGTGTTGCTTTAGTATTTTTGTATACCCGGTAGTTACAGTTCTGTGGTTTGACTTTTAGTGCAGCAATGCACAGTTTTGACAGCTTAATATAACAGTGACACATATGTGCAGTTCTGAATAGAATGTTAGTGTCAGTTATTTTGTTTACAGTTCTGTTTTATACAGCACTGTGTTATGCACTACTGTCGCGTTTTTTTTTGCGTTTTTTTTTTTCATTTTATTTCCTCATGAGCAGAAAAAAAGGTTGATGCGGCAGGTCTGAATTAACGCGCGCAAGGATGAGAAACAAACTTTTTATTTTTCTTGGCCTCGACAGATATTTTCTTTTTTCATATCAGAGGCTTGTGATACATGCGAAAACAAGATATAATTTGAAAATTTTTCATAACTCCTTCAGGGTGGTTTCATTTCCTTCCTAAATTCTATTACTGGCAATACAAATATTCTCTTTATTTTTTCACATTTTGATGGCCACATATTTTGAAATTATACGGACAGTATATTAGATATAAACAACTACATAATACAAAAATACAAAACACAGTTTATGCAGTAATTTGCTAAACTGTTTGGACATCTTTTCAAAATGTGTCCTATCTTCATAATTTTAGCTGTTAACAAAACTGTACTATATGATATAGTTGAAGTTTTTTTGTAACGTCCTGGATCTCTCAAAAACATTACACCATTTTTGGAGTGTGCTGCAATTTGAATCAAAATAAGAATTCCTATGGTACTATACCCCAAAGAGCCTTTCACAGCCAAACCACGATATTTTGTAGATTATAAATCCAAATATTGAGTTACATTTTGAGATTATGATTTATGTGAAGAAAATGTAGATCAAGAATCTTGTCACAAAATTCAAACTCTGAAAATATACCAACTTCCAAGTTATGATGGTTGTCTGTGTTTGTTCAGTTAAAGGAGAGTGCACCTTTATTCAGACTCTCAAACTTCATACAATATTCTTCTTTTAGCCTACTTTTGTGGGGGGGGTCACTTTTAAGCTTATGGAGTAAATAAAGTTATCACTGGCTTAGTTTTGTGAAAATCAGGAATTATATTTTGCCTATAGAGATACATGGGCGTGGCAGCCATTTTGCATTTCAAATATAAATAATGTAATTGGGTGATTTTTCTCTCTTTTCCAAATTTGCAGAGTGAACCCCCTCCCCCTCCCAATTTTATTCTTGATTTTGAAAGAGAATGGTTGAAAATTTGTTTGAGGAAAGTTTGAGTAAAAGTTCAAGTTGAGTCTTCCATTTTCCAGGTGTGAGGTATCTTAAGAAAGGAATTGTCAGAGGTATGTGAAAGGATGATACTTATCAAACAGAATGTCTCTCAACATTTTGGCAAAAATTTCATGCAGCATTTTAGATGTGACAAAACTACAAGAAAGTTATTTGAACAAAATAAACATCATGTGATAGTTACATTCAGTTGAGTGCATTTCTTTTTTCAGTTTCTGTCATCAAAGAATATGTTCTAAATGCAAAATTTGCAGCCAAAGTGCAAATCATGGGAAAGCTATACACAAATAGCAGACCATATGGCATTTTTGAAGAAAAGTACTTGTGGTGAAATTTATGTGACAAAAGTAATGGAGAAAATTATTTTGTTGTTGAGGTACATGCAATTAAAGTTATAATGTGTGGTAGCTCAAGGAAAGTTGCTTTTCACGATGGTTAAGACTCAATTCAAAACAGAATTAGGGAATATAATGTCCATGTAATGACATGAAGTGGGGTCACAGAAAGGTCAGATACAGTATGTGTGCTATATGGTGGATCTTAGCAATGTTTATACAATACCACTTTTGAACATTGTACAATCTTAAATGTGGAACTATGGACAGAGCACAAAGGTGGATATGAGATTGTGGACAGAGACCAAAGCCATTGTGGTTTTGAGCAGCAGGTGTCCAATTGGATTGTGACTGTAATTATGAATTAAATTTTAATAGGATTATACTCATAATTAATTATCAGAGCCAGCAAATTCTTTGAGACTGATAGAAACAAAATTTATAATTTAATGTATTGAGATTCTGTTTATTTTACTCTGACATGATCTGTTCAGAGACATTACTGTAGGAACATCAATTTTACTCTTGTAATGTTGCATCCTATGACAAATTAATGTACAATCTCTGTAGAATGCAAAGGTCACGTATCCCATAGAGTCTCATCCACACTCATCTAGATTCATCTGAAAGAATTCTAATTTCATCCCTGGGAGTATTAGACTGTGGAGAAAGATTTCTAAATGACAAGTCATTGTGATAACCTATCACAGCAGATGATAGTTTAATTTAAAAGTCTGAAAACAAGCACACTCAGTCGTCACTTTTATTCTTACATGTGTGCCAAATTTGAAGTTTTACAGCCTTTGTTAGGATCTGAGGTCAAAAAGCTGTTTTTAGCAAAAAAACAGCCAACACATTTCCTTTCAGTATTGGTTTAGTCCACTCAATTGACTGTGTTAACGTATAGCCACAGATGTTTATTCTGTTCAGCTGTCAGGGTGTTATCATGGTGCAAATATTCACCCACTTCATATTTACTATTGTGGTTCATTGTCATGCAAGACATCTCTTACATGGAGTATAGTTATTATCAAAACATTAGAGACATCATAGCAATCTGAGCTTGTTTTTTTTTTCTTTACAGTAATTGCCAACAGTTTTTGCACAGTTCTCTCTATTGAATGAATTTATATGAAGCAAATGCATGTGTATAGGTCCTAGCTGACATGATAAAAACATTAATTGTCCCCTTCATAATCTTCTAACTTGACTGATGTACATCTCTGTGCCAGAGGGGTTCCCTGTCACGTCTCATATTCTCCGTCCCAGAGGGGTGCCCCTTGACATATCATTCTCTTTGTCTGAGGGGTGCCCTGTGACATGCCATTCTTTGTGCCAGAGGGGCTCCCTGTGACATCTCATAACTGTGTTAAGGGGGTGCCCCCCTAGCATGTTTGATCTCTTTGTTAGAGGTGTGTTTTGTGACAGCTCATCTCTGTGTCAGAGGGGCTCCCTGTGGAGAATTTCCTGCCAACCAGCAAGTTTATACATGTAATGGATACGCATAGTACTTTGGGTTCAATGTGTGTAACTGGCATTGTTTATACTGTTGCAAGAGTTTATAACCACAATACAGCTACATTGCTACAGGTTTTGATTGATGGAGAATTATTATGCAACATTGACAGTTATTGCTGAATGCTTAACAGTGTACAATATGAACTACCGTAATTATTGTATGTAAAATGAAGGGAGTGTCATGGTTTGTTCAGCTCTCTGTTTGTGGGTGAGAGTTGGTGATTGAGTCATTCTACTGATACAAAACAGATCTGGTAGATTTCTCTGTTTTTCTTTCTGTCTGATATAATGTCAAAGGTTTCAGTCTCAACAAAGTGGACTCTTAAGTGTTGACAAAGTCATACATTTGCTGTCACAAGCCATTGAACATTATGATTAGACTGACTTTTGATGACAGTTGTGTTGGGTTCAAGAATGTATTGCAATAATTTTGCAACTTTCAAAGAAACCCTGAAGCTCATCCACTTCTTCAAGACAATCAACAGGTGGTTGTCATATCAACAGCTCAAAAAAAACTCATTGAACTCTTCAGTACAGTGACTGCGTTTGCTCTCTTTAACCTTTTTCTGGTAGAGTGGAGTTCCCACACACAGTACCCCAGAGGTTGACCCCTATGACCTCTGCCTGAAAATAGAAGAATATTGTCTCACAGTGCCAGTGGTTGAGGTCAGTGACCTCGAAACCCTTCACTGAACATGGTGATGATGTGAGCACTAATTACGGTTGCCTCAGATCAATGACAAAAGTTGCTCCAAGGAAGAATCATTTATGGTCTTTACATCAGGGTAAGGAAGGGTTGGAGGTGACTCTAATCTCCTTGAGATGGCAAAGCTGAATGGCCGCAACTGTTTTCCATGTTCTTAATGGTTTTTTTGACAGTGATGTCCATGAAAAAAACGTGAACAGTTATAAAAGGAAGGTAAGAATTCATCACTTGGAACAAAACAAAGCTATAATTGCTGGGCAATAAATTCACACACAAAGGACAACCCTCCAAAGCCTAATATATCAGATGAAAAAAAAGAACTTGAAATACAAGGCCACAGAAATGTCTCTCTTTTACGACGTAATGTCCAAGCACCAAGTATTTTCTTTGTCCACTTCTCCTACAGGAAGATAAAATGCCAGGCACTTGCAGTAACAGACATTGAATGACAAGAATGTCTGTTTAGCTTTATAGAGAGGGCTATATTGTTTTTTTCTGCATAATTTTGAAAAACCTCAGTCCTGGTAATCTTTAGCATCTGAATGATTGAAGGCGGCAATGTCAACGTGTCCCTTTTCTTATCTGCGTTAACTTTTAATTAAGACAATTTAATTAAAGTCGTTCAGAGAGTTTAATCAAAATGCTTAATATCTTGTTCATATCATTGTCATGTTTGTATATCAGTGAGTCTGTCAAGGACGCTCTAGGTCACTTACAGCAGTTTTTGTCATCGGGGAATCACTTTGCAGGGATGTATATTTCTGTTTTTAAGTGATCCTTGTTAAATGCCAAGCCTCCCCTTGATTGAGTTACTGTAATGTGAAATGAACACACTTTCTCTTGGTTACACAAACTCATTTGCACTCATGGTGTCACTTGGTTCCAACCATGATTGACTTCATCAGAAAAGGAAGTACGAAACGGACGTTTAAGTCTGGAATTTTACTCAACAACGATTCCTTGTTCCGTTCAACATAGTCTGCATTGGCACGGGTGAAATCTGATATTTTTGTGTTGGTTTCAGTTACTCCAGTGAACCCTTTCATTGGAAAAATCTGAAAACAAGCTTTCGTCATTCTACAATAGAGCAGTTAATTAAAGCCAGAGCAAGTGTCCAATTCTGCCGTTATTGGATGGCTTTGTGTAAGAGTTCTTGTAATTGTAAACGGCCGATGATAACCATCTTTAAATTCTAACCCTGTTTTGAAAATGCTTTTCAAAACTTTGTCCTTCAAATTCCTCAGAAAATAGTTCAGTCTTGATTATCAATTCACGTTTTATTCAATAACCCAAACTCAAAACAACTTAAATGCACCACAATTAAGTTCCACTTCCTTGCACATGTTTAGTGCATTCCTCTTTTCTGTATCATTGTGTATTTCATTTGACAAATTCTTCATAACACTCAGAGGTTTTTTCAAAAATATTTTGTGCGTAATTTTGATGTATACCTGACAAGAAGTAATAATTTAGTGAGAATTGTCACAGAGCTACCTGGAGTTAGCATTCCCATAGTGATTCTCATCTCAGCAATAATAGAAATTTCAATATATTATTTATTTAATTATTATTTTCTTATTCATATATTTACTCCTGTACTTATTTATTGACTGGAATATTGCTCTTAATGGGGGCTATTATTTGGAGTTTTGTTTAGTATTCTATATCAGAATCAGTGTACTGCTGTAGTTTGAGGGATTTTAGCATAACTGAACTTTGATGTTTCCATGTTGAATGGCTTATATTAAGGTGGTATGCACCTTGGAAGTGAAAGACTAAATTTTTTGCTTAAACTTTCGTTATTGAAACATTCAGCCATTCTCTTACTAAATCAAGAATAAAAATCAGTGGTCACTGTGCAAATTTTGGTACTAGAGAAACAATAACCCAAGTTTTACTGATATTTAAATTCAAAGTGGCCGCCATATCTGTGTTAACTCTATGGAGAAAAAATAAAATTGGCTGGTAAAAAATTTTCTTACACCAAGAGCTTTAAAATGAACCCCCACAAGAGGTATAGCAGAAAAGAATTGTAAAAGTTTGAGAGTCCGAATATCTGTCCCCGAGGCGCTTTCTACCTTAAATCATCAACAGAACAGACAGTCTTTTTACCAGTGACACAGAGATTGTTTCATTATTCTTGTTAGAGTACATAATTTCTAAAAACCGCCTCATAGTGAATATTGAAAATAAATTCTCAAAGAGTAGAAAAAGTGAATGTCATTGAACAAGATTTGCAGAGCTTTCCATGTACTGTGAAAATCCTTACAATGCAACCAGAAAAAGTTCATCATGATTGAAAATTGTCAAATTAAATTTACAGAAAGAAAGCTGTGGCTAAATAACTTTACCGCACACTCAAAATTTCATTTTTTGATGTGTGTGAGAATTTTGGATACATGTAGCTTACTGAACCATCCCAAATTGACTAATTTGCAGAAATCCTCATTTGAGCATGTAGTCAAATTTTCATTTGGCAAAATTAAAATTTCATCTCTAAAAAAATTGTGGTGGCCAAATTAACCCTTTGAGTGCTGTAAAATTTAGTGCAACATTTGCCATTTTTATAATTTTTCCTATCATTTTCTTGATAATTCCTGGCCAAAATCGACATCACTTTTTATTGTCTACAGTTTTTTATAAAAAATTTTGGGGAAAATCTGAAAAATGGTTTGAATTTATTATACAGAGGCGACAAAATATAACGTCGGCACTGAAATGGGGTTATTAAATAGAGAGATTGAATTGTTTATTATTCACCATGAATATATCAAGCTTGTGTGGAAAGTGATAAAACTTAGTTTGTGTCATTGCTGGATATCCAAAAGCATTCATCCTGTGGTGTACATGTTATCTCAGTAATTGCAGAGTTTCACTGGCAATAGCAATTATTGCAATGGTCTGTTAATTTACTGAACAATCAGTCCGTTCATATATAGTGGTCATATAATCACAGCTGTTGCTCTGGGTCTTATGGAAGTGAATGCTCATTGATTGTCTGTTACTGACAGTTTGAGATGACAACATGCCAATATCCTTCATTTGCCACCTGAAGAAATTTTTTTGAAGGCTGTATCATTCAGTTGAATTAATAGACATTGGGAAAGTCCCAGTTTGAGTCGGTGGTCAAATTGATAAGGGTAAATAAAATTATGTTTTGAGAAAAAAATAGGGTGGTCGCATTAAAAGAGTGGTTGAATTGATAGGGTTTTTACGGTAAATATACCTAACCGAGCCTTAGATAAAGTGAAAAGTTTTATAAAAAATTACACATTTCAGATCCCTGTGAAAATTTTCACCTGGCACAAGTAATTTGACAATTTAATATGATAAACATCAAGAATGTAAATTGTAATAAATAATAAGTGATAGCTTTTGTCAAAATACTTCAACAACCAGCAAATATATCTGACAAGAAAAGAATGTAAAATATTTTTCAGGTATATCAGCTGTATCGGGTTGATATTCAGGTTTTGAAGTACATATAAATGAATACACACCTACAAAGCAAATACAATATAGAATTTTACTTCTGTAGAAAGCCATGCTCTGTGCATATTTCATGATGTCAATATTTTGATAGAGATTAGTGTTACAACAGATGGGCACTGTTTGATTTCACTTCTGAATACTGAGATTGTTGTATCGTGAATGATTGCTTCACTTTTATGGATTCTAGAATTGTACGATGCAATCTCAATGAATCATTACAAGATTTGTCTGTGACATTATCATCTAGGACTATTGTACAAACCAATGCACCTGATGATAGTATGAATTTGGATGATTTAGCCAGGACACAGTACTACTCTGATTACATTGATGATGACAATCAGGCTTACTTGCAGATTCAGCACAGTCATACAACTGTCTTCTGTACACTGGTCTAAGCATACTAATTTTCCCCACTGCATGAAGAAAGACCAAATGAGTGGTTTTTCATAAAACTGCCTTCCCAACAAACATTGACAGTCCTTGTTAACTGCCACAATGAGCAAGGCATCTTGGGATATTTTGCAGCGTTGTCATATCATGCAAAATTTACCAATGAACAGCCACATACAAAACTGAGTATCTTATAAATTTGCGTGATTTCATTGTAGCAATGATATAGATTACTTTTAATGACGAAAAATTGCAGAACTTTTAGAAATAATAATAATGGCTAATTCATATGTCCATGAATTTAAACTGAAGTAAAAGTTTTTCTGCTCTATATATGCATTCATTCTTTTCAAAGGCATCATCCGATATGAACCAAACAGTGTTGTATGCTAAGTGAATATGAAAATCTACAAAGTAGTGCATTTTTTAGTTTATTAGGTCAACAATTGAAAAAAGGACTTTAATGAATTATTAAACCAGATACACATTTAAGAGGGTTAGATATTGTGTTCTCTGAGGTCTTAGAGCCCTGTGGGTGTGGCACATCCTTCTAAATTTGTAACAAGCTCATTAATAATTCCAAAACGATATGTACATATAGGTCAGCTTGACATGTCAGTTTCACAGGTGTATACATGTATGAACACCTCTGAAAGAGATTTTTTTCGTCATGCCAATGATGACATCATCAGTTCTGACATAATACACCTGCAAAGCCATCACTCATCAATTTTCATTCAAAACAGTTTCCTCTCAACTCTATAAACTTTCCCCATGCACTGCGACATTACAAAATGTTGTTCAAAAAGAAATCCGGTCAAGGTCAAGAACCAGAAATGGATGTTGTCATGACTCAAGGGTTTAATGATAATGTCAGCTGTATTGTAAATCTATTCAGATAATAAGATTAAATTGACATGATGATGATAAAGCTGAAAGCAGTTTGAATCTTTTGACCTCATATTAATCTGCACACTGACGATTTCATCTTTGAATTTTAAACCAGAACATAAGACTGACATAGATAAATTGGTTTCATGTCATTGCAACCATTGTTCGAATTATCCAATAGATTCCATACATTTATATTTCATATACGCTGTTTACGTTTTTTATTGAAGCCGTGGTACATTGGGACATTCAATTTAGACAACTCATTAAAATATTGATCCATTTTCAGTAATGCAGCATTGCTAACATCATCAATTTGCTAGGTTTTGCACATGCAGTCACTCTAATGTTTACATTTACAAATGAAACCAGTAACTGGTACCAGTGAGGGAATTGAACACATCACTTCGGTACCTGTATACTTGTTTTAATTAGCATGAAAATTTAATGAGGCATGAAAAGTGTTTTTCTGACATAAAAATCAATGACAAAGTAGTTAATCTCATTGGATTTTTAGAGAAATTATCATTAACATCATCCACATACACCACATTTTCACCATAGTGTACACAAGTCAATATTCATTTTGCTGTGGATCAAGCAATTATCTCTAGCTTTCTGAAATTGGCTTTTTGCTGAAACAGCATTCATGATGCTATTGTTCTTTAGTTAGCCAAAGATGAATAACATATGCCCTGAATTTGCGTGACCTTTTGACCTAATGCTAAGAGAAGAAAGCATTTTAATTGTTGATTACTCATAATCCTGTGATCCTATTATATCATTTCTCATCAAAATCTTGTTATAATCCATTAAAACTATACCTGCTGAGTTTTAAGGATAAACACATCATCTCAATTTTTTTACTGTTATAAATCTCTTCATGGCAATTGCCATCTTGTCCATTTCATGAGCATCTGACATATGACACAACTTCAAGGATGCTAGTATGCATGTTACTTTCATAAAATAATCTATTCTGTTTTTCAATTTTTAACTTTCATTTGCTACTAATATATTTTAATTTAATTTCTCATTCATGGAACATCAGGAAATTTATTGTCTTGTTAATATAAAAAAGACAACATGAGATATTTGCTAATGTTTTGAAAGATGGCTGTATGCATCATAATTAAGATATGTATCAGTGTGATAATTAAACTGCAGCATATCTTGTTTTCATTCCTATGCTGGCATGCAGTAAAACATCATTAAATTGATCCATTGTAGCTTTTATAGTGAACTGCTGTTTAGAATTGAATAAACTCCACCATCTAAATATTCTTTTTCTTTTTTTCTTTTTACTGGTTCCTGTTTGGTTTTGAGTTTTGAAGTAGGATGGTATTATGTGCTTTGGTTCAATAATATGGTGGCTCTTATCTAAATGATTGTACTGCTACCTATCTATGTCTTGTCATGACTTAACATCAGCTGAAATTTTACATACTGTCAGGATACTGAAGTGTAATGTGCATTTTATTTATTTATTTATTTATTTATTTATTTATTCATAAATTTATTTATTTATTTATTTATTTATTTATTTATTTATACATTATATACATTTATACATTCATAGGCTTACCTTGGCTTTGTGAGAAACTACTAGAAATTGAGTTCAGTAATTGAGTTCAGAAATAAATATCATGTCACAGTTGTTGCTATACTGGCTTTCAGGCATCACTGTGGGAAGTCAGCATGTTAGGATGACATAGAAAAGATTTGTATTTTAAGTTCATTTGTGTGTATCATTCTCAAATGACAGATAGCAAGAGTAGATTCATAAAAGATAATTGTACTAACAGATATATCATATTTGATTCAAAATTTAGATCGAACATGCAATAAAGTTCTCGTAGGAAATGCAGATGATGAGTATTCAAATGAAGTGAAAGTGATCAAATGACATGAAGTGTTTGAATTCACTAGCATTGCATAGAAGAGTTAATAGGGTCAATTTGCCAATCTGTGGCGGATAATTCAACAGATCTGTGGCCAATAATTCAACAGATCTGTGGCCGATAATTCAACAGATCTGTGGCCAATAATTCAACAGATCCAATCAGAAAAAAAGACCCTTGAGATAAAAGGGCCCTCAGTTACTGTACATATAAGTACGTGTAAGTATGGGTGTGTCAGGTGAAATATTCAACGTAGGTGTACTGTGTGAATTAACAACCTTTTTTTTACGATAGTAATCAGGTTTTTACAGTATATAAAGTGTCACACTTTTCTATACAAAAGAAGCTGTACATTTTAAAACAGTAATTTCCATAATAACTTCATTCATTAAAAACTAATACATAATCCAGCTGTAAGAAAAATGAAAATGTATATTGCCCAAGGGCTGTGAGTATATTGTAATGGCACTTATTTCTGTGGAAGTCAAACTCAGATATGTAGCATGTGTAGTAGTGTGGTTTATGTATAGTTCAGTGTTCTCAGGGAAATGAATGCAAATGAACGCAGATCACCATGGTGACAAGATCAGTTAAAGCAGTAATGAGGATGCCAGACTGTTTCCGCTGCCCACTCACTGAAATCACAAGATACCACCAAAGTGTTGCAATTCCTGTGACAAGCAAATCTGGTGTCCTCTCTCGGCCATATTGATGTCAGCAAATTTCTTTGTGCATTCTAGTCAACCTGTAGGTGTATAGTGATATATGGAAAGGGAACTCAGATATAAGTAACAAGGTTTGGATTGTCTTGAATGACGGACTGTCAGACACAATGGAATTACACTTACAAGATGTACTACCGTACTTCATAATCTTGAACCTGAAAAGCAAACAGTTGAAAGCCTAATAGAATAAGTGTTTATTTCCCAGTCAGAGACTTTGCAGTGTCATGGAAGGAGAATCTAATACTCTGTAACAGTGAATGAAAAGTCACCAGTGAATAGAGCAATTGACATTAAAATTACTACCCTGACATGTGTCTTTCAGTGAACAATAATATTATATGAAATGTTTTTTAGTTTTGAAAATATAATCTCATTTTCATGAAAAAGTGACATGTGTCATATACTTCTATTTAACTTGTTCCTTTTTAAATTTCTGTCTTTATTTTTTTAATTAATTGTTTTACGTGTTTTCAGTTTTTCAAATTTCATACAGTAATTTATGGTGAAGTGTTAGTTTGGCTAAATGTTTCTTGCCAAATTATGGGATATTTTAATCTCAAAGGAAACACAGAATACCATCTATTTCATAAAATAATATGTAATTTCTATGCATGGCCAATGTTTAACAACTGCTAAATCCATCCTCATTATTATATTGAAGAATTTGTAATGACGTCCATCAAAAAAGTTAAATTTTTGCAACTGAAGAAATGGTCATAAACAGTGGCCAAGAATATGTTACACTACCCTCAAACTTTCTGTAATTTTGAGATCCACATGTTTAGATACTGCAGTACATTACTTACCATTACTTAGAGTAGTGAAACAGAAAAAAAGATTATTCATTTACTGAA
Organism: Ptychodera flava; assembly: GCF_041260155.1. NCBI lineage: Eukaryota > Metazoa > Hemichordata > Enteropneusta > Ptychoderidae > Ptychodera > Ptychodera flava. The sequence goes on from NC_091948.1 coordinate 2,786,520, forward strand.
ACTACAAAATATTAATTTAGTTTATTTTTCACTGCGCCACAAGTGCATCCTCTTCAATCTCATACTGATCAAATTGTGTAATTCTCTTTTAATTTTGGCAATTTAGAGATTTAGACCTTCAGAGATTTAGATTTAGGGCAAAGTTCAACAACAAAATATTGTTTACAATTCCAATCAAACTATGAAATGTGATATTATCATAATATTTGAATATGATATTAATTACAAGCTACCAGTTACTATCTTTCATTATGTAAATTAACTGAAGCTAAAACTTAATTTCCCATTGTGTAATAATTCAACAGAGAATTAATTAATGCAGCCACAATACAGCATATGTCATGATCAGGTAGATAAAATTGTACATTGATATACCAATTATCAAAATTTGGAGCTGCATTGAATTTTTCAATGACAATTATAATTTTCACCTACATTTTGGTATGTTTTTGTCAAATAGATGGCTTCCTGTATTTGTCCCTATTGTGTTGAAGTAATGGATGATATGACAGCAGTATTTGAGAAAATTTGCTCCTATATAATTGAGCAGATAACATTTCATCCAGAACACGTTTGTTGTGTTAAGTGAAATTGATTGGGACGGCCTACAGCGGTTAAAATATGACGCTACTCAGTGACCTTGCTGTTATAATACCCTTATAGTATTTTAAATTTTGTTTGATAATTTTGTCACAGAATAAATATTAGGACCATTATGTAATCAGTGTTCTCCCCAGAGCAAAGCATAGTGTCCACTACTCTTTAATTTTGGTAAAACAATAAAATTCAATAACATAACAATTCTATTGTTATTGAAATGAGCAGCTATGTCATCAGAAATTCCTGGGGAGAACATCGGCAGTGGAATGGTCATGTTTGTTGAAATAATTATTTTGGTTACATATTGACTACTCTGGTACAAGCACCATTGCTACCAAATTGGTCAACATTTATGACCAAGTTTTCTATATATTTGCATTCAAAGGTTTTACCTAAAACTGATGTTGATTAAATAGTATTTTTATGTTTTTTTAAGCTAATCATTTGCAAAGTCACAAAAGATGTTGCAATTTTTTGATTTAAGTTTTGGAGATTATGTGAGACCTTGGTCTGTGAATTATGCATGGTAAATTCATGTATGTATTAAAAGCTGGTAAAAAACCACTTTTGGTATCATGATCCATTTGTTGTTTTACAAATTGCCTACGTGTCAATTTAATAATATTGTGCAAAAGACTTAAAGACATTTCTGGTGATCCCTGGGATCGCCTTTGTTCTGGTCTATAACAGGTTTATGGAGGTGTGATAGCCTTTTGTTTTCCGTTAAAATTATAATCCTGTTGGTAAATTTTCTGATGAGACAATCTGGCACCGACAAATGCCTTTAAAATTAAAGCAAAGTGTGAAATATTCAATTACAATTTACTTCAAAGGACAATAATGCTGTTGAAAAGTAAGAATTTTGAAATGACATTCATATCACAGATTGGAAGGAGAGAGATGCTGATGTTGATACAGATTTAGGTCAAAGTTCAAATGATTATTACTTTTTGTGCAGTTTTAGGCAGTACACCAGTGATGGAAACTGATAATTTCAGAAAATTTTACCAGCCATATCATACTTTTTTCCCAATGAATGAAATGTGCAAGACAGATTGGTATTCGTTTATGCAAATTTCATTAATGAGCATTGTTTTAGTATTAAAATTTATGCTAATGATTCATTATCCATGTAGCTACCTCACATCTGGCGCTGTACATGTTTTCCCAGTGTCTCCATCTAAAATATAAAACAGACTACATAATTTAAATTTATTCCCATGTCGTGCCTAGTGGTTATTGCGGTTGTTTATTTGAATTCATGACAAAAATTCACTGGTAGTACCAGTAACTGGGAGACATGAAATACTGGTGTGAAAATACTCAACAAGTGAAAAATTACAGCATTTACAGTAAATTATTAACCTGTAGCTGCACATAGATTTGCTTTAGTGTCATATCAATGTTTTCATGAATAAATAGCAATGATGATACTGTACAGGTGTTTAGGTTTTTGGTTTAAGCTGGTTTCAAATTTCGGATTGGGCCTGTCAAAAAATCTGTGCACTGTCATATGAAAGGTCAGGGCAGAGTATTCCGTGTTAATTGTGTTGCCGTAAATGTAATTTGTACTCTGGCAAAAGGAATAATGCATCATTTGTAATACTCACAAGCTGATAACTTTTGGCTGTATTTATAATTTACATTCAATGTTATGGTGATGTATTCTTTGTAATTGAGCTGACATGTACTGTAATTGCATGTTTCATTCTGTGGCGTTACCTCACTGGGACATGTTAGTGCAAATAACAGAGATATTTGTATCCTACAATCCTGGGATTAGATTTAAGATGAGCTGATCATCAGCTATTGTGGATTAATACCACCACAGTCGCGATCCATATACCAGCCTTTGATTAAACAAACAATATTATATATTAAATTTCTGTAACCTTGGTGATTATTAAATGTTATAAATATATGTAACTCCACTGTGCGCAGAAATACTGATAACTGTAACATATATGTCAACTATATCGTACATAACTGATTTATAACTATATTAAGGTAGAACTTGCACCTCAAGGACAGATATTCGGACTCTCAAATTTTATAATTATTTTTATCTACCACTCTAATGAGGGCTCATCTTAAAGCTTTTGGTGCAAGAAAAGTTTTCACCGCATTAGTTTTTTGAAAATCGAAAATTTAATTTTTCCTCATAGAATTAACACAGGTGGCAGCCATTTTGAATTTCAAATGTTGGTAAAAGTTAGGTACTTTGTTTCTCTAGTCCCAAACTTTGCACTTTGACCCCTGATTTTTATTATTCTTGATTTGGTAAGAGAATGGCTAAAAGTTTCATTTGGGAAAGTTTCAAAAATTTGAAGTCTTTCACTTTCAAGTTTTGAGTAAACATTTATTCCTTTCACTTTCGAGATGCATTCAACCTTAAACACTGAACAGTTTCATGATAAGGATGCTCTTCTAGTATTAGAATTTCAAGATCTTTGAATCGCTTGGTTTGACCGTGTATCATTTGTTCTTTTTCAGATACTGTATGTCCCTGGAGAGATTCATCAACAGCGCCACCATACAGCTCTTTGTCATTCTATTTGCAGTACTTATTTGCCTCATAGCAACCACAGAATTACTTCTTGCCTATCACTGCTTCAACACAGGTCAGTCAATAACCCCCACCCCCACCTCAGCATCCTTTGTTATTTAGACCTTGTGCAATATAACAACTGCTTTTGACAGTGACTGTGTTATTGTAACTATTTTTATCGATCCATGGACTTTATGGTGAATGGTACCATCTTAATGTCCAAAGACCCATACAGTCTGAGGTCTGTGTTGTACCTTTGTCATTCAAATCTACATTCTTACAAGGTCATATGATAATAAACATGGTCAAGTTCAGCAAAGACCGGGCTGGCCTTCAGGACTCCATTCTCATTCTTAGGGCCTCACAATGGTGACTGCGTCCCCTGCTCAATACCACTTGGTCAACTGTTTACTCTCTGTTGAAATTTTTATCAATTAAATCAATTTCCACTTCATAGATATATATCTGTTAAATAATAACTGCAACCTTAAAGAAAGCTGCAGAGTTTAAGGGGGCGCTGCACCCAAAACAGCGTATTTTGCTCAAAATCACTTTTTTGCAAATAATCATTCAATTATAATTAATTTGTTAACCCAAGATTAAAATATTGCTTGGGTTCATCTTTTAGCTTGTCAAGCAGTCGTCAGTTGCGTGATAAAGAAGTGTTAATTTATGCAAATGTATGCAAATCACCCGGTTTTTAAGCTTGTTTCACAATTTTGTTAATCATATTTTTTATCACTTTTTTGAGTGTTAGTCTTTCAATACATGGCATTTTAGAATGAGGATAGATAATGCAAAATAAAATAGTCGTTTTTTTTCTACATATACTCTTGTTTCACATGAAATATTACATTTCAGAAAATAGTATCAATTGTTTTTACTTAAACTAAGTTTTTTCATTAATACCAAAATTGAGGTTTTTACCCAAAATATGCAATGCCTTCATCCTTCAGGTAAACTATTGCTCTCATACTAAACTTTAGAGTCTCTGCTTTTTGAAAATATATAGTATGAGGGGGTTTCCTTGTCACCTATGATGAGAAATATTGCTTTGAAAAAAACTTTGTTAGCAACATGCAGCTCCACCTTCATTTGAATGTAAAGAAAGATGTTTTGACATTTTCGTCTCTTTATAATAAAAGTTCTGGTATCACAATTTATTCCGTTTTTGTCAAAGAAGAATTTTAATAAAAGCTCCGTGTTGAGCTTATGACATCTTCATAAATTATGACAAATTGAAGTGTGTCAATAATGTGTTCTTTTCAAACAGTAGACATCCAGATTCATACATTCATATATAGGTGACACACGGAATCCAATGGAATTTGAGGAAAATAGTTTTGATCTATAAGTTCATCAAAAATATCAAGTATGACTGTCAACTGAATTCAGTCTTAATATTATAAAGATATTACTATAAGAAAAACTATTGAAAGTTTCCTTTACATGTGAAATACCATAAACAGATACTTGCAGAGCTTTGAAATTAAATTGCAAAGAATATGTTTTTCAATTTTTTTGGACAAGTTTGAAACAACTGTTGCCATTCCAGCATAGCACCATGCAGAGATGACAGAAGTCAACCTCTGATCGGTTGATCAATGTTGTAAAACCTAAAACTCACTTTGATTGGTCAGTTTAAAACTTTATCAATTGCTTATTGTCACCTGAAAAAGAAAAGATTTTATCATATAATAAGTCTAATTATACCAGTTAACATATTTTTTTCAAATGTCTGTCCTGCAAATGAAGCCTGGAAATTTCAGCTTTCTTTGAAATTCCAGATGTACGATCATTGAACTGTATATGTTCTATTTGAAATCTTTAGTAATCCAATAATCCAAGGGCAATGGACGATAATCACCAATTATGGTTGTAACATAGATCAATCAGGTTGACAGAAATGCTCATTATAATTTACATGTGAAGTAAAGTCTTTGAAATCATCAACCTTAATTTATATCCTCCACAGAAAAAAAACTGCGGCACTGGAGTTCAGATACCTCTCCCGCATTGAATTGTCAAATTTTATGAAGTCCCTTGAGTCAAGTTTAAGTTTCCTTCTTTCTAGTTTCTCCTTTTTGACTGCCGGTAGTGTCTAAAAACCAGATAATACATGTTTCAGCTTGCTTTTCGCTTCAAATTCTTTAGTTGACACCGGTTCCCGTGGGTGTCAAAGAAACACCATGGTTCACTTGTATGAGTATGGTGTCATAGGTGCATGTGTACGTCTCATCGGGTGCAATGTACAATATAATGTGCCTGAAGATAGAAAAACAACAAGGCAAGATTACAAATGTACTTTGTTATCTATTTCACAGGTTCTGGAAACACTGAGGAAATACTGAAGATAGTGTTCCATTACATAAGTTTCATTATTTTACTTGTCTTTCTAGCAGAGGTATGTCAATTGTTTTGGCTTCAAGTGAGAAACGAACTATAAAAAGAAAATTTATAATTTGTTGTTGAATGACAGCGATGAAAACATTGTGTGTCTGGTTTGTGGACTGAATGTAAAATATGAAATGACTAAGTGATATGTGACCATGAATTTATGGTTAGTTAGTGTGTTCTTTACAGAGAATTTGAAATGAACAATCAACACTTGCAAAACATGTGATATGAATATTGACAGATTGTCAAATTCTGTCTTCAAAAATTTTGTATATAAAAACACCAGTTTAATTAAGCCGTCATTTCATACCAGAAATTGCTCCATTTCTTAATGTTTTACAAAATTATGATGAAACCAGTTATTTTTTCTCTCTGTGATAATGTCCTGTTCTCACTTTATGTGTCACTAATGTAATGAAATTAGACAATAATGATATTGTAATGATGATGAAAGCAAAAAGTATACAACTTTACTGTATATGATTTTAGCCTATTCCTTTTATAGTAGACAACTTTAAAAGATTTTGATCAAAAGCATGTAAATTCTCGTCACCATTTAGATCACATGTAATATTGCTCTCCAACATATAAATGCAAACTAGTTGCGGTGACCGACACACTCCACCGTCAACCATCGTTGAAAGAACGCTTCATGGCTGATTTCACCTGCCAAACAAGCCACAAAGAAAAGAATTCCACAAGAAATCATTTTGACTCTTGTCCGAAAAACCAACAAATTATCAGTCACGAGAGACACTTTCACAAGAGCAAACCCCTTGACAGTCGATTACTGTCAAGTCAGCAACACACTCTTCAAGGACTTCAATCAGCATACCCACTATCAGACTTTACTTCAAAGCATTTTCTTGGGCAAATATTTTCCTTATTTTTTTTGTCTCCCCTTTTCTTCTTCCCCTCCTTTCAGGTTCTCCTTAGAGTATGTGCAATGGGTGTACACTATTTTCACCAGCCGTTAGAGGTAAGACAGACGGCACTGTTTTCTTTGTGCATTCCAGCTTTGTGGCTTTGAGTTTCGGAAAAACATGCTTGGTGCCCAGGAATTCTTTCTCCTGGCTTTTGTTTGGAGCAATACCTTTTGCTGCTTTGGCTGGTCCACCAATAAGACCTTGTCAAAACAAAACTTGGCTGGTATGTTTTCTTTTTCAGCAATGAATGGCCTGGCCCATGAGATAAAGTGACTATTTTTATTGAGCCCCTTTGTGAACATTTCACAGTCAATGTTTCAACAAAAAGTCAAATTTTCTCTTTCAATGTGTGAGGTCTACAAAGTGAGTTCTAGTATTCTGTTGTCTTCGTACATGATTCAAATAACCTTTTTTTCTTGATTTTTATGGTTACCAAAAATTTAAAAGTTGATAAGTTTCAAAATCATGATGTTCACTTTCAAAAACTAATCTGAATCCAATTCTAATGGTGTTTTCATTGTGAACATAAAACTTAAAGGAAATACCTAGAGTTCAAGAAAATTACAAAGCTTATTACTTTAAATTCAAATTAATATGCCAGAATCAATAGAAATATATACTGCTGCCACTCTATCTGCTTTGAATTTATCAGTGTCACTGTGTTAGCACATGTATTTGCATAGGGGTAGAGTGTGCCTTAGAGACAGCTATTGAGACGCTCAAATTTTTCTGATACTTTTCTGATCTACCACTGTATGGTGGCTCATTTTAAAGCTCTTTGAGTATATAATAGTTTCACTGTCTAAATTTTTTAAAAATCAAAAATTTTATTTTTCTGAATAGAGGTAACACAGGGTAGCAGCCATTTTGAATTTCAAAATATCGGTAAATCTTTGGTAATTTGTTTCTCTGGTACCAAAATTTGCATCGTGACTCCTAATTTTTATTCTTGATTTTGAAAGTGAATGGTTGAAAGTTTGCTTGAGAAAAGTTTTAAGCAAAAGTTTAAGTCTTTCATTTTCTAGAGGCATACTACCTTAAAATCACCCTTGGACATGTTTGAGGTAGTACAATCAACAGTCCATTATTGATAACATAAATTACAAGCAAAAAAGTGATTATTAATGGAATAATCAGGATGTTAGAAGGTCTTTATGAAATTATAGAATACATCACATCATGACCAATAAAACAATTTTATGTTTTTAAAAACTAGATAAAGAGATGTCTTACAACTACTGACTGATGTATTGAATATTGCCATAGTGTTTATTGTAAAACTTTCAAAGAGAGGGAGAGTTTGAGGGAGAACCCGTGGAATTTCTTCAGACCATATTAAAAAGATTTCTTCTACAATCTTTTGAATGACACATTGAATTTTCAATACTGTCACTTTAAACACATCGCTTTATTAACTGACAAGTAATTTATAAGATACAGATATAATTTCGTTTTCACAGACTCTGCACTGTTTCAGCAATTCTACACACAATGTAGGCCTCGGTGAACTAACAATAGCAACAGGGCTGTTACTCTCAATCATGCATGTAACCTAACCTTTCAACTCTGACCCCTGACCTTCATATGTGTGTACATTAGCATTTCAGTGTTTTTAGGTTTTTTGGCAAATGACAGAAAACACTGGACAGCTTCCTTATTAACCTAATGGACTTATCAACGATACTACTGTATTTGAATTGGGACATATCTTGATGCATTTATTTTTTAATTCATGTTTGTCAACTATCTGTGAATAACACGCATGCAAACAGTTTTGTGAGTAAAATAAGAAAATGTAGTTTACAAAATGCAAAGAGACAACAAATATACCACAGAATACATCAAGAGTTACAACTAATGCTGCTAGCTCTAATGCCATTAAGAAATGGGGAGCTATCAATTCTTTTGCAAACTATTTATTGGACATTGGATGATGGTGTAAAATTTGATGGTGTACTGAACCTGAAACATACATAATTTAGCAATTTAATTCATACTGGTCATTAATACAGTCCATGGCTAATAATACTAACAGGTTCATCCAACCGTAACACAGTCATGATGTATTGTTTCCATATTTGCTTTCCGTTTTCTTTTCTTCTTTGTCTTCAGGTGTTTGACGGTTTTGTTGTTTTAGTAGCATTTACATTGGACCTGTCATTGTGGCTAGCCCCAGTGGATCATCCAGCAATCCACGCCACAAATTTTATCATTATCTTCAGACTTTGTAGAGTACGGCTAATCATTAAAAGTAAGTACATACAAACATTAATTCCTCATCTGAAAATTACCTAGTTGTTTATTGCTGTTATTTTTTTTTCAGATATATGGGTGTATATGGTATTCTGTTCGATTAACGTAGTAAAAGTGGTCCATTGAAAAAAAATGAAAATGAAAATTGTACAACATCTTGAGTTTAGATTTTGTTGCATGCATCACTAGTATGTAACATACATGTATTTTCACCCACTGAAAACGTGTGTGCAATATCCATAATATTGTGATCTCATAACAGGTACGTTTAAATCATGCCACAAGGTTAGATAATGAGAAATAAAGCATGTAGGCAATCTTGCATGAATGTTAGGTTGAAATTGTTTGAGCCTAATTTTTTCAATAATAACAGTTAAGAGTTAAGTTCAAACCTAGTGGCTTACAGATAATATCGGTACAATAATGATGTAGAATTTGATAATCAAAGTGGAAAAATTTTGTTTGTTTGTATCCACTTTTGAAATGTAAGAATTGAGTAAAAAATAGACAAACCTCTAAAATCAAATTGCATTTTTTTTCCATTTTCTCCCAAAATACAGTGTTTTTTACAACATCTGTTGTACTTTGCCCTTCACTGTACATAGCATTTACCAGTGTGTGCATATTTGCAAACAGAGAAAAACGCATGTAAGCTATACGTAAACACATACACAGAACTATCTTTTCCATATAAAATTGCAGGCTACTTTGACAAAAGTTATCCCAAGCTTCAACTCGACCTATTTCAAAGAATTTCAATCTGCAAGTGTCAACCACAAATATCAACATTTGATAGTTTCTTTTACAACAAAATTGTGAACTTATTTGACATTAACCCTTTGACTTGGCACTATATGGTAAAATTGCCGTACCAAAACATACTGTGAACACCTGAAGCATCTCCCCAGAATTTACCAACAGTCAAGGTACAAATATAAGGTTAATATCCATAATTGCACTGGAAATGTTCCATATTCGAGGTAGGCAAGGGTATAATAACTAAGTACAACTATCCTACCTATGGCCCAGGTTACGTTTTTCTGTTCAAAAATGGTACAAGCATCATTTTAGCCACGCTATATGATCATTACAGTGTGCCTATTTTATTGTTTGTTTGTTATTCTGCAGATACAGGATGTTCCTAGCATTATGAGTTTGAAATTCAGTCTGATAACTTGACATAATTGCTCCTTTGACATCTGATGTTGAAAGTGACATTAATCCATGTTGCTATGGTGATGAGGGCCACCTAGCACTATAAAATGACAGTGTACTTGATATTATCACAACATTGCATTAAACTAACTTTTGTTTTCTTGCTTTTTTTGTTATTTTTTTTACAATAGTGGTATCTCAATGCCATGTCAGTGTCTTATACTACAATTTTTGAATCTTTTAAACAATAAGGAATCTGAAACACGGGGTAAATGGCAAACAATATCCAACATGAATTTCCCAAATCATGAAGGTGGTATATGCATAATATGGACTCTAAAAAGCTTGATTGCTCAACATTTTTACAAACCAATTATGTAAAAAAATCATAATACTGGTTAGTGTCCACACACACTGTGCATAATAGAATTTTCAAATTTCCAAAATTGGTTTTGAAATACCAAAATGACCTTGACCTTCTATCAAATGCATCATTCATTCAGAAACTCAGAATATAGTCATTATAGTCAAAGCTTACACAGCCTTTGTGTGACGGAAAAAGAGCATTTCAATGAATTGAAGCAATTTCTTTCTCATTTTTATCAAGAATCTAGATTAAGACAAACAGATATTGTATCTGAAAATATTTGATGAAATTTCTTATAATTTTAGCATAACTTTGGTAAATTTTACTCTTAAGAAGTATTTATTGTAACCAGACAAATTCAGTTCCTTACTTTATTTTGTGGGTTCAATTTACACAATGTTATTTATCATGACAAATCTTGAAATATTGAATGATTTATTTATAATCAATGTTAAGGAACACTTTGTGACAGGTTTGGTTTTCATAGATCTTTACACAATCAATGATTCCATATGTTGAACATTTTCAACCTGTTCACCCCTATACCCTGTAAGCAGATCCACATTTTCAACCTGTTCACCCCTATACCCTGTAAGCAGATCCACATTTTCAACCTGTTCACCCCTATACCCTGTAAGCAGATGATCATTTTCAACCTGTTCACCCCTATACCCTGTAAGCAGATCCATAATCACCATTGATAACAATAGGTTTGGGCCAAACCATAGAGGTTAAAGGGTTAGATTTGTTCTAATTTTTTTTATCATTTATATTCCAATTTTCTTTCAGGGATAACTGACAAGGTTAAAGCTGATGCAGCCATTGACATTGAACTAGAAAAGAGTGGACGTCACAAAGCAGAAACCAATGTGACCAAACTCCAGCGGCAGTGTGACCAACACAGTGTGAGTCACAAAGTTTTCGTCTCTTTTGTTAACTTTTTAAACAGGAGAAAAAATTTACTAGTTTGAAACTCCCAGTACTCATAAAAAATATCCATAGTGAAACAAATAATTTCCAAAAAGTTTAACTGGTAAATATCAGATGTTTATGATATTGACCAAAGTTTTCTTTGAACATCGGTGTTTGCATTAAAACACACATATCACAAATTGGTTTATCTTTTCAAAAAAAGATGGTTTGCATTGAGGCAGTATGCACCTCAAAAGTGAGCACTGCACCCAACACAGTGTATTTTGCTCAAAAATCACTTTTTCGCAAATATTTATTCGATTTCAATTAAGATGTTAAGGTGTTGGAAAGGCTATTTTTGCACCAATTCTTTTCTCAGAGTTAATGTCAAGTTTCAAGTGTTAGAATCAAGATATTTAGTTCAAATTTTCAGGATATCTCCCTTAGTTAATACTTTCTCCAAAGAATATGAAAATTGTATATTTGCAGCCATGATTTTGAAATATGACACCAGTAAATATTAAAATTTAATTTTTCAATTTTTTTTACATATTTGAATTTTATAATATTGGATAGTATTAATATTACCAAATTAGTTATAAATATGTCGACACTATTTATTGTAAGATTTGTATGGCAGGATTTGTAAATAAAATTTGTTTTTATGATTTTACATGGGTTTACATATCAAAAAATTATTAAAATTCTTTCAAATTTCAAAATGTAATTTTCAAAAAGTACTTCAAATACAGGAAAATTGTGCCATACAAATCTTATCTGTAACCTTGTTAGGGACCGTCTCAGATTGTCGCAGAAGTTCAAAAAGCGAAATTTGTTCATTTAGGGGGGGAGGGGGTTTGACCTCCATTCAATTAGTGAACTTCACTTCGCACTTTTATTTTGTGACCACAAGTTTTCGTATGTTTATGCACACTCGTGCCAACAACTTTGTAGCTGTTTCCATCTCGTTCGTTCCCCAAACACAATTTACCGATAGTAACATTGTATCCTATAAAACCTTTCATTCATCAAATCATTCAAAGACAAAAAGTATCATTAGACTGATATAACCGAAGCCCAAATTCGCTGTAAGGAATCAAAGCAAGTGTCTGCGACAACCAATCAAACAGTCAATGCATACTGGAACGGCCAGAACTGGACAGGGTTTCCTATAACAAATGAGGGATATCCGTATATGGGTAAATCGCCTGAACCGTATGACGATTACTCGGATGTTACTGCATTTGCAAGTGCTGGCATTAGGGCATTGCAGACCAAGCCTCGGTTTGTAATGTGGCAAGGGAAATACGTCTTTAGTAGCAAAATGCAACATTGTACTCTCAGGCAGACATGAACATTTTTGAAATTTCGTTTAGGGGGAGGGGGAGGGGGTTTTGATCTAAACGAAGAAATTTCGTTTCTTGAACTTCTGCGACAACCTGAGACAGTCCCTTAATAGGCTGTAAAAATTCCATGTCAATATCTCATTTCAAAGGTTGGATTAAATTGGTTTACAATTATGTAGGAAAACTGTTATTCTGTCAAAATGTTGAAAACAAGCCATATTTGCACCCCCTCTTTGAAGTCACAGAGCAGCTGTTTTGGTTAATCTCACTTTTGACACCTCTTGACACTCAAAGAATCTAAAAATGCATTTACAATAGCAGTTACTCACTCTGAATGCAAGCACCGCCTTGTCAAACTTTCCTGAAAAACAGCAAATAATGACTTTCCCTTTTCAAACATTTTATTAAAAGCTAGGGGACCTCTACCATAGTTAATACACTAAGGACTCCCCAACTTCTTCTTATTTGGTCAGTTTTTCAGAAGTTTCAACAGGCTATAACTCTGCAATGCCTTTGTGCCCAAATGTCTAGTTTTTTTTATTCCACAGAGAATGTTGACTACTTTTATATTTCAATAGTTTTATTGAAGTTTATAACTGACGCTCTAGCCTTTCCAACCACCTTAACCCAAGATTAAAATATTGGTTGGGTTCACGTTTTAGCTTGTCAAACCGTTGTAAGTTTTCTGATACAGAAGTGTTAATTTATGCAAATGTATGCAAATCACCCAATTTTCTGGCTTCTAATTCCTCCCAGTTTCCAAGAATTTAACTTCACTCTGTCTGGGTCAAATTTTCTGAAATTTTCACATTATGCTACATAACAAAGCAAATATTTTGTTTGGCAATAAAGTTCTTGCATTTTGAAGAAGAGGCATTTTAATTTTGCTAATCATGATTTTAATCACTTTTTTGACTGTCTGTCTTTCAACCCTTGCCATTTTAGAATGAGGATAGATAATGCCAAATAAAATAGTCGTTTTTTTCTACATATACTCTTATTTCAAGTGAAATATTATATTTCTGAAAATAGTTTCAAGTTTTTGACTTACATTACTTTTCATCATTAATACCAAAATCGAGGTTTTTTTCCCCAAATATACATCCACTTCATCCTTTGAATAAACTACTGCTACAATTCTAAACTTCAGAGTCTCTGCTTTTTGAAAATATATGGTATGAGGGAGTTTTCTTGTCATCTTTGATGAGAAATATTGCTTTGAAAAAAACTGTGTTTGCAACATGCAGCTCCACCTTAAACTTTTGCTCAAACATTCCTCAATGAAACTTCCAACCATTCTTTTAGCAAATCAAAGGTAAAACTAAAAACTAAGACGTTGAAAAGTTTTGTTACACCAACAACTTTAAAATGAGCCCCCCCCCCCCCCAAATGAGTGGTTAACCAGAAAAATACTGGAAAAATTTGAGATCCAAAATATCTGTCCCTTGGGCACATTCTGCCTCAAAGTGAACTGATTTTTCAAAAACCCCAACACAGTATCATATCAGTTTCAAACAAACTAGAGAAGCAGAGAGTGGAATTTGTACACCAGAAAAAGACCTCACATTGTAAAATGTACTTCAGAACTATGGTAGCATTGGCAGGTCTGGGCATGACATATGAAGTTTATGAAATTTAAACAAACATCTACCAGAATTGAGTTTCACCTGTTCACCACCGTGGTTTGGCCCAAAGTCATTGTTATCAATAGTGAATATGGACCAGTTTACAGGGAATTAGGGATGAACAGAGAACACACGTCTCAGCAGAAAGAGGCAGTTTTGTTTTAAACGGGCATTAAAAATATTTAGTTCCATCAATTGTAAATGGAAAATTATTTCCTATCAGGCGGAATATCAGACCAGCTCATTTCAACAACTATTGTTCAGATATCAGAATAAATAACTATTCTTGTTGAATGAAATCTGTTTATATTGTATGTATACAATATGACACCTGTTGATTTGGAGGGTAGATGTTTCTACCCAGATGTACCATGTGAATGTTTTCATGCAGGATGTGTATCAAGCATGGTGTCATTCTTTGCCGATTATGGTTAGGAAAACATTCACTATATTCATAAATCCAACTGCCAATTTCCATATCTATATCACAGATAATTTTTTACCAATGGTATCACTGCACAATAAATTAGAACCACAACTCTGACTAACAACCACAGGGTGTGAAAAATCAGGAATATTACCCACAGAGTATGGTATTATGTAAGGGACCATAGCCATCAGTAAATTTATAATCTTTTCATGTAATGTGATGATTTGATACGCAAAATACACAGTTATTTATTTATTTTCAATGGAAAATAAAAATTGTGATCTATTTGTATGTTGTTTTGTAATCAAACAGTTTATGCCACTGATTACACCACGCTATAATTTGATCTTGTCTTTCTCCCTGAACAACAGAAGGAAATTTCATTTCTGAAGGATTTGCTTCGTCAACACAACATTGACTCACTTCAAATGAATGGAGCAGTTTCAACCAGCAGCACAAATAATACAGGTACAGTCACCTTTGAACCTGAACTCTGACCTTTTAACTCACCATGCATTCCTTTCTGTTGCTGGTATTAGCATCATCATTATGAAAAAAGCAATCAATTTGCTCTCTGTACCATAAAAATATGGTAACTGATTAATATAAAGCATACATTTGAATTGGATACTCTGTGATAATTAAGAATTATATATTGCTGACACGAGAGGGCGCTGTTTCAAGTTTTTGAAGTAGATCTAAGGGTGGGTTTGTCTGCTATCAGGGTTTCACTTTAAAATGAACAAATTTAAACTTTTCAACAGGAAAAGAAAAACTGGCCTAAGCTAGACAGAAACAGCAAACAATTCAGTGTATTTTCAGTAAAATAAATATAATGGAAGAACTACCGTGGCCGAAAACGACACAGACCCTCTTCAGTTTGTAATTGCGTCGTTCTGTTAGAGCTGCGTCGTTCTGTTTTGACCTGCGCTCTTCAGTTTGTAATTGCGTCGTTCTGTTTGAGCTGCGTCGTTCTGTTTTGATCTGCGCTCTTCAGTTTGTAAATTGCGTCGTTCTGTTTGAGCTGCGTCGTTCTGTTTTGACCTGCGCTCTTCAGTTTGTAATTGCGTCGTTCTGTTAGAGCTGCGTCGTTCTGTTTTGACCTGCGCTCTTCAGTTTGTAATTGCGTCGTTCTGTTTGAGCTGCGTCGTTCTGTTTTGACCTGCGCTCTTCAGTTTGTAATTGTGTCGTACTGTTTGAACTGCATCGTTCTGTTTGATCGTCGCTCTTCAGTTTGTTTTGTTGTAATAAAGGGAAAGCAACTCCACACATCGTTCATATCTGAGTTGTTTGCATTTTGTGTATGATATTGTGTATATTGTGAGTGTGTATAATGTTTGATTGTTTTATGTGAGTATTGTTAGCCATGGCGAATGTAATAAAGGGAAAGCAACTCACATCGTTCATATGTGAATTCTTTGCGTTTTGTGTATGATTCTATGTGTGTGTATATCATGTTTAGCTGTTTTATGTAAAGGGTTGATTAGCCATGGCGAGACGTACCCGTAATTTACGTGTCTTGCTGTTAACCAACATTGGAGCGGAGAGACTATAGCGTTACACTGCGATCCTTTGAAGCTACGTTTCGAAAACAGAGTTTTCTTCATCAGTCACTTAAAATTCATTTTTGATTGGTGAGACATGTTGAATGATTGATTGATTTTATGTGTTAATATGTTATTCCACTGAAGTTTGTTGTTCAATTACGGAAGCTATGTCTACGGTTTGGTCTTGTTGTGTTTGTGTATGCTCATGTGAATCGGAGTGCCATCTATTGTAGCTTTTGTGAAGTCTGGCATTTATAAGTGTATCGCATACTTCTGTTCCTTCTGTATGCGATTATTGGTTGCTCGAAGGTTTGCAGCATGAAAAAAATATTTGGGACAAGATTTCACTGACGTTCTTGATCCAAAGCTTAAATAGTATAAAATCATGGACTTTTGTATAAAATACAGCAAAAACGGGCTAAGTGTCAAAGACACAAGGAAAAAAAGCTGGAGCAACAAAAAAGGACCTCGAAATTAAGAAGAACATAGAATCATACACAAAACGCAAAGAATTCACATATGAACGATGTGAGGAGTTGCTTTCCCTTTATTACAACAAAACAAACCGAAGAGCGACGATCAAACAGAACGATGCAGTTCAAACAGAGCGACGCAATTACAAACTGAAGAGCGCAGGTCAAAACAGAACGACGCAGCTCAAACAGAACGACGCAATTACAAACTGAAGAGCGCAGGTCAAAACAGAACGACGCAGCTCAAACAGAACGACGCAATTACAAACTGAAGAGCGCAGATCAAAACAGAACGACGCAGCTCAAACAGAACGACGCAATTACAAACTGAAGAGCGCAGGTCAAAACAGAACGACGCAGCACAAACAGAACGACGCAATTACAAACTGAAGAGCGCAGGTCAAAACAGAACGACGCAGCTCTAACAGAACGACGCAATTACAAACTGAAGAGGGTCTGTGTCGTTTTCGGCCACGGTAAAGAACATGTTGACTTTCTCACAGAACTGAAAATTGAAGCTAAGAAGCAAGGATCATCGACAACTTCACCAGGAACCACAAACACCAACTCACCAACATTTACAGAAAGGAAAAGCATAAGCAGCCTGGATGACGTCGGACAAAATGAAAAGTTTGCCACAGTGGCATCACAAGCCATTCTGGAGTCGGCAATGGCGGACTTGGCCAATCAGATGGACAATGAGAAAAATATCAACATTCTTGAAAAACATTCTGGTGCTGCAAAGAAAGGTGAGTTGCTTATGCTAATGTAACCCTTTCACCACCGCGGTTTTGCCCAAACTCATTGATATCAAGTGTAATTTTGGACCTACTTGCTTGGAATTGTGGGTATAACAGGTTTACTTGAAACCTTTTGCCTGGTTTTGTGATTCATGGAATTCCTAAGTGACTGAAAATTACAGAAGGATAGGTCAAATCAAATCTTTCTTATGTTCATTGATGCAAAATTTATAATCCAGTATAAATAATTGTAAGTGTTATAACTCTTTCCGATATAACAAATAAATAATGCATGTTTAATACTGACACTGAACTAGATAATCAGTAAAGGTGAGCTCAAGGAATGTGGGAATTTAAAAATCAAGTTTTGTCATATCATTTTCATTTCCCATCTTTCATTTTTCATCACTCCTATTTCTGAATACACACTGCTTTCTTCTTACCAAGTATTATATTGTTACTTTGCTTCTATTCTTGTTCTTCCATTCTTCAGGTGACTCTACATCAGACCCTGATGCAGACAAACACCCACACAGACAGAAAGTACCTACTATCACAGAACAAAAAGGTTACTAAGCCATATGTACTTAAAATTCTAAATATAATATCTAGTTCCATCTTACCACTAGCAATTGTGTTGACTTGGCTATAAAAAAGGAGTAAATCTTATCGAAAGAAGTATTATACCAATGGTGCATTTTGCCATCACCAATCTTTCACTTTCTTCCTATTTCTTTGAAATTACCGTCATCAGCTTACCAATTTATTCACAATACAGATCTTAACAAACTGCACCATTTTTTTGTTTTTCAGATTCAGATTCTGCCATTTCAGTGGAGCATCCTATTCCTGGCAACTCTCACATGACACAGAACTCACAGCCAACAGATCTGGACACACTGAACCTAGAGCTGGCTGAAATAAGGCGACTCTCAGAGGAGGCATTGCTACAAGATTTCAGAACTCCCATGGAAGGGATAGACAATGTAAGTACATGGATAGACAATGTAAGTACATGGATAGACAATGTAAGTACATGGATAGATAATGTAAGTACATGGATAGACAATGTAAGTACATGGATAGACAATGTAAGTACATGGATAGACAATGTAAGTACATGGATAGATAATGTAAGTACATGGAAAGACAATGTAAGTACATGGATAGACAATGTAAGTAAATGGATAGACAATGTAAGTACATGGATAGACAATGTAAGTACATGGATAGACAATGTAAGTACATGGATAGATAATGTAAGTACATGGATAGACATGGATAGACAATGTAAGTACATGGATAGACAATGTAAGTACATGGATAGATAATGTAAGTACATGGATAGATAATGTAAGTACATGGATAGATAATGTAAGTACATGGATAGACAATGTAAGTACATGGATAGACAATGTAAGTACATGGATAGACAATGTAAGTACATGGATAGATAATGTAAGTACATGGATAGACAATGTAAGTACACGGATAGACAATGTAAGTACATGGATAGATAATGTAAGTACATGGATAGATAATGTAAGTACATGGATAGACAATGTAAGTACATGGATACATGGATAGACAATGTAAGTACATGGATAGATAATGTAAGTACATGGATAGATAATGTAAGTACATGGATAGATAATGTAAGTACATGGATAGACAATGTAAGTACATGGATAGATAATGTAAGTACATGGATAGATAATGTAAGTACATGGATA
The DNA here is from genome assembly GCF_041260155.1 of Ptychodera flava. NCBI lineage: Eukaryota > Metazoa > Hemichordata > Enteropneusta > Ptychoderidae > Ptychodera > Ptychodera flava. Next base: position 2,805,572 of record NC_091948.1, read on the forward strand.
GACATGGATAGACAATGTAAGTACATGGATAGACAATGTAAGTACATGGATAGATAATGTAAGTACATGGATACATGGATAGACAATGTAAGTACATGGATAGACAATGTAAGTACATGGATAGACAATGTAAGTACATGGATAGATAATGTAAGTACATGGATAGACAATGTAAGTACATGGATAGACAATGTAAGTACACGGATAGACAATGTAAGTACATGGATAGATAATGTAAGTACATGGATAGATAATGTAAGTACATGGATAGACAATGTAAGTACATGGATACATGGATAGACAATGTAAGTACATGGATAGATAATGTAAGTACATGGATAGATAATGTAAGTACATGGATAGACAATGTAAGTACATGGATAGATAATGTAAGTACATGGATAGATAATGTAAGTACATGGATACATGGATAGACAATGTAAGTACATGGATAGACAATGTAAGTACATGGATAGATAATGTAAGTACATGGATAGACATGGATAGACAATGTAAGTACATGGATAGACAATGTAAGTACATGGATAAATAATGTAAGTACATGGATAGACAATGTAAGTACATGGATAGACAATGTAAGTACATGGATAGACAATGTAAGTACATGGATAGACAATGTAAGTACATGGATAGATAATGTAAGTACATGGATAGACAATGTAAGTACATGGATAGACAATGTAAGTACATGGATAGACAATGTAAGTACATGGATAGACAATGTAAGTACATGGATAGATAAAGTAAGTACATGGATAGACAATGTAAGTACATGGATAGACAATGTAAGTACATGGATAGACAATGTAAGTACATGGATAGATAATGTAAGTACATGGATAGACAATGTAAGTACATGGATAGATAATGTAAGTACATGGCCATACATGCAATGTCAAAGCTGCTGATATCATGATAACACTCATCAGAATAATCAGGTATCAGAATAATTGTAACAGTCAGTTTTCCATGAGAAACGTTGCCTGTAGATTTCGTCCAGTGATGATGGAGGTAAAAAGATTAACATCACAATTCTAGGTATTTGTTTAATATGTTGGGATTTATCACAGGAGATAGGATGGCTGGTTTGAGAAGACTCTGACGGAAATGTTAATAGTTCTGAAAATGACATGCTAATGAGCCTTCACTGCAAATATTGTTTGTATCAGGCCGGTCAGAATCTACCAGACATGCTTGACATGCTATATCTCTCTTAATGTATAATGTTGTAAAGATGAAATATAAAACACTATGTATGAATGGGCACACCTGAAAAACACTGAACCCATTCTTGATCATGACAACAATGGCATATACTTAGGGGGCCTTCCCGTAGCTCTTTTTAAACAAATGGACCCCCTGGGATTGCATCAATTTGTAAAAGTTTTCAGTGTTGAGCACAGTCTTCTTTAGTCTTGCATATGAATCAGACATTTACAGTGTATCAACACTATTGTCTACTATGACAAGAATCTGTATCGACCTATCATTGTATTCAATTTTGTTTACTAAATTTGTGTAATTGCAGCACGACGTAGCAGGTTTCTCTGCAGTGCACCGCTGTCATATTAGCGCCCTCAGTCTACTGTTATGGGAAATTCTTCCCAGCATGCATCTGTCTGACTGCTTGGCTGCCGTTGTCTCGTTCTCTCCCCCCCCCTATACTTCCCGCCCCTGTGCCTTGTATCATTCATTCATAGCTCATTCCTCGCTCTGTAATTATTGATACACCTTATGTTTCACACTTGAACTTTGTTCATGTTATGTCATTTTACTGCTGTTTTCAATACCTACCGTTGTTTCTTTACTCTAGGTGTTGAGGTGCTTTACTCCTTGTAGCGCGTTTGTGTTCTGTTGCGCGGTTAATAAAGCACTTCCTTTACTGCCAAACATTGTATGTCTGTGTGTTTGTGCGTTGCAATTACAGTTATGACAACCCTCTCTCTCTCTCTCTCTCTCTCTCTCTCTCTCTCTCTCTCTCTGTATTCACCTATCTACTCTCATGATCATTTACCTCACAATTTTCTCATTTCAACTTTTCAGCCGGCAATACCAACCACATCACTCTGAAAGAGAAACTTTTCTGAGTTCAGCCCATCAACAACTGAGAAGGTTCAGCTTGACATGTCTCCAGGTCAGCAGGTACATGCACCACATCCTGTTTACCCCCGTTTCAGCAATGGATTGACCGGGCCTCATCACCAATCAAGTGCATGGGTTATTCCATTGTCTGAGAAATGTTGGGTTGCGATAATGGAGGGGACAATTGATGCGTGACTCTGTATACATAATATATGGAGAGACATAATGTGCCTTAACTTAATATGGCAGAGCTTAAACTAAACACAGTGCATGGTAACTCATGTACAGTTTGAAATGTGCCTATCATAAAAGCAAGCAGCATTCATAAACCAAAATTGCATTCCACAAATATTCTGCCAGTATTTAATTGAATTGACTTTTACAATTCACATATTCACAGAGACCTACTGTACACCACTCCTCCACACAATTTACAATCCACCAATATCAAGTTTGTATTTCAAAACATTATTGTAAAGAGAGAACGCAACCTATAGTTCACAATAGGAAAACTTTTGTTTTTGTGAATTCAAACTGCAATCACACAAACATGTTGTTGTTTATTTTTTAAAAAACAAATTTAAGAGATATGTTTTCAAAATATTATAATCAGATGTTTATCAGCAGACAATAGCAGTGCTTGCAACAAAACAGACTGTACAGAAAGTAATTTGAACATAGCATTCAAAGCTGCTATACTGAGCAACTATGTGTATATTATTAGGTTTTTTCACACAGAGCAAATATACATTTGAAAATATTCAATTTTTTTCTCTGAAATCATTCCACTAGAATGTTTTGATAACAATTCAACTCTCACTGCTCATACCTTTCAAGACATAAAATACTGTTTTAAAGGTTTTTTTAAAGATAAATGGCGTCATAGCAATGTGACAATGTCAGAAATAAGTATTTCTGAGATATCTCCCTGTATCATATGATGGGTTTATACTTCATACAGCCGGCTGATTACATCATATATATTTGAAATTTGCAGTCATGACTTTATCTTTAATTCTTGGCATGCATTCAAAAAACTTTTGAATGAACTTTCACCTTTGACCTACAAATTAAATACCATGGTGATGACCAATCAAATGTCACCAATAGTCTGCAGAAATGATACAAGATCAAAGAATATACTTCAACAGGAATATTTATATAAACAGCTGGATTTTCAAAGTAGGATTTCTCTGTTGATGTATGTTCAATTGTCACATGAATTATGCAGCTGTTATGGTACACCTCTTCTATTTGAAAATGGAATGTCTTTTACTTTTCTTTTAGTGGATGGAATATTCCATTATGTGAGAATAGGGAGAGGACAATATCACAATGTGATGTGCAATCTTTTTCTTTTGAAGTTCAGTTTTCAAAATTTTGCTCTCCAAATTGAACAGAGAGATGTGAAAGAGTTTTTTTTTTTTTTGGAGCACAAATTTTACAAACTTTGGATTTATGATGATTCTTGAAATTGTTTGCTTTTTGTTTAATTGAAAGTTGTGATTTTCAAGGTAACCTGAAATTTCATCAATTTGAAACTTGTTTTAGGATGGCTTCCTGTTTTAATTATTTACATGTCTTTCTGTCAGTTTTAATGCTTTGCTTCTTGTTCTTGTAAATTTCCTCACAGAAAAATCACTGTCACTATTTTTTAACAATATCTGACAATTTCAATATCTTGATTCAAGTTGGCTGAAAATTCCATTCATCTGAAAAATTACACATAATAAGTGACAAGTTCAAGGATATTTCCAAGAAATAACACTATACCCACAATGCAGTGCTGGTATACCATGATGCATTTCAAGTTCTTACCCTGAAAGAAGATGTACACATTTATCAATAGTAATGTGTATGCGTGTATACATTCATGAGTATTATATTTTTTGCACATATCAACAATGACATTTTGATTTAAAATCTATTCACAATTATAGTCATTATGACGTAGTGTTTTTGATCTTCACATGGCCTGTAAATCTGTATCTGACCTAAAATGTCTCTATGAAGCCACACACAGAAATGTACAAGGTGCATGGCCAATGTAAACCCATGAGTTAGTTCCGTAGTGATCTTTCCACACTCTCTATCTATTGACAGTTGTTGGATTTTGGACCCTGCCAGGTAACTTCAATGGCACATTTGTAGAGCTGTCAATGTTTTTATTTTCTCTTGTTTATCAGCTAAAGACAGTACAGACACAAGTCACATTTTAGATCACTGGAAAGCACACAGCTAGAACAGACTGACAAGAAAGCTAAAGCTGGCAGTGCTTTCTCAAATGACAATAAAATAGGATATTAGTGTTAGGGCACTTACATATCAGCCTAACTACGTCACTAACAGCGGTGCTAACAACAGCTGACCTCCAGTAGAGGGCATATCATCTGTATGTGAAATCCTACCAATTTTATGGTGAATTTTTTCCTGAAGGGTGATACTTGAGGTCATGGAAACTGAGGTCAAAGGGGAAAGGTTGTGTTCCATTCCTCAAAACAGAAGTAAGATAAAAAATAGGTGTGGAGCTCACAGAATTTCTACCAACTGCACAGAAATCTCTGCTGTCAGGTTCATAATTTTCTCTGTATAGATCATGAATATACAAAATGTTCTGTTTTCTACGGATTGTCACTAGGCACACACTTGTCAGATGTTATATGTAAAGATTCACCAATAACTTTTCATGCAGCTTTATTACAATTTATGACATCTAACAATTAGAGCTATGACAGAAAGTAAAAGTTACAAAACTAAAATGTAGTGACATTTCCAACAATGAAAAGTCTCTTGTTGGCAGTTAATACAGAAAAGTTATGTACTTTCTCCATTGTAACATATAAATAGTGTAACTTTCCAATATTCAACTCCATTGATATCTAAACATTGTAATAATATCAATATCAATATGTATGTACCCTGTGGTGTCCACAGTCAAAATGTACAGCACATGTGAAGAACAATGGAATTATTAGCCTTACAATGGCCACCGTTCTCATTTTATTTTGCATATGAATGAAAGCTAGAGAGACCCTCTAGGATGCTGAAGAATCTGTGTAGCATGGTCCCAGTATACTACAGCATAGCTGATTTTTTCACATTGGGGTTCTACATTGTGGTACAAAAACTTCTCATGAACAAAGTTTTCAGACTAGAATATTTCATGCCTGTTTAAGTTTGGCAAAGCCCCGATCAACTTTCAATATCTTCATTTATCTAATTTATTCTTATTTTGTTGGACAATACTGCAATTGTCATAGTAAGAGTTGACAAAATTTGACCTTTGACCATGAGGCCAATTCTATAATTTATACATTTTTAGGGTTTATACAAAAATTAGCATATGCAAGGCAAACCTCCAATGTATCAGACAGATAGAGTTCAGGAACTCTATTTATATTTTGGGGTTTATGTTTTTGCTTGTCATAACAAAAAAAAATATGTGTTTCTGGTGACAAGCTGCCGGGAAATAGCATAGGTCGGAAAGGAACTTTTTAAAATTTTTATTTCAGCATGACCCGTCAAAAGCAGCAAATTCGGCAAAATCATGTGTAATTATTGAGAAAGAGGGGAAAAAATTTCAGGGTCAGAGGGTTTTAAATAGGGTAGGTCAGGTTACTGGAACACACACCTATTAGTTTATTTGGCCTGAGATTCCATAGAGACAAGTCAAAATGTTGTTGTAGGTGTCAAGAATCAGCGCTCATCTCACTTTTTCAGACTCTCTACATTTGTTTTGTTTTGTTTTGTATCCAAATCAAAGTACATCATTGTCCTTATTAGACATGTATTTCAAAGGGTTTGGTGTCAGAGACATTCATTTACTCACAGTCTGTCAAACTACAGCATTTTTTGTCCCTGAAAATCTATATTTTGTACCATATTTGATGTTTTTTGCACCATAAATCAATAAATCATCTATTACAATGCATATTTTGATTTCTGGGTTGATGTTTGACGGTTTTTATTTCAAAAACATGTCATCTGAAGACTCTGAAATTGCAGAGTTTTTTATTCACTGAAATCTTCGTAAGATTTCAATATACATTATAACAGATGCGTTAAGTTGCATTTCTGTATTTCCTGTAATTAATGTTTAAGAAAATTTTCACCAGTTTCTTAGAAACCCTGAGCCAAGCCCCGATCGGCCCGCTTGTATACATGGCGCCATCACATATATATCTACGAATTATTTTCGTTTTTCTCTGGTGGCGCTGTTGCGCTCATCAATGGAAAAGCAAGCATTGTGGTCGCCGCAGAATCAACATGCTCGAAAAAGGGCACGCGGCAAACTCTAACCCTCTGCGGAGTCGTAGAATTTTCAGATCACGATCTGATTTATAGATTGGCGTGTGCATAGTGATTGTGCCGTCATTATTTTATAAAGCTACAGCAAAACTAGTCAAATATACATGAGTCGTTAATGAAAGCAGGGCCCGATTCCATTCATCTTGTCTCAACGACTGATGCCGGAGCGCGCAGAGCGTTTACATTTTATTACTTCAGATCGTGAATAATTGATCAGTATATGAAAGAAAGGGGAGCGAACAATTACTTAGAATTACCTCGGTTAAGGCGGGATCAAGGTATGATTTAGTCACATGCCACGTTGCGTTTTCAAGTCGGAGTTCATAATGATGCCCCCGAGAACGCCGTTGACAAAAGAGAAAGAGGAGGGGGTAGAATACAAGGGAGAGAGAAATTGGGTTTCAGGTCACATGTCACCCGAGGCGAGTCGGATTGTTGATTTCGCGTCGCCTGGGAAATACGTTTAACTTTCTCAAATGTGAAAGGTCTCATCATTTATAGCCCAATGTAACACCTGACACACTGCGCTCTATTCAGATACAATTATTGTCGTTATGTGTACAGCCCCTGTTCAATGCCTTCCTTTAGATCGACTTTGTTTCTCAAAATTCCGTTTAGAATTAAATAAATTGCTTGCATATCTGACTTGTGGAGTTTTACTCACTTTTTTACAGGGTCAATATATTTCTTTGCATATATCTTAATATAAATCAGCTCTGTGGCTCACACCAAGGACGCTATGATGGGAATGTAAATCGCCTGCCTTGTGTGGAAAAAAATATCGTTATTGTCAAACATGTCTGCATTCCTAATAATTTATAAGGAGTATTTTAGGTATCAGAGTGCATTGACTTCCTTCCCGCGGGAGCCAGGGCTTGTATTTTCGATGTCAAGTACAGATCTAGAATTACTCAAACCTTCGACTGCAAAAAATCCGTTTGTAGTGACAAGATGCTTACAAATGATTACAGTACACCATTGCATTGCATTCATTCATTCATGCTATTCATCCATCCATCCACTTCTCCATCCATTCATTCTTTCATTCATTCATTCATTTGCCAGTGTGGTCTGCCATTTCACCGTACACGTCTATCTCTCTCTCTCTCTCTCTCTCTCTCTCTCTCTCTCTCTCTCTCTCTCTGCCTTTTTGCACAAAGTTATTGTAAGATTAAAATTATTTCATGGGGCGTTAGTCCGGATTATTTTGGGGATGGGCTTCAACTTAACTGGCAAAAATTAGTGGCCACAAAAAGCCATGGCATAGGTATTTGGTTTTGACTCAGCGACGGAAACGCAAACTAGATTCGGTCAGCGTACGTCCATGAATGGTGTGTCGGCAGACAGAAAAACACCTTTTAACCGGAGTACTCTACAATCGCGTGTTAATTAGTTATAAAATGCTGTAATTTGTATTTATCGGATTTGCTCGCTCTACTCTGTGTAGGTCTTATAATTAAATTGGCACCGAGAAACTGTCAGGGATTTGTAGTTTTATTTACAGTGAGTTAGTTTGTATGAATTTATGACCAAACGAGCAAGATTAGCAGTTCTCAATGTTCAATCTATCTAGAATGAGCTGCTTGAACGCTCGGCGGAACATTCTCATCAAAGCGAGAGAATGGAGTTAAGTGTGTCGATTTGACTGCATGTAGTGGCTAAAATTGTGTTGATTGCTGGAGAGTCTAGAGCTTGCATTGCCGACTAACACGCCTTGGAAGTCTCGTCTTTTTGTTTCTTATGTGTGGTTTGCATCGACAGAGACCGATTCACTGCTGAAATGGAAGGAAAGAACATGGAATCCTGTCTTGTGGTGAAGGAGAATGGAATTTTGACATAAAGTGGACTAGAATGCAATGCAGGGCTTGACTTTAAGAAAATCGGATCTGCTGAAAGTATAGAAATACACGAGAGAGAGAGAGAGAGAGAGAGAGAGAGAGAGAGATGGGGAAGGGATGGTTAGAGGGAACAAAGATGGACAAGGACGACTAAGACTATCAGACTTTGAAATTGAGTCAAATATGATGCAGTCACTCACGTGACCGTGAGACCACCGGAAATGGTTATTTCACTTCGTATAATTTAACGTGGACAGGTAACTTCTGATATCTGTCGATATCTGTAACGTTTCAGAATATGTTTTTGTCATTTTGTTTCAGAAAAGAAGCAGTCTTATCCTCAGTGTACTGAGATGCAAGTTGTAATAGCTTTGCTGACTCAATGAATTGTGAAGAATATTCGATATTATTGTTGACAAATATAAACTCGGTCCGTACTAAAAATTCAGTCGGTCAGCATCGGCATAACACGCATACAGGCTGTGTTGCTAAGCTTGTCACTGGGTATTTCGATACGATTTTAGGAACGGAACCATGATAGTGTTAAAAACTACATCACGGACAATCTTGCCGATATATAATATGGAATACACTACGAATCCGGTGACGCACAGTAAAAGTTCATCCGATGCAGTACGGTGCTTAATCACAGGAACAGGCCGTTTCCGGGTATTTCGTTGTCACGTGACCTAACGCCGTCCCTTTTAAATGTCAGTTGTGACAAGTCAATGGTTAGGCGTAAAAGAGTGTATAGCTGGATCAAGCTAAGATTTAGCATTGTTGAAACCAAACTGTAAACGAGATAGAGCCAGCTTCTAGATCTAGGTAATTTCGCTGAAATCAAATTGACTGAGTCACCTTGAAGTCAAAGATTTTTTATTTTTATTTTTTCAAGACTAGTTTAAGATAAACCATTTTAGTCAATTTTAGCTTTTGCAGTTCATTTTATGTATGTACAAGATTTTGCGATGGGCACAACAGAAAAAGTTTTCATGCTACGACCAGGCTGGGTTTCATTGATCTCCTCTTGAAAACACGGTAACATTTAGCTCCGATGCTGTTAGAAACCGGACTCATATGTCGTCGATAAGCATTAAGCTTAATTTAGTCCTTGTTCATAGACGCCCCAAAACTCAGATTTGGTACTTTCAGATACTGTATGATGATCAGTTGAAAGCAGAAACCGTTTTGAGGTTTTCTACCCATTGCATTTAGAGACTTGGTTGTTACCGACAAAGTCTAATCCCTCTGTTGAGGACGGACGTCGGAGTGACAAAAACAATGATATTCTTTACAGCCATATTAACTTTGAAACAAAGAAAAATCGAGACGACATTTTTTTCCAATTTCCTGGAACGAAATGTCCCACCGCCCTCATCAATGCGACACTTGCCTTAAATTGTATCGCTATACTCAAGACGGGTCCGGAATAGATACTTAAAAGGCACTACGGTTCGGTTCGTTGACTTTGCTATTACATTAGCTAAATCTGGAATAATTTTGCAGCTTTCATGGGAGAGATAATAGGCCTATTCATGACGATTTTAAATGTTCATTAATTAAATCCGTGGTTTGCTAAAATCGCACCGACGACGGTAAGAAGGTGAATCAGACAGAAAAAAATACTTAGTAAAACTGAGTGATACACGAGGATGTCACGGGAGTTGGAGTTGCATTATTCAATTTCCTTGGTAACAATAACAAACAATAAACACGTTACAGTCCCTCTGAAAGTAGAAAACGCAGTGAAGGGGGATGACGTTTATAGAAGAACATTTAAGGATGGTACACCGAGATGGACGTGTTTATATTCATTGCCGAAGATCATTTTACATGGACTAAAGCAAAACACGGGGTTATCTTTCATGATTTGATCCAATTAAAGGCTGCAGTCTAATAGACTTCGCAAGAACATGAAAGAAGTTTGGTTAATTATTCATACCTGCGTAATAGAAATATACGCTCATGTCATCGCGATGGCGACGGGGACAAATGAAAGTTTCCACTCCATCTTATGAATGTTTGATGGTTTATATGGGGATCCTATCAAATAATAAAAAGCCAATCAAAACTCGCTTATCATTTCATACATCACGTTTTCTGCTTTCCGTTGGACAGCTGAAGAAGATGAGTTGTTCATTGACTGCAGTCGGTGTCGCAGATGAAATCGCGCCACCTAGAGAACTATCGAAGAAATGGTTTGATTGTCAACCTGAAGTTAAATGGTGCTAAAATTTGCTTCTTTGTTTTGTTTTATATGTTTGTTTCGCGGGCGCGTCTGCATTGGTGTATTGCACTTGAAAAAAATCCGTGACGTTTTTGGTGATTTTGAACTGCTGGTAACGTTTGATATAATTATCGGGTGGCAAAATTATCGGGGCAACTTTACACCTTGAATTCGTTGGCAAATACTTTCACAATCAAAAACAGACTACCCCACACATAGAGACCATTCATAAAGTTATATTGACAACGCTCTCTCTCTCTCTCTCTCTCTCTCTCTCTCTCTCTCTCTCTCTCTCTCTCTCTCTCTCTCTCTCTCTCTCTCTCTCTCTCTCTTGGGGGCATGACTGTCGGTTTTTGACAGCGTTCATACCAAACGCGTGATGACGTCACATAATGGATAATTACTGGACACTTCTCCTTTAAAGGACAGGTTGACGCATTGTCGCTCTCAGAAAAGAGTGAAAATCGATTTTGCTAAAACTAATCAATAATTACAAAACCATGGCAAATCCCTGTCATCACATTTCGCTCAAACTCAGGGACGGGATTATTTCATCGTTGTCTTTGACGACTGCATCGATCTTCCGATATTGACATAAAACTTGTACTCGCTCACAACCCCTCTCTCGGTCAATTTTGCATTTTTTTTCTTCAAATGTTCACGACAAAAGTCATCAACTGACTTTGAAAATGAACGAAGCAATTCGACAAAGATTCCTGAGTAACTACTGTGTATATTATAATAAACTGTACAGGTGTTATCATATCATATCATATCATATCATATCATATCATATCATATCATATCATATCATATCATATCATATCATATCATATCGTATCATATCATATCATATCATATCATATCGTATCATATCATATCATATCATATCATATCATATCATATCATATCATATCATATCATATCATATCATATCATATCATATCATATCGTATCATATCGTATCATATCACATCATAATAAGATTTTTTTAGCAATAAACCACACCCAGTGACAGTATACCCGTTACTGGAGGTTTTTTGCTATTATACCATAACAGTATATTGGAATTTTGGTCAAATTATTGAAGTTTTCTCTAGCTGAGAACTAGTGCGTGTTCCAATCGTGATATATCGCGAAACAGACCAATCAGATCGCTATTTGTGCCATGATATGATATAACATATCTTACTACACCATATGCTATCATTCTATATCATATTATATCATATTATATACATATCACATCATGTCAAATTTAATATTCCATGTAGTAGGCTAGTCCTTTAAAATCTCACACCATGAAATCTGAAACCAAAATATTTACGTCAGCGCATGAATCTAGTGCTCAGTAACATCGATACGGTCTATTCTCTGACGCCAATATTGCGGTGTACAAGTCCATAGTGTGGAAAAAGATTTCTGTGATTGTCTACAGCCATCAATGGAGGGAAAGATCAAATCTGGTAATTTGTTTCTCAAAAGGGTATCTTGATCTACGTCTTTTTGTACACACCAGAGCCCTACAGGAGGCGTCATCCATCGTTTGAATTTCAAGTTCAAAGATAGCATTGCTGTATCCTGTGCGAACAAAGCTGAACAGAATCATAGACAGTATAGAAGGAGGAATGCAGAATATGACAGAATGTTGCTCGGTCGCGCAGTGAATAACGCGTCTGTCCTAAACTGTCGTTTTGAACAGAACCAAGCACACAGTTCCACAACCGTTATGGCATGTTCGCAGCAGAAGATATTCCATCTAGTCTACTCCTGGATCAAGAGAAGCAATCTGTTGGACCATCTTTTGCAACCAGCTCAGTAATAAAGTCTGTCTTTGCGCCCCCCCCCCCCCCATAATATATAAAACATGCCCTAGGTATGCAGCGTGTGCTTGACAAAGCAGCACTGGAAGCGATGTATCATTTTCTTATGCTGCGAGGCAAATCGTTTGAATTTCATTTCTGCGCTTCGAATTTTTAAATGATTCACGGTTCATAGCGTTTTTATTAATATTTCTTCCATGGTTGCAATTTGAATGGTGACAGGGTGGGCTTTCCTTTGCCAAATTACTCTCAACTACTTCATATTTAGCTGGAATGAGGGAAAATATTACCTGAAAAACAGTTTGAGCATTTTTGCGTTCAATGACAGATCGCTCAATGTTACGGATAGACAAATAAGTAACCGTAAAAACTTTCATAATGTTAAAAAAGGTATAAAACCGAACTAGTGCGAGTATAAAATAAATAAAATTACTAGAAAAACGGCAGATAAAAACACTAGGAGTATAGAGGATAGTCACTGACGAAGGATTGTAACCGAAACGTCTGTTTTTAATCTTCTACACCGAGTGATTTTATCTGCCGTTTTTCTGGTATTGTAATTTTATCTACATGCCAGAACGCTACTCATTGTAATATTAACGGTATAGCATCAGATTATACCCCGACATAGAAGGGAGCTGTTTGTGGAAATCCATTATCAAGTGGACGAGGTCACCTAAAAATAGATTAAACGAGACCCTACGTCATATCTGACTCGGTTACGTAACATATGACGTCATATAATGCCTTCTGGTATGAAATTTCGATTATGTGGAGGTGTGAAAGTAATTTCATAAAATTTGTTTTCATCTGGTATAGCTTTGATCCGCTGTCACCATTCTTATCTCCGTCTGCTGATAAGGTAGCGCCTTATTAATTTCTTACTATAATATTTCAACATGAAGAAATTACCTCATGTGTTTTCTCTTCTTCTTTACTAAAAAACGACACCAGGTAACCGCGCCGACCTTTCCATGTAAGTCACGAGCGTAAGAGCTTGCCCGCAACGAATCCAGTCGATATCTGCGCAGTCGCGAAAACAATTATTATACCAAACTAGCGTCGTCGGCTTACTTTAAAAAAAAATAGATACTCCTTCAACATCTGAATCAAAATTGAGTATGTTTTTTCGATCTCCATTTCAGACTGAGTCGATAACCGAACACAAACCGATTAGGTCGAACAAAAATCGGAGGACGCCCCTGAATATATGTATTGGAGACAAAGATTCTAAAAAGTTAATAAGTTAATATCGGCAGACACTGATACCGCTTGCTCATGATTCAGTGATATTTTACCGCCGGTGACGGGTTAAATTTTGATGACAAAATTTACCCGTGTGCTATAAATATTGGAACGACGTAATGTGTTTTTAAAATCGGCGATAATAATGAATTATTGTATGAATAATATTATAGCATTAAATATTAACATTTTAATTCAACACCATTCCAAGCCCCGGGGCTATGTACCATCGTAACAGATGATGCTGAGCATTTGAAAACGATGATGAATCTCGGAAGGAGACAGAAGCGCAATGATTTTCTTTCCAACCCGTTCGATGTTTGCTCCGTGAAATGGGCAAACTCGATCAGCGCGAGTTTTTTAATATGTCAGCTTTTTTCAGAAAAATAACAATACGAATATGCCGCAATACGCAGTGATGATGTCCGATCGCCGCCATGCCAGTCATAAATGCCGCTAGCTGATGAGTTCTTTTGTTTTGATTTGGCATTTCAAATGTGAATGAAAGAGTGTGCCTTGGGATTTGTACAGCGATACACAATATTCAGAGCGACTTCCTGCAGATCACGATATTGATGCGACAGAGCGATCACTGAGCGCGGGAAAAGTCTTTGAAAGCATCGAAATGGGACACCAATAAAACATTTCACGCTAAGTGATTCAAAACGTTATTTTCATAAAGCAATGTCAGAAGGTTTCAAGTTATAATCAAAATTTCATCCTTTTCCACGAAAACGTCAAAAACACCGTGAAATTCTGAACTTTTAGTCTGCAGCCGACACGTTCCGTACTGTTGGACATGCATGTGCTTGTGTCGTTCAAGCTTGTGACGTCCGTCGTTCTGTAGGCCGCACAGGGATCACAGTTTTCGGAGAGGGAGGTATCAAAGATCTGAAGATGACTTGAAATTTTCACATATCGGAGAAAAGACGTCGTTAACATGGTGTATTTATAATATCACAAGTGTATAAACCTACAACTCCATCACTGGGCGTCGTCGTTTTCAGTAACGTCACTTATAAATCGGCGTACTTGGAAATAAAACAAAGGCTTCATTATCCGCAATCGATAACGACTTCAGTTAATATTTACGCGTACGATCGACGGAAGGAAGCACGCATACCAAGTCGGCAAATACAGAGCAAAGCAAAGCCTGGCACGAGTTCAGTTTCTTTAAGAGGGCGTGGACCACGTCTGTCCTGACAACTGACAAAATGGGAAAAATCGATGACAGGCGAGTCAGTGTCTTCTTTACGAAAATTCATCAATTTTCGGACACCGAGCGTTATAAAACTGCATACACGCTTGTCGTTAAAACCACTGACCTGTGCAGTGTATGTATGTATGTATGTATGTATGTATGTATGTATGTATGTATGTATGTATGTATGTATGTGTGTATGTATGTGTATGTATGTATGTGTATGTATGTATGTATGTATGGAGACATACATACATACATACATACATACATACATACATACATACATACATACATACATACATACATACATACATACATACATACATACATACATACGTACGTACGTACGTACGTACATACATACATACATACATACATACATACATACATACATACATACATACATACATACATACATACATACATACATGACAGAGAGACAGACAGAGACAGACAGGCGGATTCAAAAAGCTATAGATACAAGTTTTGTGATCATTCAGTTCCTCTGGGTGAATTGTCATGGTAGTGTTAAATTTGTTCCTTAACAAATGGCATTACAGCTCTTTAAAATGAATAGTTTATGGCTGACAGGGTGGTAGGTTTTTACATTTCAATACTTCATTTCAATTATTGTCTTGAATTTATATCGAAATCCAACTTAAACAGGGTGTTGGACTGAAAAGTGGAAATTACATGAAGGCTGGGATTGTAACTTTTGACAATTAATGCGATGTCAAAGTGCTAGTCTTTAGTTCTTCAAGTGTTTTTAGTCAGTCTTTTCATTAGTTTTGTTTTATTATGTTTGTTTTGTTTTGGTGCTGCCTCATTGGTAAACGTCAGTTGTTTTTTGTTCAGAATATATTGCGTCGTTGGTTTTGTATGACAGGCAAGGGAGACATCGCCATTGACAGACTGATACTGAGATATTGATAGAGACAGACACGTAGACAGATGGAGACAAGTGAGAGAGGACAGAAACAAATACAAGAAAATGAAAAATAAGGCAACAAAAGAAAGTGACGTGCGAGATTACACAACAAAATGTTGGTTTCTTCACCGCCTATCTTGATTTTCAAACCTTAACACGCTATTTTGCGCTTGAATTGCTCGGCATTAATAGGGAAATCCACAGAGTCACGCACCAATTATCATCGAAAGGAAATTTGACGGCGAGAAACCGTGGCGCGACTGCAACCAACACGGAAGACAGGCGCGTAAGCCTGTATGGAAATGAATAAGGGTTGAGGGGAATGTGAAATAGACAACTGCATGAGAAGCGAATCGTTTTCTTGATATGTAAAAAAGAGGGGCGGGGAAAACAGCACAGTGCACCTCTTCGAGTCGGGAAAAAGAAAGACCACATACGCAAAAAATGCTTAGTTGCTTCTTAATCAACTTCATTTCTGTCAGCTCTTGATTATTCGATTTTTTTTGAGGAAAAAAATCATTTAACATTTTATCCAGAGTTCGATCGATGGCAGCGTGAATCCTCCAAATCAGAACCTGGAGATTACAGAGACGATTTTTATTGATTATTGGGAGGGGCAGTCGTCCGTCTCGCCATTGTTCCTCAATTTGCGCGATTCTATTGGCTCTAGCAGGGCTTCATTCAGCCCTGTAACTCACACACTACCGTGCAGTTGATCTGGAGCTGCTATAGAGATTCTGTCTCCCTTGCATTCATCCAGAATCAATGCGTGTATTTTTCATATGTAGTTTACCCCCCAGCGTGCTTGCCTCCGCACAATAGTCGATGTTTAATATAACGTAGTGAATAATTCATAGGTGCCGCAGAACCGAAGTGCACAAAGGGGCCTTCCTGGAATCTGAAAGAAACAATCCCGCTGGCTAGGAAGGCTACACTGCTGTATGAGAGTTTTTGATGTGAATAAGACATGATCAATCGGCGGACGTGAAATTACACCCAAATCCTTTCTCCGGTGATATTATCTCATTTCGGCTTTATTCCTTGGATCAAATTTAACCGTCTTCTGCTCCATAATCTGGCATATTGTCTTCATCACAAGCTAGGTTTTTAATCTTCGTATCTTCTCATCGGTTTAATCAGTAACTATTCCCTCGCATTATTATCATCGTCTTTTATCGTTTCAATCCACTATTTTTCTCCAATGCCCTCTTTGAATTTTTTTCTTTTTTCCCCTCATTTGTCGGGTCTGTTCTCAACCTTCCTCAATTTTTTTGTTTCCTATTTTTAACATCCTTGTCTCCTCTCGTTTTCTATCAATGTCCTCGACATTCCAGCTAATCCGATCTCGTTTGGAGAATTTCCCGACGTCTTCTCTCGCCGTCGTCGTCTTGTCTCTTTCTTGACGCGCAACCGTACAGACCTATCAAGACTACCGAGGACTTTGTAAATTTCATCGAGTGGATATTTGAGAGACTTGCACATTTGTAATGAAAAATATGATAAATCTCAGGGATACAGAACAAAACAATGGTTGTAATATTAAAAAAAACGATGATAATGATGATGATGATAAAGATGATGATGGTGGGAGGATGAGGATGATTATGATAATGATGATAAAATAATGATAATTATGACGATAAGGAGGACGACAATGGTGGTTGGATGATGATGATGATGATGATGATGATGATGATGATGATGATGATGATGATGACGACGACGACAATGATGCTTTAATTAGAGGCAGCGGAGATGGATTGTCTATTGTGCTAGTAATAACATTCAATTTCGAATCAAAATCGACCCAAAAACTCACATTCATCGTCTCATCGTTACAAATCTGTGTCATCTCTGTGAAAACGGAAACATCTTGCCCGGAACGATGTTCACGTGACCATACTGTTTACTCATGTTATTTACACATGACATGCGGACACATTAACGTTGGGACATTGGGAAAAAAATTTGGTCCATTATATCCGGCCCCGGCCAGATACACTACGTGGGCGACGAGTGTCTTGCTTTGATCTCTCTTTCAAGCTAGATTCTTATCTAAAAAAATTCTTGCTCGTATCTCCGACAAACCCCCTCCATGTCCCCGTTGAAGAAAAAATGAACGGCCTGATGGCATGGCTTTGTCCGTCTGGAAGGGCATAATTCACCCACTAGAGGGCGTATTTTACAAGGACGACGAGGAAGGGAAACAATTTCATATTCCGAAATTCAAGTCCCTCTTTCACTATCTCAATCACGCAGTCACATTTTCTCCCTGTTATGTTGACATGATTCATGTGTAGATAAGTGAATTTTGATTGGCTTTTTATTATTTGATGGTCTCTCCATATACCGTATGAAACATTAATGATTTTCATTATGAAGAAAACAACTCGTGTCCTCTCTCTCTCATGAATTTCTTGAAGAGACCCCGATTTCACTTGATGAAGGTCGCGTCGACAAATTTCGATTACGGTTCCTATTGAATAATTAATGATATCCGTCAATAATCTGGCAAAGTTTATTAACAGGCTCTAATTAAGTTATCTGAGGCGACCCATAAAATGTTCGATTCCTGACAATAGCGGAATGTCGACCATTAAAACAATACGTCAGCTTTTGACATCAACGGTTGAATTATCGGGGCCTTTATTTCGCTGTCAACTCGTGCCCTGTAGGCAGCACCATGAATCCAAATAAAACCGGTTCGAATCGACATTCGAGTCGATTCGCTGAAAAACAACGCAAGTTTGAAAAAAGTGCAGAAAAGTCAATGACGGTGACACCATTTGGCTTTACGATACCGTTCATCCGTGACATAGTTAGGCAACAAAGCGCGCCAAGACCTATGTCAAAACCGTCTCTGAAACCACGTAAGCGTATGAGGGCTTGTATCGCATTTTCTTAATAGACTCTGACTTTACGGTAGAACTTCCGGCACTTGTCAGATTTGACATAACGGACACCCAGCAGGTAAAATACACAACACTACAGCAGGTTCACTACACTACACTACACTACACTACACTACACTACACTACACTACACTACACTACACTACACTACACTACACCACACCACACCACACTACACTACACTACACTACACTACACTACACTACACTGCACTGCACTGCACTGCACTGCACTACACTACACTACACTACACTCACTACACTACACTACCCAACACTACATAACACTACACTACACCTACACTGGACTACACTACCAGCACTACACTACACTACACTACACTACACTACACTACATAACACTACACTACACCTACACTGGACTACACTGCATAGCACTACGCTGCACTACACTACACTACACTACACTACACTTCACTACACTACACTACACTACACTACACTACACTACACTACACTACACTACACTACACTACACTACACTACACTACACTACACTACACTACACTACACTACCCTGCACCACACCATACTACACTTCGCTACACTACACTACACTAAACTGCACTACACTCTACAGCACTATACTATATACCACACGACACTACCCTACACTATGCTACACTAAACTACGCTACACAAGATACTCAACCTGCCGCACCGAACATTAACACTAAAATAATAATTTAACACTTCCTTATGTTTTTGTCCAGAACACAATATCATCTCGAAAATGATGCTATTCACTTTCCGAGAGTTGTAATATTGTTCCAATATTCTGTTTCGCGTTTCTTTTAAGAAAGGTCACTGAAACTATAATGTGAAACAGACTGAATTCTCTTCGGTTTGTTGCCAGGGTGACCCGTTGTCTACAAGAAGAGAAAGAAGCAAAGAAATATATTACTGAGCATCTCAACGCGATAAGGTTAGCGCCCGAAACAAGACACCTCCGACTAGATTGATCGATTGCGGCCAAGCTCGATTGAAAGTCGGGCCACACTATAGACAGTTTAAACATTAAAGAACTCGGCAACAAAATAAACTGAAGGAAAAATACCGTTTTAATAAAAACAATAACGGCATTCTCATCTGCCCCGCTAAGTAATCAATCCTTTGTCCCCCGAGGTATGAATAATTTCATGTCCTATTCATTTTCTCTTCGCTTTTATTTACTTATTATTGACATAATGTTTTCGTTCCGACGGCGGACTAATTAGAAATGCCATACACGTTTGAAGAGACGGCAGTGAGACCGCGAAGAAGGTTTCCTTTATCCGGTAAAATCCCGGATTTTATGGAAATCCAGTCTGCGAAAAATCTACCGGTGTAATTTGTTGTTTGATAAGCTAAACACACGATCGTATTTTTGTTGTAAATGTCGACGTTTATAGATTACAGCCGGGCATGCGGAGATTTCCCGGGGAAATTGACGCCTTCTCACGGTCCGTAAATTTGCCCGGCTCTCGCGTTGCCATGGGGAGAGCCGGCCCAGAATAAACATCATCATCCGGAAAATTGGTGTCATGGAATCCGTTTAAAGGTGACGCGGGGATGAAAGAAGAAGTCCAGACCCCGGGGATTTGGCAACGATTCGATCGGAGACACGGCGAATTCGTTGCCGCTTTGGCGATTACGGATTAGGAGAAGGCAATTCGGTGTGCGAGAAAGTTATTTATCGCCGCTGACGTGCTCTATTGCGATCGCTAGCGGGCTCTTCAACGTGTCAAATAAGGCGTTAGACCTCCGATGAAAACGGCCTCTTCTTTACTACAGTCAACACACATTTAACACAAAAGACCTCAGGATGAAGGTGTTGGACACGAAGACAACGTCTGTGTCTAGTTTTTTCGAGGGTTCCTCGCCGATAACGCCACAGTTCCTTCCTTCTTGAGACAGTGATGAAACCGAGTCTTTTAAAGAAATCTACGACTGAGCTAATCCTCAATCAGAAAATTATTTTTAGATTACCGGGAGATTTGCAGTAATTAAGATGGCTACTCAAATATACTCACAGTTCCCCCGATACAGGATTAGAACCATCGCAATCACTGAAAACAATCTTAGTTTGAGGCAACACTGAAATTCCAAAAGACTCCACAATCAAGCAGTCAAACAAAGTTTACCGTTGTGTCCATTACGTGACGTCTTCCAGGGGAAGAAAACGCCCCCTACCGGTTGCCGCGAGGTACACTGTCTGGGCAGTCGCCGCCAGCGCGTAATGAAATCTACATAGACGGACTTAAATTACAGAGCACGAAACAATTTGTCGACTGTTTGCCAAACAAAAAATGTTTGGATAATTTAAATCAACGGCTTCGTATGAAGACTATATTTTCCACTTTAAAGTTCGTGTTTGTTTCAAAACAAAATGTCCCATTTTGGTGCACAGTTAACCTTCAAAGTACCTCAGAAGGCCGCGCAGAAAATTTAAAAACGATCTTTTCGTCAAGGTAAAGAAACATTACAAAAAGATTGACAGTCTCATACAGAAAAGGGTGTGTTCATTCCATCAATCATTAGAAAAGGTAAAATAATTCTTATTGCTATTTGGTATGTCTTTGCTGTTGATTGCTTTCCGTTCAGCCTTAGATTTGATGAACATCATTTTGGTTTGAAAATAAATATTTTTGCACAGCAAGGTTGCATCGAGAACAGTAGTTTGTTAGTTGGCACATGTTGTCATATGTGGAATTTTGGTGAATTCCTAAAACGATGAAAACGGATCAATTTGATGAATTGCTTCATGTTGTCTATCAAAATTTTATCCATTTTTTTTGCTCAATTTGAAGTCAGGTGGATCAAAAACAAAGGCACGTAAAAGAGTATTTGAGAACAGAAGTTAGCAGATTATGAACGTGCCCCTTCACTTCCATGGTAGAGAGTCACTCTGCCTACAAGATACACGCGGCTTGTCTACAAAGGTTCCTTGTGTCAACGAAGGAAAGAAACGCTGAGAGTACGACTAAAGCGGCAAGTCCGTAAAGGTTACCGCGTCTACATACACGAGATCAAGCTTTCGGCATAGCGCAAGCCCACCCCTGCCGAGCGCGGGCAACCGCGGGGCGAAAACCGGGGGCGAAAACACGGATTCGACGCTGTGAACAGACGGACAGATGCGAACCAACTGCTCGCTAATCATCCACTCCAGATCTTGTCATATTTCACTCATGGAATATTTGATTACCACTTTCCACTACTAATTTTCCCGCCACAAAGGCGTATTTATATTTTGATTAATTTTGTTGGTGCATGAAGTCTCATGTTGTCTCGTCAATGGGGTTGACTTTTTGTGACTGCAGATTAGCTACACATTAGACAGTTCTGCTGCCGTGTACCCGAACCACGATTATCTAATTATTTAATCGGCAAATCCGACAGATTATCCGATTATGTTGGATGGTTCGTTGTGCACGCCACCTGTCCAGTTAGTGTTTCGCGCCAATCTCTCACGACGCGCGCAAACACACACCATACACATCTCCTCTACTTTTTCTCTACCTGCAAACGTGAACGCGCGCCGAGCAGGACGCCCTGGACATCAGCCCGTCACCATGGCGACAGTTCGCCTACACTCCAATTTGCGTACCAAAGTCGACGGCGCGGAAAGAGAATTGTAAATTAAAGAAAAATATTCGTATTTTCTAATTCATGGCATGTTAACGCTTCGTGGGCAAACTTCCTGGCGTAGAACAGCGGAGGGGAAATTAATTCTCTTGTTCGGCAAAATGCATGCACAACCATAGCAATGGAAGTCAACATGTAGGCACAACGGATGCGGGCATGACATGGCAATTAATTACACTCCAGGGTTCATGACTCGGTGCTATTCTGTTAATATGTCTAAACATTCTCATAAAAAAAATGAAATAAAATGATAAGGCTCTTGTTGACATCATGATCCTTGCGTCGGTGAGATGGTTACCCCATGGGTTGTCTCTATACCTATGTTTGCCTGTACTGCACAGCAAATGTGACAGCGCTGTTTTTTTTCGTAAATGAAAAAATACAAGGTACATGCGGATTAGAACCCTCTCTGACAAACAGTCAACCCTCGTTTGACCACATGTCTATTTTCTTCGTATAGATTGCCGTTTGCGTACTGGCAAAAAAGGGGAGACAGCTCGAAGTTCAAATTAAAGAAAAATATTGGTATTTTCTAATTCATGGCATGTTGTTGACCGTTAGGCAAATTTAGAATGTTCTTTGCCTTGATTTATTCTCATGATCCGAGTAATCTGAGTGCACCGACATGTTTAGCTTTACCCTTGAACTTTGCACTTTCCGCCATGATTCCTGATTAGATCTATCTATCTATCTATCTATCTATCTATCTATCTATCTATCTATCTATCTATCTATCTACCTATCTATCTATCTATCTATCTATCTATCTGTCTGTCTGTCTGTCTGTCTGTCTGTCTGTCTGTCTGCTTTTCCTTACCTATCTATTAATCTATACTGCGATCTACTTATGAGTCTTTCTATCTTATATATATATATATATATATATATATATATATATGTGTGTGTGTGTGTGGTGTGTGTGTGTAGTGTGTGTGTGTGTCTGTCTGTCTGTCTGTCTGTCTGTCTGTCTGTCTGTCTGTCTGTCTGTCTGTCTGTCTGTCTGTCCGTCTGTCTGCCTGTCTGTCTACATACCTCCCTCCCTATTCATCTATACATATATCTTATTATCTGATTGTCTCCTTTCATCAGTCTATCTATCTATCTATCTACCTGTTTATAAGCCGATCTCTTTAAGGTCTTTGCGTTATTTTGGACTAATAACTATCATATTTATGCCATATTTCGCCATTGTGGTACCTTTATGACGTATGATGTCACCATACTTGCCTACGAATGTGAGCTTTTCGCGTTAAGCACGTAGCCACACTGCCCACAAAACTGTAATACCCAAAGAATGGCCATTGTGAAAGAATACTGTTAAAGTGTTATGATTGAATTGGTAATCAGCTGTTCAGAAAAGCAGTGAACCAGATCGTCATAATAATCAAGGAAAAAACGGGGTTTATTAAATTTGAAAGACAACGCATACCTAAAAACCACACATCTAGTTTGAATTTAAGCTCACTGGCTAACACTGGGTTCTAAAGAGATGACTTTCATCAAAACAACATATTGCATCCACATTATCTGTTTTCTATTTTATTTGAAATTTGCAGATGTTGCTTCATGTTTCATTATTATGTCGGGGTGTTTGACACCCCTAGCTCTCCCCGATTATTAATTCAAAAAAAGTTTGACATGTTGTAGTGTTCTGACCTGTCATGCTTCGCGGAGCAAGTGAGTGCCCACGTGACGTGCACCAAGTCTTCCGACATGTTAAAAATGGAAGGTCTTGTCCCCCTGAAAAGCATGAATGGATGAGGTCTCTCGTCGGGCGGTCACGTGTGATACTCCGCCAAAAGATGGAGAAGAGGCTGTTGTTTCAGTAACTAGTAAAACGCCCGGAGCAAGCGATATTCACACCTTACCATACTCGAAATTACTATCTTCGCTTCTGTTCACAAATTGGGCACGCATCGCTGAGTTTTTCGCAAATTAAACACTCCCGGAGACCGCGTTTCCGGGTAACGGAAGATTCGGTCGTCGGCCAGTATCCGTCGAAAATCTCCATCAGATATCTTTTATTTTTTGCTTTATCGTTTCTTTTGATACTTCAAGATACTTATACTTATTTGGATTTAGAATATAAATGATAGTTTGATAGCGAAGACATTTTGATTTATATGAATATTTGTTTGTCACAAAGTGACAAGCCACATAATGCGCCATGAGCAGCAATGCGTCGGCGTGTACGCAATGGACTGACTTTCTCTGCTTTTGATCATTCGCCGATCAGTTTGGATGATTTAAAACAAATTTGCTGCGAGCGTGCCACCGTTGGTCGCAGTCAAGTGTTAGGAACATCAAAGGGTTTGCGTTGAATAAGATGTTGAAATTCGTCGTCTGGATTTTCAAACAAATACCTCGACAGCGACGAGGGTTCACATCACCACCTTTTTTACAAAACTTAAAATATAGATATACGTCATTGCTACGTAAGTCGATACATTGCCATTTTAATTTGCTTGTAGTGTTAGAGCGCACTTTAGGCTGCAAAGTCAGTCTCGTCTTAGCCCGACTACTACGCGAACTTTGCCGAACAAAGTCGAGAATTAGTGGTGCGTTCGACGCTTTGTTGTCAAAGTGAAATCCATCCCATCTAAGGAAATAAGCAACTTTGCGCTCGTCGATGAGAAACACAATATTTAAGTTTGGAAAGAAAAAAAAATAAAACTGATTCGTCTTGACATTGTAGTTTGTTTCGTTTTTAACCACGCTTCGAAGTGACATTATATATTTTGTACCAAAACACAGGCTATCTCATCACCATTTTCATGGAGACACTTTGACCAAAAGCATGTGCAAATGTGTACACTCTTTACGGGCGCTTCGCAAAGCTAAGTAATTTTGATTATTTTCCATGGTATGATATAACTTTATCAGACTTTACAGAAATCTTGGTACTTTCTAAGTTAACAGACATTGTGTTTGACGTCAGTTTGTTTGTATGTCAACTAAGGACAAGTACTTATGCATATAGCAATCACTTTTTTCAAGAGTTAAACGACGTGAGTATATCACTTTTCAATGACTACCATACTAAGATATTTCTAATTCTTAATGATACTTCATTTTTGTCGTCACACTATATTCCAATCACGGCGCTCTGTTCATCTGGAAGAACTACAAACAGAGAAGAAAAAAAAAGGTCTAGGTCCACGTCCTTGATGGCAAGTTTACGGTCCAGAGGTTTGATGATTTTATCCGTCCTCACATGATGAAAATATCTGACATTGCCGAAAAAGACCATCACATCCCAACTTTTAGAAATGCATTATGGCAGGACTGTTTTAAGGTAGAATGCGACACGGGGACAGATATTCGTACTCTCAAACTTTTCCAATTCTTTTCTGATCTACCACTGTGTGGGGCTCATTTTGAAGCCCTTGAGTAAGAAAAACTTTCACCGGGCCGTCTTAGATTTTTGGAAATCGAAAATTTTATTTTACGTCATAGAGTTAACACAGGGATGGCGGTCATTTTGAATTTCAAATATCGGTAAATCTTGATTAATTTGTTTCTTTAGTACGAAAATTCGCACCGTGACACCTGATTTTTATTCTTGATTTTGATAGAATGGTTGAAAGATTCCTTGAGGAAAGTTTGAGCAACGGTTTAAGTCTTTCATTTTCGAGCCAACACGGGTTCCAAATTGACTAGTTCACCGCTCCCGCTCCGTAAGGACAGACTATGATTCAAGTGTGACGATGTAAAATGCTTCTCCAAGAATACGGCATGACATAGATGTAAAACTGCGGAAAACAAAACTTCCTCTCACTCTTTAACCCTATTTTTGCGACAGGAGCAACCACATTCTAGGCAAGGCACGCAAGTTCACTTACGTGAACGCCGACAAAATTGTCGAAAAATGCTACGATAGCTCTTTGCAATAGTGGACCAACAACAATGTCAAAATTGATGACCGAATCAAATATTCGAAAACTCTCAGAACACTGAAAAAGTTATGCACCAACATGTTACGCCAAGTCCGGATCAGAATTAATACGCAATATAGAGATAGGGTTATCACTCCTTCCAAGTGAAGTGGGGGGGGAGAGAGAGAGAGAGAGAGAGAGAGAGAGAGAGAGAGAGAGAGAGAGAGAGAGAGAGAGAGAGAGAGAGAGAGACAGAGAGAGAGAGAGAGAGAGAGAGAGAGAGAGACAGAGAGAGACAGAGAGAGACATAGACAGACAGACACGGATAGGCAGACAGAGAGAGAGAGAGACAGACAGAGACAGAGACAGACAGAGAGACAAAGCGACAAAGAAAGAGATAAAGGCAAACAATTTATAGACAGCGGCAAACAGAAAGACAGACAGAGTCAGCTAGACAGACAGACACATAGAGACATGTACAGACAGACAGGTAGACAGAGATAGGTGCTGGACTGCACCATTCCTTGCGGTGAGTGGCCTATAAGTTCGACAGGTGATATTTCATCCATCCATCCATCCATCCATCCATCCATCCATACACACACACACATACACACACACACACATACACATACATACATACATACATACATACATACATACATACATACATACATACATACATACATACATACATACATACATACATACATACATACATACATAGGCCTACGTACATATATACATACACCCACAAACCTATACACAAAGATTGTTTTCACACAGGATGACTGGTATGATATGAAGGGTGCAAGGTGTGGGCACCATCAACACAGCAAAACATATGATATAACACGAAAGAGGTTATTCAAAAGTAATGTTGAACGTGTGCAAATATACAAAATATACAGATTTGGTGTCCTTAGCAAAGAAGAAGGGAAAAAACAATATTTACAGTAACAATGCGGTATCCAATCGCCAATCCAAATTCAAAATCGAATGCAACTGATCGTTTTGGATTGTCACCCCCACATTTTCCAATTAATGGTAGGATAATTACTTCACGTTACCGGGACACCAACTGTTAATTGTGTGTTTGTTAAAAAATGTTCGCAAAAAACCGCTGATTTGTTCATCGATTTCATCCGAAACATCTCGTTATTTCAACTGTGCGCAATCGCAGTTGGACATCTGTAATTTGTAACATGTTCTCCGAGCAAAGCCTGGAAACAGGGTAGCAGATTTACAAATATTGAGTGTCCGAGGTGTCTTGTTATTATCTTAACACTGTCCTTTGCCGTGTTTTAAGTGCCATGCTTTGCGCATTTCTTTGTCTGTGCCTGCACGCATGCTCACGCGCGTACGCACGCACATAACTGTTCTGTAATCGCGTCCAATCTCGCGACGAATATTACAGTATCACACATTTTGTGTCAGAAATTGTATCCCGCGGTTTTTCATCCCCCACTCCGCTTGTTCTTTCTGTTGTCGCAACATTTGAAACGGCTGATTTTGATGCCTTCCCAATTTTTCTCGTCCCAGAACGAAGATACGACTTACTCGGACACACGAAATCAACATTTGCAGGAAAATACTAACGCGAGAACCTTCCTAAAATCACCGGCTCTAATGGACATTGAAAGAAATTAAATATGTTTAGTGAAAATAGACATGTGTGTCAAATTTCAGATTCCGTGTGTTTTCTTTTCCAACCATCTGTCGACGACAAATTGTTTCCAGAGAGGTGATGTACAAGCTCTTTTCTTCCGTGAAGTTGCCAGGCAACGGCGCGATGTTGGCCCCACACGGCAGAAGCAGTGGTTGAGTTCCCCGGGACTACCGGTTAAAATCCAAAGTATGAGGAATTTATTGGGCGTTCAATGTACAATGCTTCTCTTTCTCTCTTGATCTGTTTGCCTTGCAATCCTACATGCACGATGCATATGACATTGTTTGTATGGCGTAGGCTGAAGGGTCTACATTGCATTGGAAGATTAAATCCCTACGATGGCCATTTCGAAAAAGTTACAAATCATTCGTACAGAGCGACATGTCTATGAAGACATAATCTAACCTGGATTGCAAGCTAGTAATTAATAATCTTGGCCATCGATGGCACACGCCAGAACGGCAAGATGTACCGACCACATCTCAGGTCAAGAAATAAACATGGTTCCATTTCGAGGCTAACATTTTGATTCTTCTTTCCATCCAGTAATCTTTCTTCTATGAAATAAAACAAATACATTTCCTTAAATTTCTTTTTCCTGTAAAATAGATGCATTTTAATATTTTTCAAACTCTTCTCCATAAAAAGTCGAACATACTGCATTTGACGTGACTGTGGGGGCAGAACAAGAAACTGTATTTTACAGAAACAACAACATACAGTCTAAAAGAGTTTCAAAGGGACCAACTCGAGTAAAACCGAAAGGAAGGACAAAGAATTGAAACGAAGGACACCTAACAAGGACCAATAGAAAACCTAACGGCGAAACATAATATTTTCTGTGCGTATGTAATTAGACGAAGGACAAAACTTTTGGTGCAGGATGACATGTAGAACAGTATTTATCTCCCATTTCTGTTATGAAAATATTGTCCTCCATAACTGCATTAACAATATTGCTTTTCCTTTGATTTTACGGTGCAAATACTGTCCTTCGCGCCATTGTGTATTGAAAATACTGTCATGCATCCAACTTTGTGGTCGACACAGTGCCATTCACCATATCCTGCACTCATAACGTTGTCCGTCGCCCTGTCTTGCCGTGATAATACTGCCCCTAGTGTGTAGTGAAAATGCTAGCCTTCAATCCATTTTACTGATAACACTGTCCACCATCCTATTCTGGAGAGATTACGCTGTCCTTCACTCAACTCTGCACTGAATATAGAATTCTCATCTGTTTTGTATTTATCGTTTCTACGTTAAGAAATGTTGTCATTCACATGTACTTCGATGTCCCTCATTTTAGTCTCGACCTAAACTCGCTGTTTTCCGTCATTTTACCATAATTCTAGTAAATCAACCATGCTACAATGTCCATCATTCATTTGTTACACCAACTTTGAAATGGTCGCAGCCTTGTACCATACGCTAAAGTTTGCACTTTGTGAAATAGTTGAGTGAGCTGTCGTTTGCTCATTGACAGATATTTCTGCCGGTACCAAAAATTATATCATTTTTGTCTGTCTGTCTGTCTGTCTGTCTGTCTGTCTGTCTGTCTGTCTGTCTGTCTGTCTGTCTGTTTATGTCTGTGAGCGTGGTGATGACTTGATGACATGTCGAACCCTCTTTCAGCATATCTCATTGTTTTGGTGGATAAATGATTCCAAAATGACAAAATATTCACAAAATTATGATCAAGGAAAGAAAATTTATCTCTTTTGGAATCTGGCAATTTTTCTGTCCCGCAAAAAAGAAATGGTTGCGAAAAATGCGGGAAACTAAAATTTCATTCGTGAAAATATTGCATTATTTTCGCGGCAAAAACCTTGGATACGACAGAAACAAGTACCTATCCAACATAAGTGTTTTGACAAGGTTGTAATCGTAACTACCAACACATATTTTTTTATTTGGCTTAATTTATATTGGTCATAAATTAAGCATATAACAGTGCCAACATGTAAAAAGGGAGACATATCCGAAAATAGAACGATAGGGTATATTTCAAATTTCGTCTCTTCAGATCTTGGAGGAGGAACTAATTAAGACAGCGGTGATTTGTGTATTTATCAATTTAGGCCTTGCTCCGCTGGTGATAACATGGAGGACGGAACAAAAACCGCTGTTGCCTAGAAACGAATGATGTCGTCGAGTAAATGAAATCTCATTGTGCGTGCGCCAGGTCCGTCTGATTAGTAGATTTATAGCAAGGTCTAGCAAAAACACAAACTTTTTGATGAATTATCAGGGGTCGATTATTAGCAGTCATGTCTA
Source organism: Ptychodera flava (assembly GCF_041260155.1). Lineage (NCBI taxonomy): Eukaryota > Metazoa > Hemichordata > Enteropneusta > Ptychoderidae > Ptychodera > Ptychodera flava. The sequence goes on from NC_091948.1 coordinate 2,835,625, forward strand.
CTTAATATTGGTTCTCTGTTTTAATATCCTCTCGCAAAATATTATCAGAATTTGGTTTGCCCGTGTCAACACAAGCAACGTGAGGTTGTTACCAAGATGTAGCCGTGAGGTGGAAACTCGGGTTTTTACCGTATTGTTTACCGCACGGTGGAAACTCTGTCGCCGAACGTAATTTATAGAATTTTATGTTGAGCCAGTGTAACGTGGCACCATGCCGAGGTTTAGTTTTCTTTTCCACAGACAAAAGCTACAATATGCTGATATAGAAGGATTAAAGAAAAACAGCTTTCAATGACGTATTTCTGTATTTTCGTGCACGTATTTGATGGGAGTGGGTTTGTTGATTTTCTCAAAATGTTTCGGAATGAAATATATTCTTTAACTCAATCTGTGTGTGATGTATTGTGCCACCACTATTCACGTTTCGAACTGGCTCGCTGCTCGTAAGAAGTTAAAATGTCATTAGTTAGGAGATCAAGACCCACCTGTTGTGCAAATCTAAATAGCATTGCAACGAAGAAATATAAATAAATCGATCGATCACAGAAAACCGATACAGTCTCTCGCTGACAGATAAAATGTTGGTTTACATGACATTTTATTCATACTCAACTATACGCACTGATCTCTAACTCGACAATGTGGATCTTTCATACCCGAATTAAAGGAACTGCCGGACACTCGTTGAGTTTTGTATGTGACAAAAGGACGGACATGTAAATGTCCATGTACTTCTGTTTTCATAAACAAGTTTAACACTGCTACCATCCCCTTGCTGCGGCGACGCATACGGTTGACGGTGATGTCCCAGGGCGGAGCACACAGGCACAGAATATAGGGACTGTGACACAGGTTTTGCAGAAACCGGCAACAAGAAAACACACATCGTACTTACTCTGCTCATAAATTAGAAACCTTTTCATGAAATGCGTATTATGTAGCGACATTTTGCATTTTATAGTTTTGCAGGTGCACTATCACCGTACACTGCATCTTTCATCACATCAGAAATCCTAGGGTAAATATTTTCCGCTGTGTTGCATGTGCGACCGCTGAAAAGTTAAACATTGACCACACTGTATAATTTAACGCAGTTTTCAGTGGTTTTGGTCTACCAACTTCAACGCTTCTTTGTAGTTTTGCTTTGCCTCTTGTCATAGCATAGACCTGACTATTTCGTAGCAAAGCTGACACAGTATAACTCCGCCGATGTATTAATTGTGCACGAAATAGTGTTTCCTGTTCAACTGGACAGGAAACAGTTAAGTCGTAAATTCTTGCTGATAAAAAATAGACGTCCATAATCATTTTTAAAACTCTTTGTGTACCATTTGAAATATCTGACACAGTTAATGCGTGCATAGTTCGTGCATTCATGGGAAGCAAAGTTGTTGCTAGCCTGTGAGAGTAGCAGTACAAATGTCAATACATGTAAGAGCGCGTTGCCCCTTTGGTCAGTTTATTTTGAGACCAGATCCAATAAGACTGATTACTTCAATTACGTTTTCGGCGTCTTCTGGTAAACGCACAGGGGTTCCAAGTAATTCATTTTTTACTCTATCTTAAGCGATGTTTGACTTTCCGATTCCTCACGACATTATTGTGTACGTGGTCTATGCTGTGCATACTCATTCTAGGGTCTGTGGCATAATGCACTGCATGAATTTTATAGACTAATCTGACGTAACCAGCTTTGTTGTATGTATCCTGCTTTCTCGCTATTCGGATCGGGTTGTCGACTCCGAGTCATCTGCGTCGCTACATCATGCCACTTCTCCTCTCTCTTAAGTTGATTGTAAACTGCAGGGAAGAGATAGTTAAGAGAAGCATGTTTATCGACGCATCTGAAGGTTCACTGAAAATTGCTTTATCGGTATCTGCAGACAAACACTTGCGTCATCCTGACATTGGGAAAGTAGCACAAGAGAGACAGTAGCGAGGAATAACATTGGCGTGTTCAATCCCAGGTATAGAAGCGGTCTTATCCACGTTTCCAGACTGCTCTGAAAGTACAGTATGTCGGTTAACATATCGGATATTGGTATAATGTCCACGAATAATTTAATTTTGCTGTGTAAACATGAAAAAAGCAAATATGTCCAAAAAAGAAAGATGGCGATAAGATAACAATGACGTGAATAATAAACATAGAGATTAGATCTTGATATGAAAATCTGCGTTGTAATCAAGGTAGTGATAACTTTGAAGATATTGGAATATTCCCAGTGTTGCAGTACATTCGTGCATCTGTTAGGACAAAAGCGGTAAAGCAGCCTATATCACAAAGAAGCGGCATTTAGCACCCCACTTTCTCCACAAATTATTGTTTTGGTTGAGCAATATGAACATGTTGGGGTACACAATCGACATCAAAAACACTGCTGATATCATATTTCAGAGATTTATTTTCAGAAGGTTTTATGGAACATAAGTAAAACGTTATCAATTTATATTTTGAAAAGACGCTAAAATCGATGTTAGTCAAGAGAAAGTTATCTTTCTCGCCGATTACTTTCAAACTACTATCAATCTGATAAGTGGGAGTCAAATTCAAGATAAATTTATTGATACCAATCAGGAGAACTGTTTCCGTAATCTCGATAGACACTGGTGATAACGTAGATATATCGTTTGGATGAAAGTCGCTCTCCTAACTGTGTCAGAGGGTGGTTGATTGAAGGGCCGTGATAAGCGTGGATAAACGTACAAATGAGATTTTAAAATAATAATTCGGCTTCTTGCGCTGTCTTAAAGCGATTTATGCGGAGACCATACTTCGTTTGATTATACAGAAATACGCCTGTCGACGATGTATCGCGTAAGCTTATAGACCCACAAACCAATGGCAGGCAGTTTTTGAAAGCAGTAAGCTACAACACCGTGAATTGTCTATCACACATCTCGAGAGTTTTCTCACTAATCTTCGCGATAATGAGACGGCGAACTAGGTTGACGTACGGATTTAATAATTGTCATCTACATCAAGATTTTCTGAACAAAAATAGAACAATGTTAGTATTAGGAGAGCTTTTAATGACCTTTCAGTCGGATGATATCATTAAACCAAAGCGCTGAAAATCACTTTAGGAGGAATCATGATCTTGACCATGTCTTGTAAAAACGAATATCGAGGATGTTTATTACATAAACATCTACAAGGGGTACCATTGTGCGTGCTGAGGCACTTATGCCCCTGGATTCAATCTACTGGTTTATTCTCTCTCAAAAAAGAGACCTGTTGCGGTAAGTCAGTTTACGTTCAAATCCATGTCGACGCGATCCTTCTGTGGCCTTCATGATCATACATGTGTTGCCATGGTATCCATCCGACTGGTCTTGAGATAAAAATAAAACAAATCCATTCTGTGTACTAACATAAAATTTTGTTCAAGCAGTTACCCATCCGACTGTACAATCTTGAATAATACGGATATTCACGTCTGTGGGTCTCGGGTAAATTTCAGTCCTACTGACTAACTCCGTTTCTACCAGTGTACGCAATAAACCACACCGAGTGATGGTATACCACTCAATTTTGACCAGTTCACGACATACATACACGGGCGATAGCGAGTGCATAGATATGTTATGAACTCAACTGGTCAAAATTGAGTGGTATCCTGTTGCTAGGATGGTTTATTGATGATATATCATAACAATATATTGACATTCTGACGTAAAACTTTTAAAAATGGAAGATTTCTGTAGATAAGAGCATGCGCGTGTTACAACCGTGCTATATCGAAAATATAGCACGGTTATTTTCACGTCTCGACCAATCAGGTCACTGTATTTGCGCAAGCAATGTACTGGTTCGATATAATAAACAATGCAATGTTGTATGCAACAATACCTTCCCTGATATAAACTGTCACCTCAACTTAAAGCAAGGAACTGGCTCACGCTACATTAGATGAATTTTAGTGGCATTTTGGGAAGTTGAAAACTGTCGAAAACCATGTTTGCAACAGGGCCGTACTGGCTAAGGCCGCGTTCAAAAAAAGTGGTGAGGGGGGGATTCGAAAATTTTTGGGGTAGTCGAGGGGGGGGACTTGAAAGTTTTGCTCTGCCTACAGGGGGGACCTGAAAATATTTTGACTCCCAACATTTTGATGTCGTCCAATGGTTCTAATGTTAGTAATAATTAAACAAAATCTAGAACCGTTTTGTCATATTTTATGTCTTTAATCTCGAAAAAGTCTAAAAATGTATGAATGCCATTAAATTTTCGTAGAACAAGTTGGCCTTGTAATGGGGCAGGAGCTACAACTGTTGATAATTTTTCAATATTTCTATGCAATGTATCAAACACAGTTTCTTGGTGTCTCTCTACAGCATGCTGAAAAACACAATATTCAGTTTGTCAACAAAGCCTGTTTGTCTAAATATTGGTGATAATTGAATGATACAAATGCACGGTGCACGTAGGCTGTGTTGGCAAGCTGAATACTGGACAACTCAACATGCTGTAGGGAGTAGAACAAGAACGCAGTTGTATAAACTGAACAAAAATATTGTCAAAATAAAAAGTTAATACAACTACTGCCCTGCTACTACACACTGGCAGTGACAGTGATAAATGTAGCTCTGACTCTGATGTAGTTTAAGAAGAGTTTCGGTCATAGGACACTCAATTGACAGTGAAAACTACATCTTCTTGTACACAAGATCCAGCCAGAGAGCAACACATAGAAGACTAGGGGACTAACAGTTACCATGGATTTTTGAATTCTGGCATATGAGAACAATCAAATATTAGAGAAAAAAGATGGGGTCACCACATTTGATCTTATACAAATGTACGATGAAAAAAGTCAGTTTTTCTAAAATCACTTAAAATCAATCTATAAACCATTCATTTCAAGTTCCTTCAGTGAATGAAATTTTCACATCTCATTGTACCAATAACACAAAAGTAAACCTTTGAACAGTAAAGACTTTAATTTAAATGGAAAAATGTGTGACTAAATGGAAACTTTATTTTTTATCAAATTTGCCATTATTACACCCAAAATTTCTGAGATTAAAACATTAATTTCATGGAATATTTTGACCTTCCATTATTGTCAATTTTGTAAAACATTTTATAAGTGGCATCTAAGTTGTATATGTCGTGTACTTTTGAAAAAAAAAATTTCGGTAGGTCACTGTGCTCATTTTTTCACAATTTGGTTAAAACGTAGCTAGGAATACACAATTTTCATACTCTCTCATGACTGTCATTTTGTGTGCTTTTCAGCTGGTGCCATTGAACTTGCCAGAGTTGGATAAACTCAAGTCGGCTTAGACTGAGAAATCCAAAAAGTTCACTGATGCATTTAAAAATGAATCAATTCAAGAACTTGCCCTAGGTATATAGCTCTACAACCTGCTGATAAGAGATAGTGTTGAACATCTGCGTGCAGAACGACACATTACATATTTTTTTTACTCTGCGTGCATTCCTAATAAATACGCGGCTATATGGTAATTGGGGGGGGGACTTGAAAATTTTTGAGGGTATTGAGGGGGGGACTTGAAAATTTTTGAGGGTATTGAGGGGGGGATCTGAAAAAAAATAAGATTTCAATCGCGATTCCTCCAGCCCCCCCCCCCTCTCACCATTTCTTTTGAACGCGGCCTAACTCCGTTTCTACCAGTGTACGCAATAAACCACACCGAGTGATGGTATACCACGAGACACGAGGTCGTTTTGTCACTGTCTACTTTTTGACAAGATCGAAAATTTCCAGCAGAGGCCCAAACCTAGGAGTTTTGCAATAATTTGGCGCAGGCTGTCGCCTCGCTTTGAGCGGGATGAACTCCCATTCTGCGCATTCGACACCAAGTCTTGTTAATTGGCCTTTATATTCATACATCGCCCCGCGTGTTAACTGATCTGGCCGCTATATGTTTTGGGTTGTACACATCTCTAATTTTGTCAATCGCCCATTGTTAAACCGTAATGGATTTGTAACACCGAATGTTGATGGCGTTTGACGCGAGCGTCTATTGATTAGGTTCTCAATTGAAAACAAGTTCCATACAGCAGGTTTGATCAGAGTCATCGTGACAACTAGGGCTGGGGAACCAACGGGAAAATCAAAAACGCGAACACCTTGTTCGCACATTTCTACGACGATAGCCAGGGAAAGAGGACAGAATGAGCTAAAATGTTTATTGAAAGTCAGACCACTTTAAATTTGTGGATACTGAAACGCTCTGATCAGAAATTTTCTGCCGATAAACTCAAGATACTGTGATTTACTTTTGGATAGAAATACAGTCCACAATTTGTACAAAGAAGTTACTTAAGGGAATATATTTCGTATACACAGGACAACAGGTAACATTCGATCGGTAGAGACTCCTTGGAAGGCTTTCGGCTTGGCCCTTGGTATTTCAGTACGTGATTCAGTCTGGGAGAACGAACGACAACCCGTCCTTGCTACAGCTAAAATAGACGATCCGAAAAGCGAACTTGTCGTGCATTCTTGCAGGGTCTTTTCGGCGTAGAATATTAAGAAGTAGGCCATCGATTCAGTAATATGATTCAAATCGATGCGGGACAACTTCATACCTGACCATCAACTGAACGGCCGATCTCGATCAATGTCTACGGTTTCAGTTTCAAAATGTCACAGAAACAAGGTGAAAACCCATTGCGTGGGGGTGGGTGGTTTCGAATTGCCCAGGGGGGTTTGTAAATATGGGCATATCGCCAGTAATCATCTCGGCTGGATATATCCTGACTTGATATCTCACAGATTTTGGAGCGCCCCGGCGGTCTATCCAAGAATTTGACCCTTGAACTTGTAGAAAATATATTTGACACAACTGTGCTCTTTTTCAGAGCATCATTCGTACTTTCAGGGGCAACGCTGCAGTGTAGAAACTGTACATTTTCTGAGACATTTTATAGACTACGAACACAGGTACATATCTTCTTAGAATTTTAAGTGAAGACTGAAGGGTTGATTTTCACTTAGATGAGGAGGGAGCTACACCATGTTCATTTAAACATTCAAAGTTTACGATGTTGATAATGACACACATGTTTTAACGTTCATTAATAGCCCACGTACCTTGGATTCAGTGTTTACATGGGTTGTACGGGTCCCATACGACCTTTGATCGTAGTTCCAGCGACCCCCTCCCCTTAAACCCCCATTAGCTCAGTGTAACTAGTGATTGTATGTTCTAGTACATTTATTGGTTCGTAAAACACGAGTTTGTAGTTCAACTCTATAGGCAATGTCAAAATACCCAGCATTCAATTGATAAAGTAGTTTGTGTGAAAGTAAGTGTCCCATGCTATCGTCGACAAATGCTGTGGTTCGAGCTGGAAATCATCATCAACACAGGGCATTTTATACACCCTTGGGAGGAAACAAGATAATGTACTGGGTTTATAGAACAAACACACACGATGACAACATTGTCCCCTTAAACCTTTGGATATTTGCTGGTTTTGACATTACCAGGTCGAAATTACACACCCCCAACGCACATGGACCGTAGTTTGCTTGCCAGAAACGAATTTTGGTCATTATTAGTACGTCTGCTTCTTACCATATACCACGTTCAAAATGCAACGAAATCTCTACAACAAAGGAGTCCCTTAACTCGGAAATGTTGACAACTGTTCATCGCCACCATAGTGAAAGATAAGTGAAGCCATTCATAAAATTGTAAATAAATAAATGAACAGCAGCGTCAAAGAGTGGCTGATATCACGAAACTATCAGTTTCTTTTTGAAAAAAAGTGAAAAAAATAAATGCAGAACGTCACTTCAAAATTGCACAACACAAACAACCAAACTAGTGACCAATGATTTGAGTGAGCTGCAGGTGAATTTCACACAGAGTGACTCATAACAGAACGCGAAACACGATATATGCAACACGAGTCCCTTGAATTCTATATTCTATAATTTAAACTATCAAATTGACAAAGAGACACATTTTCACGCGTACGGAAAAACTCAATCTCCCGCAGGCGGTTGGAAACAAAACGATTTAAATTAACTGATATTAAGTCTAGCTACTAAAACTAAGTTTATCGTACAGTAATTGTTAATTACGCCGGTCTAGTAAGAAACCACATTCTTATTATCACATATGATATAAATCATACGTGTAACGATTTGATAAAAAACTTTGAGTGTGGTATTTATCATAAATGATTGTTAAAATTTTGACTTTCAAGAACTAAAGTCATTAACAATAATTTGTTTTCATATTTTCGGCAATTACCTTCACAAACGATTATTCGAGAGCCCCACTCCTCAAACCCTATTGTGGGTTGAAATCGCGCGTTTCTGACCAAACCCCTCGCCCTCGACTCGCTGAAAAAAACTGATTGATCGCCACTTGTTAAAATTGCAACACATACAATGTCCTTGTTTGCCGAAACAGCGAGACCGTTAATTATCCTAAACTCGCAAAACGTTCTGAGAAATCAATTCTTTTGAATCAGTCAGTAAATAAGACCAGATGGTGTTCGCCATTATATTCAAACAACTCTCAACAATCGATTGCTTTTTTCGTATGCGCGCTCTGCTCTAATACGGCCTGGCATGGCGCTGAGCGACTCGGTATAGTCACGTGGTTATGGGCAAGTACGCATCAGCGGAGGTTTTGAGTTGCTGCGTTTGGGTATTTGCTTCTTGGTGTCATGTGCCTCCCTTTATTTAGCAATCTTTTCCATTTTAAATACAGACACAAACGTCTCAATATGCACGGACTATTCTTAAAAGTACGCTGACCTTGGTTCGGAGACAGTATTACACTAGGAAACAAATTTCTTTGTACGGCCGCGATGGCTTGCAATCAAACTTCAAGTATGGCTAACATGAGTTTCACTTATAATTTTATCAAATACCACAATCTTTCAATATATATTGGTCTGTGCCGCTTTTTTAATGTCATGTAAAAAAAGTACAGATAGAAATTCATAACAATACTGGAGAGTTGATTCTTAGTGGGAACGATGAACAATGAACAAACATCGACAGAATTACGTGCTATATAATTGAACACCCTCTCGTAGAAACGTATTGTCCGATGACAAATAACAGCGAAGTACCAGACCTCTTCAATTTATGACATTGGAAATAATTTATTTGTACAAAATCAAAGTACTCTCAAAACTGTCTCGTCAAAGTGACGCAAACCGATTCGATTGGGCGCGACAGAATCGGTCACTTTGGACGAGGCAAAAAGTGTGTCGTCGCAAACTTGCCGCGGGGTGTATACGGTTTCGATCGATTTTCGCCAGTAACAGTTACAACCATTCGCATCAATATTACAAATCGCTGGCTGTCTTCATGCAGGGAACACCATTTCATGCTATTCTTAGACTTATCGCGGGTGGCGGTTGCTAAACTACTGCATCTAGGCAGTTTCCACCGATACACGTGTAGCAGACAAAAAACACATTCATCCAACTTTCATCACAAAAGTTTTACTGCTGTTATTGGCCCTGCGATAATTTACGATCGCCCTTCGACTTTCTATCGCTTCAACCCCGACGAAAATTAACTGTTCCGAATGCGAAACAATCGCCTCGTACGTCTCACAATCGCCCGCGGTAAACTTTCTCGGTTTTCTTTCCTCAGTGGCGCGCGTCCGGCTTTGCATTTGACTTGAAAATTAAATCATTTATTGCGAACGCCCGCGGCGAAATATCAGTTTAAGAATGGGGCGAGTCGATAGAGATACTGCATAACTCAGCGGTGTGGGTGATTTCATTAAACTACCAAAGCCAGGCGGAGGAAACCTAACTGGTTGAGCTTGATACGACCTGACCGGAATAAATTTATGATTGTTACCTTCCGCGTGTAATTGCCCCGTCATATTTCTTCTTTTCAGACGGGATGGACTGAACACAGTGAGCGCTTGAACGGAAACAGCGGGGGGGGGGGGGGGGGGGGGGAGAGTACAAAGCAACCGTTACATAAGAAATATCACCTTGTCTCAAAACGGTAGCATGTTGCAATCCAAATATAGGACATCTTTAAAATGTCGGCCGCCAAAACATACATGCTTGCATGTGTAGGTACATTTATATATCCATCCATAGATACATACGCGTACATCCCTACATCCATATATATATATATATATATATATATATATATATATATATATATATATATATATATATATATATATATATATATATATATATATATATATATATATATATATATATATGGATGTTGGGATGTACGCGTATGTATCTATGGATTGATATATAATGTACCTACACATGCAAGCATGTATGTTTTGGCGGCCGACATATATATATATATATATATATATATAATATATATATATATATATATATATATATATATATATATATATATATATATATATATATATATATATATATATATATATATATATATATATATATATAAATCGTAAATAAATTGATGTTTGTGAAACAACATTTTATCGTTGTTATTTAAGATGTAAGCCCTCTGTGTTGCAAATTCTCTAAACAAGCACAAAAACACAACATGTAAACAAGCACAAAAACACACCACAATTATGTTTACGTGTAACAAACATACACCTAAGAAGTCAGATCGAAATTTGTCGCAAGAAACTGGAATACGCGAAAATCTAATTAAAGTGTGCCGGTTTCGAAACATTGGCGGGGCGTAGTTTATTACTTATGTCTGTCCACTAAACCGAGTTAATCATTTGGCCATGATAAAGACCCGCCCGTGTGATGCATGAGTCCCGCACCACGTTAATCAAGAACGCTGCGACCATGATCAATCGCCGGGCGTCTGTGCTCGAAGCGCCGTGCCCAGCTACACCTGATGTCGGTCGACATGTTCCAAAGGCCCGCGCTTTTGTTGTTGTTGTTGTTGCTGACACACGACATATTTGTCGAGTTTCTAGCTGAACACGCGCGTCTTTTTTCCCCTTCTTCCGAGATAAACTTGTTCAAAAAGCTCGCTCCCTCTCACCCGTTTTTTTGTTTCCAACTCACCCCTGATAGAACTAGAGTCCAATGTTCGTCTATTCTCCCTATTCATATTGCAGAAATGTACACGAGCCATCTGTCAATCGTACATGCGATTGGTCCAATTAGTTGGACGTAGCCTCCAGCGGTCGTCTCAATTAAAGCCCTCTAGGAAGGCCAATAGAGCGCTGATTGGAACTCTCCGCGCGTTCTGTGGTAATAACGCTGAAGCATGTTTCTCACTGTAAGTGTACCGATGTGACAACGGCGGGTAAATTATTCTCTTAACGTGGATAAAAATTAACAAATATTATCCTCTGAGATGAAAAGGAGCGGACTTGGGCTGAAGGGCCGAACGCCGCTTTGAAATAAAAACGTCGCGGGGAATCCGTGTGTCGTTTGCGCTGTGCAAAAAAAAACCTGCGAGGCTAGGGGGTCTTGCGAGTAAAAATATTGTCTTTGGTTGTTCTCGATTCTTTATTAGGCAGTCCTGCCTTTAATTTCCTTGCTCACTGATCGTGAAAAGAATTTCATCTTTCTATATTATGCGTCTTGCCAATGATTTTATTTTTCGCCAATGTTAAACTGAAAACATTTTTTCGCTCTATCCCCAGTTGATTAAAAAGGGGAAACATCATTTTGTGCGTTGAAGAGGTAAAGAGCGCAGGTTTGTCAGTTCTAACACGCTCCGCTCTTTTTCGCCGCTATTGTCAGTAAAAAACTGCTGCGGTTCCGAGATCGTACCAAGAGATTGGGGATGAACAATATCCATTCTCGGCTTCATTAATAAAAAAAGCAATGTTTACATTGTCGTGTAACTCGTGTTTCACAAATTTCCGTCGACGCTGGTCGATATTCACGGGCCGACGCACGCAACCCGTTACTGGCTCCGCACGACCCAAGCGTTGTCGTGCCAGTGGATCGAAAATACGGGAAAAACTATTCAAATTAAAAAAAAAAAAGATTGCTCACGTTTTTCACTGTGCTGTTTGAGGAATTAATTAACCACCGATATGTCTGTTTGCCAAGCTATTATTGTATTTCTGTAAAAAATAGCGAAACACACCGTAACCAACAACGCCACCGAACAATTAGCAATCTACACCGAATTCAATTCATTTTTACATCAAACCATTACGTGTATATAACATTATTCTTCAAGCACTAATTTCCACCACTCTGTATGTCGCAAACTTAGCGTTCTTTTTCTTTAAAACGTACCATTTCTCCGTTGCTTTCACGGTCTCGTGCCCTAAAAGGACAAAAAAGCTCGGTCTGGATGCGTTTCGCCCGAAGAGCTGCTCGTTTCGATTAACGACCCGCTGCGATGGTGGCAACACAGAAGCAACAGGAAGCCTCGTTTTTCGCTTCCTTAAGTCGCTGACTCATGCGTACCTACTAGGGGATTGCAAGCTATCCTCGCGGCGCTTCGTGGAGAGAAGCATATTGGAGTGATATCAAGCCCTGAGCCAAGATTTAGCCAGATATCTTGGTAATTTTGATTGAGAACTTCGATAACACTTAGAGAGGCCGTGATTCTGTTGTACGCCGCGGCTTTTTATCTCCGAGAAGAGTACAGAGGAGCGGTGGGAGAAGACGCCTGAAATTTCCTTGATTTGACGAGGGAGGGCCGCGCGTAAGACTTGACGGTGTCACCATAGCAACGACAGCTATCCTCTTTGCCAAATACTCCCAATATTTCATATGCGTTTTGTAATTACAATATTTAGATTGCATACGGAGAAAAGTTTTGCGCGACTCAATCTTTATACTGGAACAGAATTAACTTCGCTACTTACTTGGAATATGAACATTTCGAAACTCGAATATCAAACCCACAACAAATCAAAACTATTTAGAACAGGTTTAGAACAACTTTCAAGCTTACTGAAAGAGACATCTTAGAATATAGGGTTGTTTTTAAGTTGGTAGATGTGGTGAAGAGAGAGAACGTGAAAATATACAATGCCCTGAGCTGCGCATGCTCAACCAAGAGCTTGAAATAAATATACTCAGCTGGAAAAACATCATACGAGAAACCGGGCCTCCACCATGGCTTTATAACTCCGAGCTACAAAATACAAAATCGAAAATGCCGTGAATGCTCATTAGAAAGTACTTTGTGTGTTTATCTTTTAATCAATAAGTAATGTAATTATGAGGGAAAAATTGATCAATTTTCCAAATCACGTGATGCGCTAGAACATACCATGCAAAGAAATCGCAGAGGAAAGCGGAAGTGCCGGCCACTTCCTTCGCAGCCGATAAATTTGAAACGAAAGTGCTGTGTACCCGGATTCTGTTCCAGTCTTGGTTTATTAGCACAGTGTCTTAATTAGTTTATCTTACTCGGATTTCTTTGTTTCGGGGTTCGCACATTTTCTCTGCTTGGTTTTCTTGCCCTATTTGTAAAAAACTGCTTGTATATGATTTTTTTCCCAAAATGCAAGAACGCCTAAAGGAACACTAAGGCTAGGTAGCAGTTGTGATGTATATCATCTTTCAGCATTTTCCAACCTATGAGCTAAATTTGGTCGTTCAGTCGTTGTTCTATCCTGTATCCATTGTCCCATTCCTCAGCATTGCCTGTGTGTTGATAATATTCCTCTGTGGGTATAGTTGAAGAGTAAATTCTACGCCCAACTTTCGAGTTGCACGTCAACACATTACACCGTGATCGCACTCTCAAGATTTCGCTTACAAACCATACTTTAATAGCCGCTGAGTGCCAACACAATATGTATGTAGTTGCTGTGTGTTTTGAAAAATGCTGAAAAAGAAATACCAAGACGTTAAAGTGTCTATCCTTAAAATGCCGACAAAAATATAAACAAAAGCAAAAACGGTTTCGTGTTTTTTGTCCTGACCACCAATTCCTTACTGCTCACAAAATATTCAAACATTCAAAATGGCTGCCACATCGTTTGTTCGCTCATCTTTGAATGAGAATTGATTGAATTTCTTAAATCTTCCCATTGTAATTAAAATGACCACAGATGTGCACGAGCGTACAAATGTAAAAAAGGCAAAGTATTTGGTAGACACTCAGTTTCTATCTTTCTTTCGATACACACCAGAACACTGATAATAAACCGATGGACAACAGGGAACAGACATTTCGATTTTATTGGGATATTTCAAAATTTATGTCCATTATTTACCCTTATTTGGTTTGTAAGGATTACAGGAAACATTTATTTTTTATGAAATTTTAAAAATTCAATCTTCGTCTGTTAACTGTAAAATGTGTAATAACTTTCAATGTTCGTTTGCATATAATAAGTGTCTCTGTCCCAAGTAGTTGTCTATTCTGCAAGAACAAAATTGCTACTGTAAATTTACTACTTCTCATTCAAAACAATGGTAGATGGCACTTTTGATGATACGTGTATTTCAACTCCTTAGTCCTCGAGAACAAGGGTATTTCTTCTTCTTCTTGTTTCGGAAGTTTGTTTTGCTTTCTCCTATTCAGTGGAGATTTTTCATGCACCTTGCATCTTGCCTTCTGTCAATAACAAAATTGTGCTTTTTTAGATTTAATTGGTATCTTCCCTCATGTTGCTGTGATATAGCTAGCTGTTTGCCTTTTCATCAGTTCTCTCCGTCTCGCTTCAGCTTCAGTGTCATAGCCATTTTGCAGTTTTTGAAGTTGCTGTTTTTTATAGTGCCCAACTTTTCTTAGTTTTTTCCAGTAATTGATCATCATTAGATATTACGCATTTGTCTGATTTCAATTATTCTTTTCGTCTCAAAAGTTGAAATGATTTGATATATACTTTTCTGTACAGTTTTATTTTAGTAGTGAACGTTCATTTGAAAAAAATCTTATTCTTTTTCTTCTTCTTAAACTATGTTGAAATACTTCGTGTAAGCCTTCAAAGTTGATACCGTAAAGCAAGACGTGTCATATAATTGTTTTTGATGAAACGAGTTCTAGAGGGAACTAAAATTCAGTTGCCAACAATGTTACACATATACATATTAAGTTGACATGCTGAACACAGAGAAGTTTGACGTCATTTCGTTTCCTTTATTTATATCAAAAGTTGTTGCGAATGAAGTTTTACGCATTAAGTTTTATTTTGATTATTTGCCACGGTGTAACTGCATTTCTTACGTCTAGTACGATCTTACACTCAAAGTGATAAACTACAGATTATCTCCTTTGAATTCATTTAAAAATTATCATCTGTTTCTATATCTTCCCGTGACTTACCATTTTCCATGTCAACTTTCCACAGATTTGATAGAATGTTGCGGCTCATGTAATTACCGATCTCTCATATTATCATGAAGCCAGAGCATCAGGTTCAAGGTCACATAGTCTCCTTCCTCGTTCACCAAAATACAAGTACTCATCATGTCTTGTTTCTTGCTTTCAAGCGAGTGACACAGCAAAACGTGAAACCTGAGTCTTGTCTTTTGGGAGAGTTGCGACAGGGCTTGGCAGTGTGTTTTGAGGCTTCACACTCTTTCATCCCATCTTAGGCTTAGTGGAAAGATCTGCCAAGCCCATCGAAACTGCGCATTCTGAAATTAAAAGACCGCGGTAATTTTATGCAGCTCCTAGCCAATGAATTTAGAAGGCAGGCAGCAAATTGAGAAATGTCCTTTCGAAAGTGATCACTAATTTTTAAAGTATTGCTTAAAAATAATGACCAACAGTCGATAAGTCTTAACTGATTTTACAAAGGCGCCACAAACCAATTCAGTGGTAGCTTTATTATATTCTTAAACGTTTGAGAGTATTTATTATCTAAATTTAAGTATTCACATGTCAACTATATGGGTCGGTCGATTTTTCAAAAGTGTGCGTCCTGTTCTTATTGAAAATTGCTATCTGTTGTTGCATATTGTCTGTCAGCGATCTTTTTTATTTTCATCGGAGAGAAATCCTTGTATTTGCAATCTGTCAGACGTTCTTTCAAGTTGTTGATTTTTTTACTATTTTCGTTCTGTATGTCAATTAGAGTTTCTTGTTCTACAACCCAAGCATATTGAGATACGCAGTATTCACATTGTCAACTTAGCATGTACATGTGTAGGCTGCACCGTTATTTCTCTCTGCCTGGAATTCAAATGTAATAAAAATAAACGATGCATTTCATCCGTACAGACGCTAGCAAAAGCCGGAATTCGAATGCTGGTAAATGTTTGTGTGTTTGTGGCGAGAGGAGAGAAAATGGAACGGGAACAAGAGGGGAAAGGGGAGAGGAGTGAGGAAAGGAGGAGGAGAAAAAAGAGAGCTAGGAGAGAGGGGCAAGGTGCAAGAGGGATGAGAATAGCGGAAATTGAATGGATTGAAAAAAAGACAATTTAAGCTGAAAGACGCATGGACAGACAGACAGACAGACAGACAGACAGACAGACAGACAGACTGATGGGCAGACATGGAAATAGATCGGGTGACAGAAAGAGGGTCATAGTCAGTGATATTATATCGCGCTGAATCTTGGGAAACGGTGATCGGCGGTGTGTGGTACCTGATGATTGTTGGTGTGCATTGCAAGACAATTTACAATATGCACGCAGTCATTACGTCATCGCGTAGGGTGCAACAAATGATCATTAGGGGAGGAAGGTGGGGTTTCGGGAGCGCTGACTGGGTAAATGATGTAATTTTTGACACAAAGCTCAATTGAAAACGAATGCTATCAAGGTGTGTCTGTGTGTACATACAATAAAGTGAGTATTCAACTAGCAACAGTCACGTTCTCGGTGATCTAGAAATGCCAATATACGCGAATTCAATGTAAATTCGAGGTAAAGCGCAAAGTTCGGCAAAGTGGAAGTTCCGGTTGGTGTGAGGGCGCCATAGCCGTCCCGGGAATAATGTGAGTTAAAATTTGAAGATTAGTGACTAATGTATTTTTTAATTTGACTAAAGTCTTGCATATATAACAGTCACATTTTTTAGAAGATAAAATCTATACCCATATAACAACAATAAAATATGAAAAATTGGCAGCGAAAAGTTGGTTAGCGATTGATGGAACAGAAAATTGAATTTCAGAGTTGCTATTCCCGGTTCAGGCCTGGCCATTCAGTTACACGGTGTCGGCGACACAAAGGTTCCTTTCGGATCACGTTGGTGAAGGCGATACTCATCTGAACCGGACGTCGCTAATCAACAAATCGCTAGGTGAGATCATTAAAAAAAATCGGGTCAACAAAAGCCCGAAAACATAAACAAATTATCGCGCAATTACACACAATAGACATGACTTAATTGGGTTCCCCGGTGGACAATAGCTTAAATTAGACTCTATGCCAAGTTTCCAGTATCAGATCGATGCGGCTTATCTCGCGCGCGTGCACAATAAAACCGATGCTGATTGTTTTAAACAAAACCACTCTAATTAGCAACAATCCCGAGTATCGATTCTTGTCAGCGGACATCATACAGAGATTACAATCGCTCGCATCAAAGTGCCCGGTTACGCAATAATTAATACGGTGGGAATTATCATAAATTTTAAAATTCAGAAGATCTGAAGTGACTTGATTCAACACAGAATTTATTATCTTCTAGTTTTCAATTTTAAAGACGCCGTTCATTATCTAGCTTGATTGGCATTTTTACGCCCGTGAAATGCCGCCGTCAGCAAAGGCACTAGTATTTAACTGTCGTTCTTCTGGACACGATGCCGTCACTTGTAGTAGCTTTGAGACAACTCCGTAAACGAAATTCGCCGGTTGGGGGAACACGTTGAGATCAGTTAATTTTGCATACTCTCTCATCTTTGAGAAAGCTAGTCGTTGGTTGACTGTTGCAAAGTGAGGACTATGCATAAAACTTGGAATAAATAAAGGGATTAAGGTGATATCATTTCTATTTGACAGATGCAGGACTAACCATTAAAGGGACAAAAGTCGTAACTTTTGATAATTTTTTCATTATTTTTGATCAAGAAAACAAAAATTTCTCATTCGTCTCAAAGAATGTGCCAATGCACCAGGGCATTGTGTACAACTGTACAAGATGCGATGTTATTGTTAACAAATAAAAAGAAATGGCAACTGAAATTCAGTTGTCAACTATAGCACTGGATATTAAACACACAAAGTTAAAGGCTGTGTATACAAGTTGAATTCAAGGTTTTTTGTTTTGTTTTGTTTTGTTTGTTTGTTTTTTTTGAGCAGAACAAGAAACTGTATTTAACAACCGGAACAAAACAACATTGGAATATGCATAACCATGTACCGAAACCAGATTTGGCGTTTTTTATCGTCAAAAAAGCGAGAAAATAAAGTCAGGGTCCGCTTAAGTGTCAATGACATGAGGCATGTTGGTGAAGTTATTGAACTTCAGTTTGTCCCTTGCATCCCATGTGAACTTCCTTCTGACTACGTCTGTCCTGCCAAATATGCCGATATCAACGTAAATACGCGTGAGTACAGAAACGCGCACGGCGGACCCGGGTATACATCGATCGGAAGTGGGTTCTATTCTTCCTGGCGATCATTACCAATTTGGAAAACGGGGTAATCTTGTTACGCCCAAATTCATAAGAGAGACAGCGCGATTTTTATTTTCCACACCTTGCAACTTCATTCACTGACATTCATTTTCATTTATCTCTGCTCGTTTATGGCTGCTCATATCAATAAATCGTCCGGCGGCAACGGCAGCGACGACACACCGGCGTAAATTTCGCGTTGCCCCCAGGCTCCGAGTCGCTTTGCAAGCAATAATGGGCCCTAGCCTTGCGTGACAAACTTTAACAGCTCGTCCACCCCTGTAATCTGGTGTATTTTGGACCAATACGCAACACTTGAAGGGCTTTACATCGTTGCAGAGACCCCCCCCCCCCATTCGAGGCCAAGTAAGGGATTTGTTTTGCTTTTTCGTATCAAAGGGGTCCCACTGTAGGCCGAGCGTTCTTTTTCTCTACACAGGTAGACCGATGGAACAGAAACCCAACAAGCTCAAACTAGCACTGAATATGATTATTGGCATGACTACAAAGGAAAAAATGCAGCGCCGAAAATGCTGGCGGATTGTTTCCTCGAATATTGATTATCATTTCCATTTTTACTTTTTTTTTCTCAGGCGTATGAGCAGCCAGATACCCTGCAGCGTGACTCAACCAGACTGGGTAAAGACAGTGTTTCATTTCCTCTGACAATTTTGCAAACCTTACAAATTTTATTCGGTTCTTGCCGAGTCAATATTGTTCCGCTACATGATACCTTCTGGGCACAAGCCCCAATCGCTAAGTTTTATGATTCTTTGTATGAAAAATCCGCACG
Organism: Ptychodera flava; assembly: GCF_041260155.1. NCBI lineage: Eukaryota > Metazoa > Hemichordata > Enteropneusta > Ptychoderidae > Ptychodera > Ptychodera flava. The sequence continues at coordinate 2,854,841 of NC_091948.1, forward strand.
TTTTCAAAACACTTTTATGAGGTAGGGCTTACGCCCTCTTTTATGTTTCTCCATGTCTTTACTCGGTGATAATTGGTATATACGTTTAAGTTTACGACCGTTCATAATTCCCAATTTCGTCTGTGTCTTTTTGAGGACGCGTGTACGACAGGACTTGAGTAGATTTGCATCTCTAAGATTTAAAGATTGTGAAGGGGGGAGCATGTACATTTCTTTCGACTTCCTACAATAAGTTTTTGAATACTTGAAGTTTTTTGTGAAACTGGGCGAAAGTTTTGGAGGATTTTAGCAGAAAAAATATACCGAAGGAAGGTCGCGTGAATCAAAGTACAAGTAGACTAGTACTGATAGAGTAAATGCAGACTAACAGGAAAATAGATTCATAACATAGACAATAACAATAAGGCAGAACAGAAAAGAGGCAAACAAGGGAAGAAGATATGCAGACTAATCACCGACATTTAGATTAGATAAATCCGCAAGACAAGGGTAAGTTTCGCCTTGCATTTTCTTGACATCTTCAACATTAAGCCTCGTTCTCGCTGGCTACAATCGCCACTTCGACAAGGCCAAGTTGGTGCGTGCAAACACTTGATCAAGGCTTGTGTAAACAAAATAGCGACCAGACAGAGCGAAGAAAGACATCTGCCCACGTTTTCCCCATGTAAAGTTGATAACCACGCTTCGAAATGTGTGTTCACAGTCTTCCCGTTGGTGATAACTTGTACACGTGACCAATACTTGAAAAAAATGTGCAAATCAGTTGTTGCTACTACGGAGCCATAATCGTTTCTGCATGCAAAATGTCAGTGCGTTTGATAGCGTTTGGAAGGTGTTAACGTTGCTTGCAGATGAACACCGTTGTAAGACTACAGATTCAGACAGTTGATGGTTTCGTAGATAAGATTGCGTCCGTTGGTCTTTCTTGACCCAAAAAGTAACATCAGCTATTTCTGCAAGTCACGACCCCCCCTCTCCGTCGAATAAACCAGCGAAAAATGTAATACGGGACTATAATTCACGTTGTTAATAACATTGAGAATTGTTTTCCTTCACAAATCATTTTGCGAGTTTGCTCGCAATTGCACGCAACAGAATCGGAAATGAATTTCTCGAAAACACAATAACAATGTTCACGCAGTTTTACCCCGGTAAATTGGGCAATTTCTTCAATATTCGGGCAGAAAATAAGTCATTCTGTCCTCGTTGGCTTAAAATCTCTGAGAAGTTTTCCCTTTCCGTTTTTCGTTGACATTAAATGTTGAAATAGATTTGAAAATTGTTTTGCCAAGAAGAAAAAGGATCAATATTTCCCGCGCTCAATTCTGCCCACACACAACACGATTGTGAAAGATTCCTATATCACCACTGGGGAAACAACATCTATGTGATTCATATGTAAATCATGCCCCCCAGCAAAATCTTGTTGGATGCCCCAGATCCCCCTCTCTACATCTTCTCGTCTGGTGCCATTGACAGATAGAAATCTCGCGAGTTGCCAGGACAGAAAATTTCATCCCGTCTTTGATTTACAAAGTTAAAACCACACCACTTAACGATCTGCTTGCGTAAGCTTACTTCAGACTTTTTTGTTTCGCTTGACTACCAGTTCTTCGCTCCTACAACCGGCATAATCGAAGTCGACCGCTTTTCAGGGGGAAATACCGAGCAAATTATCGGCACGAGTCGGTTCCTAATAGAGCCATTCAACGCGAGAATGGTAAGGTTGTAGAAAAACAAAAATCAATTGTGAAGGAAATTTTTTTAAAGAAGCTGAGAACTGTCGATTGCTAGGAAAACAAAGAAGTGCGTAGACCCGAAGGACTCGTGCAGTGCCCATTGTCACATTGTACTTCGAATGGAGCTTGTTACACGCTCGGCTTCACTTTTCAATGCGCCCTTCGTCGTCATAGAGAATACTTGGCCTTTCATCGATATATATTTTCATATTCGTTTTGTCTCTTGCAAAATTAACCCCATTCAAAAATTTCCACGCACTGAATTATTTAGATGCAGTGTATTTATAGCGATCAAACCTCTGTCGCCCATACCGCTCTTCAAAGCTGCAGATCGTTCACGAAGAAAAGAGCGCGTTTTTTTCCTAGCACACAAAATAATATTCCTTTATGTGCGAATTCAATTTCGCGTATCGCAATGGTTGCGATGACTGTTAAATATTTCAGGCTAAATCCAGATAACTCGAAAGGCTAGAAAATTGCGTATTTTCGTGGCCTTGGGGCTGAGAAACGAGTGTAAATCGTCACACGTTGCTGCCGCTCGCAGTAGATTTGTTACGCTTTCACAGAACTCCACCGTGTATAGCTTTGCTATGATTGTTTGACTCCCTCAGCCGGAAGGTCCGCGACTATCGATCAGGCAAGCCGGCAAAAATCGAAAATATTTGTAAAGCGGGTTCAATTGTCTTCCAGTATTTACTCGATGTTTCGACCATGGATTTTTTTTCTCGTTGATTTTCTTTTTCCCTAGTTGGCACTACAGAGAGATATAGTTCACCGATCTGACTCAGTTTCAGAGGAGGAAAAATCGATGAAGTGATACTGGTTGCCATGGCTACCACAACGTTGTGCTTCCAAACTGCAGAATATTTCAACGGCACTGATATTTCAACTATCTAATGTTTTGCCTCTTTTCTTTCAGGTTTTTATTTGCTTCAAGTGTAGAATACTTATTTTTTTATACTGAACAATTCAAGACGTTGCGTTGTCGTGCCAACGTAAGATTCCGATTGCCGTCGAGGGACTGAGCAGGTCTGAGATTCGAGTGTTTGTTTGTTCGTTAATGTGTTTGTATTGCACCGTGTCAAAGTCGTCTGGTCTTTCACGATATAGATTTTCTTAGAGTGACATTTAAGGTTGAAAATTGAAATAGCCCCTTCACATATTGTCAACCTCCGTCAACATGACAATGTTCTGTCAGTCGAACAAACGGGGAAACGGGGATGTTAGTGTAAATTTTGACCGTTGATACGGAAAGTAATTGCGCGACAGATTCTAGAAATCTCCGTCACGCCCACTCATTTTATCTGTCCATCTTTGTGTCGTTCTTCCAAAACTCTTGTACGCATCCCTCTGTGTCGAGTTCAGTAAACTCTACCGTGTCCATCACGCGAGACTTAACCTGCGCTTTTGAATCGGAGCTTCAGTTTTTTAGAGGTCACGATCTTAATCGCAATGCGTTTTCTCGGTACGTCCAGGGGGTCGTGCGACGATTTCATACCAACGCTGAGCGCAGGGATGACTTTTCGTGTTTACTGCGTGACAGTCGTGTTCTATGCAGCAGGGGCTCTTGATAGATAGGTTGATGATAATTCATCACATGTAAAGCACGGTCCTCGGGAAAAGTCGCAACTCAGTGGTAGTTGTGTGCAGACGATTGTTTCGCATTGAGACTGCATGAATGAATTCCTGTGTACACGGACCTACACTATGTTACGAAGGCATTTTCACTCGTCAATTCACAATGTTGACCCAGTAATCGCAACTAGATCCGCGTTCAGCTTGCACACAGTCGCCAGCAAGTCTACAGCCCTCGACGATCGAATGACTCGCCCATAGTTTTCGGTGTTAGAATTAGGTATTCTTCGAGGCACGGATAACTGTGCTGGAATTGTTAAGTTTCAATGGTGCAGATACACAAGTCGGAACACAGTGGCGTGTTTACCGTACGGCAGCGCGGGACATGCTCGCCGGGCGAATGACAGGACGGTCTCGTTTACATACCAAATGAATAATACATCGGAAAATATGACACATATTAAAAGTATGCGCGACCTTCTTGCCCTCTTGAATTCTACCCAAGGAGATGTGGTCCGACCACTGCCAAACGTGCGCTTTTGCGCATGCCCTATTGTCCTGCGGCTACAGCGAAACTCGGCATCATCATACCACACCTGTCAGTCAGAGTCGAGAAAACTCAGACAGACGAGAGCAAGGAACAGGACTGTGTTACAGAGGTCGAACACAGTTGCCCTTCCAATCGGAGTGCGTGACCCAAACTATCACCTACGTGATTGACAATTAAATTTGCGATATTATTATTGTTATTTTTTTAATTTTTATTTTTCATATTCATGTTTTGTTGTCGTAATCGTTTCCCACGAACTGTCAATCTTGTCTGAACGATGCGGAACCCCGCAGCGCTCCCCGACATGATACAGTCGCCGTCCCTTGGCGGGAAAGAATGTCAAATTTTAGATCACGTTTCAGTGTGCAGGCTAGAGTTCTGTTTGGCTTACCAGCGAACTACGGTTTTCACAGTGTGCAACAATCATCAACAACGCTCCGGGATAAGACACGTCGTCTTATAAACTGCCCCGCTAAAGTAAATCGTCTCAGCGCTTGTGTAAACACTCCCCCTCTTCTCAAGACCGACTTTGGAATTTGAGTTTAACCGCCCGGAATGGACAGGATCGGACACTGGTGACTAATTCCCCGACTTCTTGACGTTTAGGTTGGTTGTGCTTTCAACTCAGACGTTTGAAATGTTCCACGCGCTTTAGGTTCAGCGTGTTCTTGCCGATTGAAAAATCATTTTTCTGTACGTCTTGGCTTTCAATTAACGTTTGCTGTCATTTCTGAAGTAGGGAAGATCTGACAGAATTTTTCTAGATTTCTCCTGAACATGTAAGAGCTTACTGAATAATCCATCTATGATAGTTACAAAGTCTAACACATTTAATACAGTATTCTGAAAAACGCGCGATGACAGAGTAAGAGTTCACCTGGCGAACGACAGAGCAAAGTCCGTTAGTAGAGCACGGAAGAGTGGCGGTGCAGCCACCGTCCTTCCCCCTGCACGGTGGTCGCCGACTATCCATCCCCGTCATGCATACATCAGACGACGATTTTGTGTAAATGACAAATAATGATTGATTACCCTACCCAAATATAAATAAATTAAAAAAAAACTGAACTTTTCAATTAGGGCTCAAAGCGCGTGGTAACTAGGCTTGTTACGGGTCAGATATTCTTTTTTTTCTTATTTATTGTTTTTTGTGGTCGCATCACACGGAGGCCTTGGTTAAGTCCGCATTCGGCATCGTCATCGAAGATTATCGGTGAGAGGCGAGTACGACGGTACAAATATCACCGTCTGTGCGTCATTTCTCGGCTAAGCCCCGTAGATATGGGATGGGCGGTTTTGGCGTTAGGAATATCAGAGCCATCTGGAGTTATCGGACCCGATAAGCCAATAGATTGACATCTGTCAACGTGTTATTTTTTGTGTTGAAATCATGTGGGCGGTCGTTCGATCTGCCCGCCTGGTGTACGCATTCGGTTGTAGAGTTGACTGAAAGATAACGGGAACACACGCATCAGCTGTAAGCTTAAAATCTGGAACATATTTTTATATCGAAAATAACATGAATACAGGCAATCTTAAAACTTGCAGTCATACTGCCGGACAGCGGTGCGATTATTCACTCGCCTTGCTTGAGATCAAACTTTCTCTTTTTTTCTCTCGTTGCTCTCAATTGGTTGCTTGAACAAATGAAGTAGCGACGACACAACGCCATCTAACCGAACATACACATCAACTTTGATCCGTGAAAGACAACATTGTACAAAAGCTTAGACTAAGACAATGGTCCAGCCAAAGCAAACAGCTTTCGATGGCCGTATCAAGCCCCTATCCGCAGGTCTATTTCGATAAATCAGAGTGTCATAGTTGAATTGTAGTTCCCGGTTATACCTGATCTCACTTGCCCATTAAATGTTGCAATTTTCTCATATGTCGGGGTTTCCCCCAGTTTGTAACTAACCATATCGTTCAGACATGTATGTACGCACGCGCTGTTGTTTCAGCTGTCGACCAGTGGTTGTATGTATTTGATGGGGCACGCCAGCTCGTCCATATTTGTCTTCCGTATCTGAACGCGAAGCACCGTCTTCCCTCACAAAGTACGCCTGAATTTTGGTTGGCGGGACCATGATTCGATTCTCAACGAGCAGTACTGAAATAAAAATTGAAAAATAAAGGTAGGTGAAATTAAGAGATCACGAATGCTATATCAGCGTCTGTCTGTGGCAACACAGAGGCTGTATCCACTGTTTATGACGAAATAGATGTGAACACGGTGACTTGCAACCGAGTTTCTATCGAAGTGAATGACAGTAGTGGGAAAGTACGGTTTTGCGTCTCGCTTCGCTTACAGGATTGTGGTGTCTGGAGCTTCCAAGCCGTCAGACAAGCGCAAGTGTTGATTGGACAGGTGCGAAACTGGCATCCGAAACTGCGAGTGAAGCCCTTGTCCGGGAGCTGTGGATCAAGCGTTTCCCTTCTTGTGTTCCTGGTGAAGTGACAATGGGGCGCCCCACAGTGGCAATTAGCATTTCTGCTGTCTTGCTAGTATAATAGTGTAGGGCCGTTCACACCCTATCAACGTCCCCCTATTGTTTGCCATACGTCAACATGACAGTATTTCCAAACATGAAAACGGCCGGTGTGAGGCGGCATATTTTTGGGATTCAAAACAGTCTGCTAACACAATAGTACACTGAGAAACACGTACTTACCACGCCAAGTTATCTTTTTTGTTTTGCGCGCATGGAATTTCATCCTCAGCATTGTACTTCTCTGCACCCCTGAAGACAATCACTATGCAGAAGATACCAATTAATTCAATTAACTTTTATTTATTTATTTGTTTGTTTTCATTTCGATGCTCAACTTACGTCGGCCGAGATAACGTCGAGTGGAATTAATTTAGGTCAGAACCCATAATTAAATATGAATTTCGACGATGAAAGCAAATCTTTTGATGAAAGAGTTTTTTTATACTTATTTTGTATGTAAAAGAAGCCACAATAGCTGGGTCAACTAATTTGCCAAACAAACAAAAGAGGCCCAATCTGTGAAAAGAATACATCCCCCACTCGTCACGTGACTGTGACTGGTGATAGCAACCAATCAGCGCCACCGCCCTTCGAGTTCGGAATTTTTTGAAGTATTTTTGTCAGCTGGCCACATGAGTCGTAGTAGTGTTAGACCACCCATTTTGACAACACATCGCCGGCCTCTTCTCGCGCGTGAAGCCAGGGGATACTCTACGATATGATGGGCGATTCGAACCCCAAAAGTACGTAGTGCATCAGCCTTGCTTTTGCAAATCGGTAATTTCTCAATTGTGTTCCGTCGCAGGTAGCTGGGCAGCATTGTTTTGCTTTCCGAAGCCTAACCATGTGTGTGTATATGCGTATGTGCGTACGAGTTTGACACTAGCACTCGGCGTTTCGCCGAACCGGTAGCTTGAACGTACCGCGTCAGCAACACCGTAGCAATAGCAGCAGTGAAGTGGCGACGGGTGCTTTGTTGTACTTGTCTGGCTTCCCCCAAAACTCACCCGTTGTATTTTCTGATCCCCCTTTTCTAACAGAGAAACGGAGAATGTCGCTGTGTGTGGGATGTGGCAACCAAATCCAAGACCAGTATATACTCCGTGTTGCCCCGGACCTGGAGTGGCACGCCGCCTGTCTGAAATGTTCCGACTGTAACCAGTACCTCGACGAAACTTGTACGTGTTTCGTACGAGACGGGAAAACCTACTGTAAAAGGTGTTACGTAAGGTGAATATTTCTCGCAGTTCTCCTCTTTCGCACCCATGTGTTATATTTCTGGTGACTTTTCCGATTTTCTGAAGGGGTTGTTGGTTTGTGGCTTTGAAAAAAGGTCTTCATGACGCACCAGGAAGTCGGGGCGTTTCATTTTTGATCCATCTACAGATGCAGTCGAGGAAGGGAAAGTGTGTACACAACAAGTGAAATTTCGACTTGTTCCTTCATATTAGAATTACCAACGTGTTCCGTACTTACTATCAAACTTGAACATCTCGTCCTCGGTTCTCGGTGGCAATTGTACTTTTATTTATTTTATACGTACTGTAGTTGTCTTCCCAGCGTCCCAGGCTACACGAGTAAAAACAAGAATATATCACGCTCACTTTTAATTACTACCAGAGCCCGTGATGGTTTCTTTTTTGTATTCTACAGATGTCTAAAAAATTTGAAACTTACTGTCAGTGGGTGCGCAGTGTCAGATTTTTTATGGGGGAAACTAGGAATTGATATGACAATGTGGTCTGTCCTCAAGTAAAGTTTTAGTCAATTTGATTTGACTGTGATCAGACCCCGCGTGAGTCTGTCGTACATCCTAAATTATATTTAACTTGTGTGTATTGACTTATCAATGATGCTGACCCCTTGTAATATCTACCAATTTACAACTGTGTATTTCCACTAATTTCCCATACGTAGGCTATTTGGAACCAAATGTGCAAAATGCAACCTGGGATTCAGCAAGAACGATTTCGTCATGAGGGCTAGGAACAAAATCTACCATATAGATTGTTTTCGTTGTGTCGCGTGCAGTCGTCAGCTGATTCCGGGGGACGAATTTGCCCTTCGTGAGGACGGCCTCTTCTGCAAGGCGGACCACGACGTCGTTGAACGTGCATCGGGAGAAGTGAACGGCACTCCGAACAGCAACCACCGAACGTATATGGCGAGTGAGTACCTCTATTACGAAATTGCAGTTTTTTCCCGTATTCTGTGTATTTTTGTTTTTAGTTCCATTTACCCTCTTCGGTTCCGCTTGTATGGTACGGTGTAACCCCAGCAACCTAACCACTGATCGTGACTTAATCAGATCGAGGTCGAATTTATCGTGTTAATGAACTATTTCTATGAAAGTATACGTAGAGAAGGGACCACTTTCATAATACGGGAATTGCAGTTTGTGCGCGAACCCAGTCCACTTCTTGTCGTGCTCTCCACTGAAGAACTAAATTCTCTTGGTTAGATGGATACATTCTACAGTTAAGTATTTCGTATGAATTATAAATATCAATTAAGAATTTTGGGGGAGAAACGGTGTTTACAGTAACTGCGACCCTCAAAATGGACGATGTAGTGGGGATTATTCGCTACGCTTGCGGCTGCCCTATTGTCCTCCTCATTGTATTCAATGCACAATCTGGCGCCGTCTAAACACATCGCATATGCACCAGAAAGGTATTCCTCGCTATTTTCAATTTCATACGCGATATTGGTATTGCGCAGAAGCGCCCGTGAGCCCAGCCTATCGCTTTGTACTCTCCCGAAAAGGGCTCTCTCTTTTCACATCATGATAGCAGTCTGCTATTGTTGAACCTCTCCTGTGGAGCCCCGAACCAATTCCCTCTTCCTGTATATTTTTCAGTAAATATTTTCCAAGCAAATTGACATCAAGCAGTTCTTACGCTTTTGTTCGACAGAATCTCTCTGCAAGCGTGATAGAAGCCATGTGCAGACGGCAATGCACGGTAAATAGAAGAGAAATAATAAAAAATCCAACTAGCGCGGGAAACCTTATAAATGAAAATTACAGTAAATCACTTTTTTCTAAAATCGAATCAAACAAAAAGTAATAAATTGAGCGACTTCATATTGTCACAAACAAAGTGGTATTTGGGCACGCGCTGTTATATATTTATAATGTAGTCATTACATGTTTCAATCTTTACTTGAAGCTTACAAACGATATTGATGGAGTGTGTAAGTGTCGTTTTGTAACGTAATAGCAAACCCTAGAAAATTTTGTCCACCGCTTGTGAAGGCAACCGCGGTGACGGAATATTCCAGCTTTCTCAAAACGAACGAATACGACATTAATGTTGTCCTTCACTGGGGATGCACGACGTCTTAAAAAATTGCCTTTGATAATGAGAATGTGGAGTAAAACTTTCCAATGAAAATGATCGTGCATGTGTGCTGAAGCAAAGTGGTTTAATAATTGCGATGGCTATAATGTAAGGGCTGTCAGTGTATTCGCCTAATGGCATAGCTCTTGTATGTCGTTTATTCCATGTTTCCACGTGTGCCGAGTGCGTTGACCGATTCCCGTGTTTGTTCTTCACTATTATTATTTCATTTTTCCCCCAAAATGACAATTACCTCTTCGTTGTATTTGTATTGATTTTTCTCCGCTTTCTCTTTTTTTCTACGTGTGTGTCACGCCACAGGCCATGCGGAACCCATGCAAAACAACAACAGGAGCGGTTCTCTGCGTCCGCATGTACACAAACAAGAAGCCCATCACAAAACGACAAGAGTTCGCACGGTGCTTAACGAGAAACAGCTCCACACTTTACGGACCTGTTACGGGGCCAACCCCAGGCCGGACGCTCTCATGAAAGAGCAACTAGTCGAAATGACGGGACTAAGTCCCCGAGTTATACGAGTGTGGTTTCAAAATAAACGTTGTAAGGATAAAAAGAGGAGTGTGCTCATGAAGCAAATGCAAGAACAACAGCAGCAAAAGGTAAAAACATCATTCCTAATAATTTCCTTGCATGTAGTTGCATGCTTTTTTCATTGAAATCCTGTCGAAATCCGATTTTTACGACAGTTTCAGTACTTGCTCACACCGAAGGCTTAATTTTACTCGTGATGGGCCTGTCTCTCCTCTCTACCAACAAATTCTTACAGGTGAAAAAAAATTAATTTGTGCACGTGCCAAAGTTTTGCCTCATCTACAGTGGCCATATTACACTAGGTTTTGTTTACCCTCTGTGTGTCATCGAGGGCTGTGTTTGTAAACATAATAATTCCAAATTAACTCAAGTCGCCCTTTTAAGATCAGTTCAACGGTGAAAAGAAAGTGTTGAATAAATTAAAAGGGGTATTTCACACTCAACTTCTGTTCTCGTCAATGTTTCTTTGTATGGCTTTGCATTGCTTTCCGCAGAGCCCGTTGTAAATATCAGGCGCAAAGAAATGGCGCGGTTTTATTTTTTTCAGACATGTGACTGCGCTTTTACATGTCGTTTGCTCACTGACATCTATCTCGTTTCAATTCATAAATTAGTGAACAGGTCTGTCGAGAGCAGTAAATATCACTACTCCGGACCGTCGCAAACACCACATTTCAGTAACGCGAGTCGGCGTGATCGATCTCGGGCACCTGACATTTTTCCCCCGAACCAATTTTGGTTTCGCGAATTTTCATTTACCCCAAGGACCGCTAACTGCACTTCGCGGTTTTTTCGGAAAGACGAGATCTTGAGCGTGGCACAAAGCGACCAGCTTAATGATTTTTCCGGTTGAGCTGTAAAGTGTATCATAACTGCTAATTATGTCGCTTTCTTTCTCTCACTGTCTTAGTCTAGTGCCAATAGTAGCATTCACCTAGATAATTTGCCGTCTCGCCATTTAGACAATTTTAAGATCTCGCGTAAAATTATATAGATTTGGCGGGCTAGAATTTTTTCTGTGGTTTTCTGTCACGTGAGGATCTGATGGAATTAAAGCTAGATACGTCGCATAATTTTTCATTAATTTTTAATCCCTGTCGAAATTCAACGTTAGGCAATGTAACTGCTCCCATTGCTGATTAATAGTGCATGCGCCGTGAGAGTAACCCCCTTCTACAAAATTTGCATGTGTTATATGACTAAGATATACCCTCTGCTCGACGCCTTTGATATTGTTTGCTTTTCTTAAACGCCACATTGGACTCGATCATTGTACCCTTGTAGGATACAGTATTGACGCATAACTTCTGTAAAAAGTGCAAATTTGCAAGAATTGCACCAACAGATTGTCTGTGGCCGGCAAGAAAGTCTCTTCAAAGGTTACAAGGTTGCTCTCATTAAAGTGTTTTGCTCAGCCACCGCTCGTTCATAAAAATAATACATTAATTCATATTGTACTTGGTTTGTTAGTTTTTATTTCTCCTGACATATTCAGTAAACGTGATTGTTGACAGTTCTCATGCAACATTCGATCATTTTCTCGTTTGTAAAAATATTTTATGCGTAACAGGTGACATCATAGTAAAGTGCGACTTTGGTCAGATCTGACCTTCGGCGTTTTTTTGTCGTCCAAGTCACCATGGATCGCTTATTTGTGACGCTGTTTCACAATTATCATTTGAATGGCAAGGAAGTTTGTTTACGACCGCAATGTCGAGTTCTTCTGACTTCAGAAAAAAAGATTAGCCGAAATTGCAGGTGTCGCTGACGACACCTGAACGACCAACATTCCACAGGCAGTGGAAGTCGGTTCGTTGGGCTGGGCGCTGGGTCTTTAAACCCAACTCAATTGACAACAGGCCACACAACTCACCGAACCAAAAATCAGGCAAACTGGTGATCTGATCCATAGAAATATTGCATGAGTACAAAGAAGACCTAGCTGTACCGTAGAAAACTAGAGCACCATATACATTTGTGTTGATTCGAAAGAAATACACAACGTTGTACTGGGAGACGTCGGAGGCCTGTCCAAGCAAATAAAATTTATATCATAAATTTCAATTTGTAGACGGAATGAAGAGATTGTGAATGGGGGTTAGTGAAGATAGTGAGTGTGTGTCAGATCGGAGCCATGATGAGGGTTTTAATCGGCGGGATTCATCTTTGGTCTGCTGTTTGGGGAATTGCAAAATACTCCCCTCAACCAACTCTTTGGGTCCCTAAAGGTACCGCGAGGAGCCCATTGCCGAACGGTATTATAGAGTGGCGAGTATACTCAGCTGTCGACAGAGCTCAACGACGTTTCTCCCGAGAAAATCTCTCTGCTTGGAGGCCGCTCAGCTTCAGCGCCGTCCATAAAACATTGTCGTCTCCAGCCGTTCAGTCGCCTTATGTTATTGTTCCCTCATTAACAATTTAGTTGTACGCTTTAATTTTCCGTTTTTATTACGTGAGTGAGTAAAAACTCGTGTAGGGGGTAATAAAGCGTGTTCCCGGGAGTGAGGTAAAACTTTACGCAGTCGCGGCTCGGTCGGTCCTCTACCTGGTACAAGTTCCACTACATAAAATGTTGAGTCGTTCAATTCACACGAGGAGCGTTTTTCTAAGTCGGTGAGACAATACCTGTAATGTTTGGCTTTGAAGAAGCAATCGAGATAACGGATTGGGCTGTGTGTTTTCGTTCTGGGTACACAAACTCGCGTTCATCTGTGTATATTTTAGATATGACGGTGTTTGCACGGGCAGGGTCGAGATTCGTCTTTTTGTTGTGTTCCCCCCCTCACAACATAAATACGCCAGTCGGGGAAATCGGTTTATAATGAGGTGTCATATGTGCGTTTGGAAGCCCCCTCTTGACGCAGTTGTACAAATAGCTTGTCAGTTTGTATTTACTCTGTTTTTGAAGACTCGTATGGTCGCAGTGTACATAAATACGCCGCGGTCGATGCAAAAAAAATGCGACTATTGCCCATGTCGAAGGTATCAGCTGTCGAATGAAAGGGTCACCGAGGATCGACCCGTCATCCTAATCGTACTGTTTGCCCGTGAATGAAACTGGCGAAAAATACCGCTTGCGACCCCAGGCAGCTTTTTTTCTTCCCTACTTCGCCAGCTGAGCTGCGCAAATCCGGCGAAGCACTCCCCGTCTCTCTCTTTCTCTCGCTCGCTCAGTTCAGTTGCGTCTCTAGCTATATTTAGGGACCATTGTTACAGCACTTGAGAAATTTCGTTTTATTTGTGCCACTCGTCCTTCAAAACGCAGCCACTTCTCAACCTCAGTGCGCAAGAAAAAGACTGAAGTTTTGTAGGTTTGCAGTGTCATGTCAGGTAGTCTGAAGCGGGGCTCGGGTTACGCAAATTGGCAGGTATTATTGGTGTTGCTCAGACCTCGGGCTTACTGCAAAGTGACAACAAGCCCGGCACCCGAGAATACTATCGCGTGCATCTTAAATCAGTTTCATAATTCGAAGTTACCATATTTTAATTTTTATGCGTTTTCGGCAATTTGTGAGCAAAAAAAAAAGAGTTACGCCACCAAATAACGCAAGTCGAGTGCCGACGTTCCCTTGTTTACCCTCTGTCATTCACCTTTCTATCGACACCCTGAATGGACGACAACCAGGTGTTCTTTCTCAGTCTAGCGACCCCTGTCTTTCCTCGGAACCTAGTGTTTCTTGTCTCCTCTAGGCGTGAGCGATCAGTTGCTATCGGGAGTTAACATCTGCGCCTTCAATTTCAGTCAGCCGACGTTGATTTCTCTCTCTCTCTCTCTCTCTCTCTCTCTCTCTCTCTCTCTCTCTCTCTCTCTCTCTCTCTCTCTCTCTCTGAGGCAAATGATGCATGTTGTTGAACGTTCTAAAGCTTGACGAACTGCGCCTTTTGGAAATCCGAGAGAAACTCACAGAACACAGTGCCTGTACACGTGATCGTTGCCCGGTTCGTCGCCTAAACAGGACACACATGGTCCACCTGAACGTGACTTTCTGCATGTTTTGCAGCCCAAACAGCAACGCAATTACTGAAATCCCCGAAAGACCGTGAAACCCGATCGCCTTTCTGTCAATTTAACGAAGCATTCTCCGGATAAGCTTGCTATTCCTGGCCAGTTGTTCTGGCCCCACCAAGCGTCATTGCGCGGGATTTCGCTGACAGTGTTCACTATTTGTAAACTGATAACTAAAATTCAATTACATTACACAAATGATGCATAACTCTCTCTCTCCTCGTGATTATTTTTAAATAATTAAACACGGATTTTTCGTGTTTTTTTTCACAAACACATAAAAAAATTAATTTTCAGAACAATCAGAGGGCACAAGGTTTCCAAGGAGTCCCGATGGTGGCGTCTAGTCCAGTACGACACGAAGGAAACATGCAGGCAAATCCAGTGGAAGTAACTAGCTACCAGCAACAACCGCCAGCTTGGCAAGCCCTCAGCGATTTTGCCCTGAAAAGCGACATTGAACAGCCGGCTTTTCAACAATTGGTAAGTTTGCCAATCTCCACTCTCAATATTAATTTTCACAAAATGGCGTCGAGTGTCCCGGGGACATCGCCAATGTCCCAGTAACTTTGATTAATACGAACAAACCAATGTCACTCCAAATTTACGGCTATTATATTATTTTGCTTTTATTTACGACTTCTAATTGCCTAAATATTTAATTGTGTGCGTTATATCAGGAGAATGGCGTCGTCTGTAAATTGTGAATGTCCTGTCCACATTTCGATCAAGTATGACAAATTTAATCCTCGCAGTGAAAAATTAAAATGTTTATTTATACGTTATGGAACGTTAATCGTATATCTTAACGTTTTAATGCATCTTTACCGAAACAAATATAATTACGAATTCTTTCGGGAACACTTTTTGCATTCACTTTAATCAGTAAACTTTCCTGAATCTGAAAAGAGAAATGGTCATCTGTACGTATATTGGCGCCATTTTTCTCTAAATCTTGGAAGCTGTCTCATCCATAGGCCTCTAAGTCCGGTTTGCCGCGTAATACTCAAACACAACTTGTAGTGAAGCTTTAATCCAGAACTGATAAAGAAATTACACTCCGCTGGATTTCTGAGCCCCTTTTTTTCTATTCAAACGGCGGCCATTTTTCGTGATTACTGTAGTGTCAACGTAATTCGGTCACAACTCGAACATAACAATGCCCTCCTTAACACAGAGACAGTCAGACACAGCGTTTAGTGAATTTTCTTATTTACCATGTTATTGAATCCACCAGCGTTTTTGCAGAGAACCAATCCGTTTAAATCAGAGAGAAAACTTTAATTTCCAACTCCACGTTTTTATCCCCTTTGCGAGAGCGAAATTATCCCGTACGTAATGCCTGCCCTTCGGAGGATGGTGTATTAGTGTGTCGCATTTCTCACTGCACTTCAAAATTCCCCCCTCGCCAAAAATGATTAAGCCTATTAAGGTTTAGGAAAATAGATGAGATGAAGGGCCGCTCGTTATGGGCCTACAATTGCACAATGATTGGTTAAATATGTTTGAGAATAAAACACATACTATCTCTGCGCCACTTCCTGTGGAGTGCAGAACTCTTACTTTAATAATAGGGCGAATGGTAAGGTATGACAAGAGCACGTGTACAGTCTACAAAAATATCAAGACAAATAGGGGGAAATTATTTTAAGTATTCTTTTCTTCGGAGAGATGGGGAGATGGGGGCACTCAAGGATGATACTATAGTGATGGGAGACGAAAGATAAACTGGAGCGCCAGCGGGGAGTTGGCGGAAAAATCCCACCATGCAAATGTATCCCGTGGTAGACTCCTCTACCTTTAAGGAACCAGAATTTATACTTTATGTAATACAATTACCAATATAGGTGGATTGGGGCTGTGCAAGTCAGGAGTTTGCAGGACAAGGTGGCCGTTATTATAGCGACACAAAACAAATATTCTCCTTTTTTATACAATTTACATAAATATAATTCCACGTCTAAGTCTCTATTTGTAAAATACGTATACACACACACACACACACACACACACACACACACACACACACACACACACACACACACACACACACACACATATATATATATATATATATATATATATATATATATATATATATATATATTACGATTATACATATACACACATATGTATACATTTGTATATCATGCACACATGCAACTTGGGCTTTCACAACCAACAAAATACGATATGAAGTTGTAATAAGTAGGTAATTATGTGTTGCCCTAAAGAAGATATATATATATATATATATATATATATATATATATATATATATATATATATATATACTATATATATATATATATATATATACATATCCATTTGTTATTGAAAAGCCATTATCTCTCTTTTCACTTGAGTCGTCTTTGTTAAATAATTGGCAGAATTAATAAATAATAGCGATAACACCTTTACAGAATAACTCGATCCTCTAACATGTTTACCTAGTCACATATGACAGAGGGATAGTTGTGTGGGAACTACTAATTTTATTTTTACAATACAAACTGACCTCAGTTTTATCCGTGTATGAATAACAATAACGGTCTTTTTATATGAGACGGGGGAGACTTGCAGCCGCAGGTTCTGTCATGTTGGCATTGTGTTTCTGTTCATGTCTGTTTTTTCGGAGGGACTCTTTTGAAGTGTGAGAGAGATGTTCGTGTGTAGAATACGGCGCGCGGGAGCTTTGCGTTGAAATTTCCAAATGATGAAACTGAGGCTTGGGAACAGATATGACCTCAGAGCGAAGCTCGGATATACATCACTGTCAGCCACTCTGTAGTCTGGTTTCCACTACAAGCTGTTCAGTCAAACAGGCTGGCTGAAAGAAAATGACGTGGTTGTCTCAAACGCGGCCTAGGAAATTTATGTGAAAAAGTGGCATTTCCTCGCGGTTTTCCGCCACAAAATTGTCGCGTCTGTGAAACCTCAATATATATGAAGTGCATCTCGCGCAGGCAGAACAGCATAGTGGTCTGCGGCATTGGTTTCCCCTGGACCCCTCTCACCATCCTCTACTCCTTACAACCTCAATCGTTCTGCTAAAGTTGTCCCCATGTGGATTGTAATCATAATTAATAATTTGATTTTAAGGTAATACCAGACAGCCCACACATATTATGTTTACCCCAATCTAATTTCTTGAAGCACGTGTGTGTGCGCACAGTGAAATATATAATCAGGCTATGTCTCATCTCGCCCGGTATTGTTGAAGAACTCGTAATTGGCCAACTAACAGCCTCGCGAAACATGCCCCTCACTACGAACAAATAACGCAATTTTCTTCGAGTTTTAATGTACAACACTGAAAAACCATAGGCTTCACTCTCAGCGTGTTGTCCCGATCGCCTCGTCTCAGCGATACATGTGAACGTAACACTCCGCTGTCGGACTGATTTAGTGCTTTTTTGTCATTTCTGTGGGAAAACCTACATTCGAAAATCTTAAAGGTTGCGCGTAATACATTTGCAAGTAGGTCGCCATCGATTTTTTTCCGCGAGTAATCGTTCGGAACAAAGCTGAAACAACTCAAACCCCACTGACGGCTTTTCTCTATCGGTTTTTCTCGCGCCCTATTGACGTTTTTTCCTGTTTCCGACTCAGTTCGCCTTTCTTTTCTGATTTTGTGTTTTACCCTTTTTTTATATCACACAGGTAAATTTCTCGGAAGGTAACCCCCCAAATCATGAGGACTCACAATTGACGCCCCCTCCAGAGGACACGCTAGTTGATAGCAACCCTCCACCGTCAGCAATATCAACGTCGAGTGAATGACAGCGAAGTGTGTGTTGTGGTTTTTCTAGGAACAAATGCAGCGTGAACGGACAATCTTTTGCCGGCGCCATGTTGAAGGATATACTATCGGTAGTGCAACGATTTTGAATCATTGGATAAACCCACTTGCCTAAAAACTTGGGGAAATTCATTCTACTGCCAGAACCCGGGAGAGTTGGGCATTGGTTTCAGCTGTTCTCTGTACACTCCTTTCGCCATCGAACCCTCCGACTGCTTCCTAAACATGCACGTGACCCAAGGCAAAGGGACACATCATGTTCGACTCGACGAAAGAAAATAGGCCGACAGTCCAATGCCTTCGGTTGGCAGAGCGGAATGAATGATTCATAACCACCACTCTTTTAAAAACCGAACACAAGAGGTATGTGTGGAAACTCCCGTAACCGCCTTCAACACCGTCGGAAACCGTACAAGTATGCTGGAATCACGCAGAGTTGTGGACGCTATCAGATATGCTGCCTCCGTTGTTTGTTTCTTCACGAAGTGTACGACTCCTCGAAATGTTAATGAATATCACTTTGGCAGAGATGAGTATATAAAGAGAGAGACAGAATGAGAGAGGAGCGAGAGAGGAGGGGAGAGAGAGGGGGGCTAGATGACTGAGAGGTAACAGGACCACTTTCAATGTAGATGGAAGTATCAACGCCCCAACTTGGAAGTGAAAAGTGAGACAATTCCCGAACGAAATGTACATTACTAGCGGTAGTAGCAGACGATTAATAATATTCATTAATACGCGGGAGTTTAAGAGTTTCAGTGATAATGTATGGACTACTGCCACCGGCCTATGATAAATAGTGCTGAATTTCTCGACGGTGATAGTTCCCACACAAACCAGTGAAACAGGACACGCACTGTCACAGCGTTCTCGCGTTGTCGGATTGAGTCTGGGCAAAACCGTGCCGTGGGCACGTGAGCGATAAAGTTTGCAGAATAGTGAGGAGAACGACAGCAGCTTTTGGTTTTAAGAAGAAGAAAAAAAAACTTTGGGGGGAACTTTGCTGAAATTATTTAAAGCCGATATTTATGAAACCGTTCTCTGGTTTCGTTGGCAGATGCAATACACCATCAGAGAATGACACTCTAACTTGATCGTCCATGCAATGTGTTAGGATTGCAACTTTCAGGGGGTTTTGTGTTAGGTGCTGTGTACAACCCAGCCCATTGCAATACCCGTGGGACATTTTCTATCGAATTTTTTTCAACTCTGGTGATTTCTTCTATTGTTTTCATTCACGGACATGTTTCTCAGCCATATTACGTCACGCAACGAGGAGAAAAACAAGGGTAAAACTTTTAAATATTTTATATTATTTATCGTGGATATTTCAGGGCGCAAGTTAATAAACTGTGTACGTTTTTTCTCTCGTCACGGACGTCCTTCCCAACACATCAAGACAGACTGGAATACGAATTTTTAAATTCAAAGTTTACAGTTTCAGGAGTTTTGGGTTCAAGACTGAGAAACTCAATACCCAGCAAGCTTGTTCAAATACAACTCTGTAGGGATAGGTCAAAGAACATTGCAATTTTTTCCAGCTACAACAGTAATACCATGTGGTTTCAGAGAATTACGAAAAAGCTACGTTTTATATCGGGAGATGTTCCCAACAATTTGAAAATTAAAACAGAAGCACGATGACGTCATAAACTAACTGAGGTTGTCTTTGTGTTGTTTTTGTACCAAACAAGGGTGTTGGCTTGGCTTATTAGCCGAGTTGATCGCGTCAACTTGCCCTTTCAGGCTGGTTGCGTAATGGTGTCTTAGTGCTGAATACACACAGCTAAAGAAAGTCAAAAATGTAGAATTACAGTCAGATAGGATAAATATAATTAGGGTTATTGTAGCCTGCTTTATTTTCACATTAAGCCTTCGCGTTCTAAACCGCTGTAAGTACTTTGTTTCTAAAAAACAATTGATTGATTTTATTTCTCTTTTCACAGCTCAAAACAACCCGGTTATGTCGATGCCACGCTGAGTCCCCGGCCCTTTTCCCAGCTATGGCATGGTCTATAGTCGTGATCCGCCATAGAGGAGGCCCTCCACGAGTTATTAACCATCCTACCAATCGGACGCAATTTTAACGTATTGTAAATCGACTCGATTAAGTTCCTTTTCGCTAGATGTGTGGTTTTAAGATTCGTCTCATGAATTCCATTCATATTCCGAAAGCTTGTCAGATTTCACATACCCTCCCCCTTAACCCCCCTCTCTCTCTCTTTCGGGTGCAACAATTATGTTCGCCCAATCAGTTCCAGCTGGAAACACGCAGCGTCTAACTGTCTGGTCGCTTTACAAAGAACCGAAATTGCGAAGTCTGGTTTAGGCCAAGTTTTCTCATCAAGACAGATCTTGACAAGTTTCCCAGGCATGGTCATTTTCTTTCCCTTCTTCTCGTGCTCTCATTGCTATCTTCCCCCGCCCAACATTCTATCCGACCCGGACCTGGTCAAAGGGACAGAAGAGTGAATACTGTCGCTTTCATTGTATTGTCCGTTGACACTCAGTGGGGGCTTGCTGTTTTAATTAAATTCAACCGCTCCGCCTTTTTGTTTTCGTTGCCAGCCTGCCAACGCTCACCGCTCACCAGACACCGGTGAAAAGAGAAGGGGTCCCTTCAGACGATGCTACAGTCTTAATTAGCGCTGTAATGAGCGCTAATGTATACAACGCCACAATAGCCGCTAATTGGCGAGTGTGTCGTGGCCGGACAAAACAGAATGCCTATCCACCTTCCCCTCAAAGAAAATAACCGAATGTTGGCCTCGGCCAGTCTGCGGGCTACGTCTTGTGTGTTGTCCACCCCTTTGACTATTCTTGCGCGAACACATAAATCAAGGAGAGCTAGGAGTGTGTGTAGAACTTTTCTCCCTACCATTGAGAAACGCCCTTCCCTTTATTGCGCCAAGTAATTAAGAGTTACAAAACAGTTCTGACAAACTTTAAACACCCGAGTATGGTCGTAAACAGTTTGTCGACTGTGCTGTCAATGGCACCGGTGCATAGCTCGCATTTTGTATTCCATGTGAGTATACAGTTTCCAGCGTATAGTAGGTGGTCTTTAGGTATTACACATAGCACACTGGGGCTGAACAACATGACGAGACAGACTTTATTTCAATTCATGAAAAAAAAAAGACAAGTCGGATTAATCATGAGATCACAGCACATAACACTGTTTAACTGTGAAAAAAGGGAACCAGTTAAAAGAGCTTGGCTTGTATTTTCGGGGGACTGTTTTTCAGGTTACTAGCTGGCGCTCCTTAAGCGGCCACACCCCGCGAATTTGACGCTCAAACGGGTTTCTTTAACAAACGTTTATACTCATAAAACCCCTTGCGTGCTGTGCGTTTTGTCAACGCTATTGTGAGTTCCTGCAGGAAGCCCCGCAAAGACCTGTGTGCGGATTCGTCTTTGATCGCCATGTGCCCAGTCTCTCATTGATCTCATTAAGGCCAATGAGACTTATTCAGATTTATCCATTCACTGCTCTTTGCCGGCCTTTTTCAGCTTCAGGTTTTTTATACTCACAAGCTCCGTCGCTCAAAAAATTACCCTCTTGGCTGAAAAAACGAGAAGGGATTTTTTCCGGATTGTATAGCATTGAAAAACATTAAGAGGTAAAAACAGAAATCGAATAGTGAACCAGATCCCGCATGACCAAAAAAATAAGTGTCGTTAGATGCTCTAGCCTGTAGTTGTCGTATGCCTTCACACTGTAACGTAGATGCCTTATTACAAGTCGTAGAACGAACAATCGAGTGTTACACAGTGCACGGTACCTCCACAAAACCCCGTGCGCAGTGACAAAATCACCGCCAAAAATGGCAGCTCTCAGAGTGCCGTCGCTTCAAAAAGTGTCTACAACGCACAACCGTAACAAAAAACCTCGATGTACCTGCTTCGCTGTCGTTTTTTTCCAAGCTACAGTGGTTCATTTCACCCTATCCGAAAGAAAATCTGGGAGGAGGAGTTAAACCTAATTTAATTAGGTTATAAGCAAAATATTACTTTTAAAGCGGCCGAGCTCTCCTAGGTGTATGAATCATCATAAAAAGCTGACAGAAAGGGTCTGTTTCAAATGTTCACCGTTGTCAAATTGCCGGGAAATGATTAGCTGAGGGCAAAGGCGTTCCATCGAAAGAAGGCTCTTTCGCCGTGTCAGAAAATTTTTGAAGCAAATACTCAGTTTCACTCCGGGGTCAAAGGTCTATTTGGAAACGCGGAAACGCAAATGAAATGTGATCGTTCAGCGAGATGAAACGAACAATTATCGCTCTGCTTGTACGCAATGCGTGTTAATTTCCATAACTGACTGGCCGATAAGCAGGCGGCTTGGAGAGCGAGAATTCATGTCACGAAGACATTGCTTTTTAAGGGTTCAGACTCAGAGAACATTGCAACCGGGTTTGTATATCCGTATACGGAATCCCTGAACTCAGTTGTTTCGTTGTTGTTGTGGCGGTTGTCGTGGTTGTAATTTTCTTGCTGCAAAGTTCGTTAACTCTCAAACTGTCTCCATCTTCAATTGAGTCTGTTCATTTAATTGTCTGACGATTGTTTTTGTTTTGTTTTTTGTTTGTTTTTTTTTGGGGGGGTTGGAGATGCAACCATAGACTCTTCGAGGAACGAGAAATTAGGCGCGCTGACAGTCTATTTTGAGAACTTCCTCTGGTCTCAAAGTTAGCGTACTATCTCCAATATCTGTCTTGTCACCCACAAATTTTACTGAAAAGCGACTGGGTCAATATATTGGAAGAAAGTCGCTGAAAACTTTCGCTTCTCGTTCATGCATGTCACAGTAAAAATCTAGCTGATACTGAGAAGAGTTTGTTTGACCTTTGAACCCCATATTCCTGACAGAACACACCAGACGGGGCACTTGAAATTAAGCAGCAGAAATGAACATGACGGGATGTGTACAGACGATGATTTATCACTTTGAGGAAAAACTAGACGAGTGCGTTTGGCTTGCCGACGGCGAGTGCGCGATGATTCACAGAACTGACGGCCGAATTATACATAATTTCAACTTGAAGTGAACAAATATTAAACTTAGAAAGTACTCAGATATTTTCACCAGCCGCGGATCGATAAATGCTGGCTGTATCATCCTACAGTGTGATTGATAGGTGCCATGAAGTATTTATATGTCAAATCAGCGTGCAATTCATAGACGACTGGAAACTTCACAGACAGAATACGCCAAGAAGAGAGAAATTTCACTCACGCTCAGACGACTTGCTTTCCCGCCAAATTCTTACGTTTGCTCATCCTCGCGAATAACTGAGAGAGGCTGTATAGTTTGTCAACTCCAACGTCGTAAGGAGTAGTAAGGGGGTTGTCTCTTGCCTACAATTGGACAAAACGGGATTGATTTTCACGTAAAAGTTAAGTGTACTAAATTATGTGTGTATATAGTTAACATTTTTTTTAGATAAATAAACATAAGTGCTCAACCTTAACTCAGAAAATTGGCCAATTTTAGAACGGTATGCTAGTATTGTCCATTATCAACGATAATGTTATTGTGAATGGCTAGCAAAAGTGGACGAATAACCCTTTACTGAGTTGGATCTATTCAGTACTTGTGATTTTATGTTGACTTATTTAAATGTATTTTTACTTTGATAAACATTGAATAAAACGAGTTCCGGCGAATTTTCAAATTTCTGAAAGGTGCAGAATTTGATTTATTTCCAGTGGTACAAATTTAAAACCGGAACGATAAAGCCATAATTTATTTTTAGCAAAATCATGCCCGCAAGAAAAGTTGGCGTTATGACATGCATAATACCTTTTAACAAGATCTATGTTTAAAAAATAACCATAAACCAGTTTGGGTTGGTTTGTGTATTTTCCAAAAGTAAGAGACATGTAAGAACAAATTCGGGTTTGATATTTCAAGCACACCAATGGATGCTTTACGAGTGGCCTGGTGGTTTTTTTTCTGGGCACCAAATTTTCTTTCTAAGTTGTCGAGTCACAGCGTAATGTGTAAACGTCCTAAGACTTGGAGGAAACCGCGGTTTTATGTTTCTCTCTTGCTGTCCTTAATTCCTTGTCTGTTTCTGATATTTAGTTTGTAGCCACGTAAATTGGAGAAGGGGGGGTCAACCAAAAGCCACAAACTTGAGGCAGGCGCTCATTCATTACACGCGACAGAATTATGAACATAACTGTGAGATGAAGTAAGCACACGGCATTCGTTTGGGTTTTAATTGAACCCCATCCTCATGCGGTTTTCTTTAAGTGAATCACCCCTCCCCTCCCTTCCCCTTAAAAAGAGTGCAGCATTGACTTCCTACCGAGATACGGTAGAGTCCGTAAAGAATAACTTAGAGAAGTTGTTTTTCCGGCAACTTCGAAACACGACCCAATGTCTTAATTGTTAAGGCTTTCCAAAGTTTCTGTTTCATTCAGAGGCTTAACCTCAAACCTGTATGCGATCTCATGAAAAGCGAGCTTGTCTATCTGCTGTGTGGGGAAACCGTTTGTGAGCCAGTTGAGCGTCTTTTATCGGCCAATTATTTCCCGCCGTCAATGTGCTAGTTTCTTCATTGAATCCAAACTAAGCCATTGTCTAGCCAGCTCTATGTATTCACCGTTTTTCTTGCCTCTTTAACTCCAGCTTCTTTATCAGTGCCGCCCCTTTGTTCGCACGTGTCCCGTGTTGTTGGCCGTCTTCGCCGGGAATAGAATAGCAACCCCGCTTCCAACTAAGCCAATTCGTCTCCCACAGCCTCGATCGCGCCCGCCTTTTATGTTTAGCCACTCAGCCGAGGCTCTGTCTCGGTGTTCTGCTCGGCCTGGCTCATTTGTCCGCGTAATGAAGGGGCACAGCCTCTGAAATCAGTCCCGTCGCTTTTTTTGCACACACAACGAAAAAAAAGAAACCCGACTGTCAACAGCCCCTGTCAAGTCGATTTCTGCTTCCATTTTCCCGCCATTTAGACTTTCTGTAGTGCTCCGAAGAAAAGAGTTGCGATGTCCATTTCCCCCCGGTAATCACGGCGTAATTGCGTCGTTTTCAGTCTCACTTTGCCGCAGTGAAAAGAGCGTGCAATGCTCCCATTTCCAAACTGAACCGCGACACAAACTCGGATAATGAGATGCTGGGATTGACGAAACCGTGCCTACCTCAAATTGTAATCCGATCTCGGGTACTACAAGAAGTAAAGTTCGTGAGCATTTGACCGATGTGTTTGTTTATTTGAACTGAACAACACACCGGCTTGCTCCTATTTGTTTACTCGTACAATTAAATTATTCTGTAACGAAAACAAACCAACAAACTACAACTGTGCGGATGCTTTCGCGGTGATTTTGCAAGTTGACGTAACCTGGTCGGATCAGTTTGAAATCAATACTCTTTAATTCGGGAACGTAGAAAATACAAAGACCGAACCCTATAAAACGGTATTCTTCTCGCATGGAATTATCATTTGAAGTTTTCGGGTCTATGAGTATACCCCGATGCCTTGTTTGCATGTTTCGGTTTTCCAATGGATAATTGGCGCATGCGTGTCCTTTCGTTTTTAGCAGCTAAGCCACCATTTGGGTTTGAAAGATAGCACATCACGAAGGTAGTAGTTGCTCTTGCGTCCATGGACAAACGAAGAACAAATATTTGAAACCCCCTCCCTCACTCCATTGCAGGGATGTATGCCGTGGGTGAAAAAATCAGAAAACAAGAAGAAAGATGTAAGACTAGCCGTCATTCCATTTTTACTAGCTTGTTTGGGGAAAGTAACATGAATACGAAGGCACGAACACTGAAGTGACATGTTTGGGCACGAACTCTTTCCAAATGTTCCAGTTTACCGTGGGAGCTGCTCCACTGTCAAGGTTTTTGAAAGTTTTCAAAATGTAGGGCAAAGCAAAGCAAATATTACAGCAGGGCACGGGTAGGTAGCATGCATGTGTGGGCATGAACGGCTCTCCCGTGTGCAACTAAACCATTTAGGACCCAATCGTTCTGGTTTGCTAAATAGCAAAGGCACGAACTTAGCTTGTGACATTTCAGCCGTGATGAACGCGCCGATCCCCAGAGTACCAATTTACCATTCGGTTCAAATTGTTCCCGTGGGAAAATAACGCAATAATGACGGAGATAAATTTCTCCACGTTGATCCACGGGAAGGTGACGCAGTATACCCAGGAAAATTTTCCCTACTTTGACAGTTTTCCTCCAGTCCTGAAACATCTCCACTTTGGGATTTTACAGTCGCCCACTACTGATATGTGGCAAAAATATAGTACAACAAGACCATCTACGACAAAACACATTCGTAATGTCTAGTTTTTGACTGACACCTCTGGACCCCATCTCCCCACACATGCTAAAGTCAACAGTATTCCAAGTTTTATTGTTAGCACGTTGATGTGTTCAGAATACGCGGAAACTCCGCCAAACATTTTTTTGGCGTTTGCACGTGAGTGTGTTTCAATGAAGTCTAAGTTGGTACTTCAAAAGATTTGAGGTAGAGGATTTTGCAAATTATAAACACAGAGACACAGGCAGACAGACATACAGACAGACACACAGCAGACACACACACACACACATATATATACATATATATATATATATGTATATATATATATATATATTATATATATATATATATATATATATATATATATATATATATATATATATATAATACAAATTCTTTCAAGTGCAAAGTTAAATGACTTTGTACTTGAAGTGATTAGTGTTATTATTGATAATGCTCCGCTTTTAGCTTCGACCATTGTCATTTCCCGCGAGGACATATAAGCTTATATATATATATATATATATATATATATATATATATATATATATATATATATATATATATATATATATATATATATATATATATATATATATATATGATATTCCGGATCAGACTGCATTGTCTACCATTACATATATTACACAGTAACCAGCATGTGTTCTGAAGATTACGCTCTGTATTTTGACGTAGAAAGAAGGAGAAAATGAAAATCTGCCCAAAAGAAAAATTATCAAAACATTAATAAAAGTCACAGCTGTTGTTCTTTTAATTTATGAGATAACTGTTCACTGAAATTGCCCCATTATGCAATATTATACCTTAGCGTTGCGTCAACTGATTTGTTACGAAACTATAAAACACAGTGTTCCTCGAAGCATCCCACCCCCCGGCTATATTTATTTAATACAATTTAAGCAGGACAGAATCACGTTCAAGCATTGAAGTATTGTAGACCGTTTATCCGCAGGTCTTATCTTATGCGTTCTACCAGCTTACCAACAGTTATGAGCAATGGCCTTGCGATGTGTTAGTGCATTCCCTATTGCGCCATGGGTTGTGATGAAAAGCCTGGGCTTTGCGCGCAAACATATCTTTTGCAAAAGCTGGTCGCCTTTACTCTCACCGTGAACAACGTTACATCTACTATTGTAAATAAATTAATTCATTAAAATCATTATTCTTTCTTCTTTTTTTGAAATACTGCGGAGATAATTTCGCCTTTTGTGACCGCCACAAAAGGCACAAAGCAATCGATATTTATTATGGAAACTAGTATTGATACGCACGTCTGTTCGGCGGTTTTTTAAACATTAGGCAACCTGCTCCCCAGTACGTAAGACCCGCAGTCTAATTAACGAAGCAATACCGACGTACAATAGCGTGGGAGTGATAACGTCGACGCTCGTTGGAAATAGCACTGTACTTAATACTTTGTTTGACACCGATACACAAATGCCCAAACGTCGTGAAATGTTCCTAAAACACACTTACTTTTGATAACGTGGTTTAATATTGGTATACGAGTCTATTTAATTTATCGTAATTACACTTACAATTACTACATTGCATTTCACACGAGAAAGCACGTCTGGCACACGCAAACACACGTACATACATGAATACACATGCACGCACACATACATGCACTTACCCAACAATATCTTCTGCATCAATTGTGTGTATATATATGCAAGTATACATTTCATTTAAGTATACATTTCGTACGCATTTTCTATGTATTAAGTCTGCAAGAAGTACATGTCAATTTGGTGTACATGTACTGTGTCTACACATAAAAATATTACATATTTACACACCATGTATACATGTATAAACTCTTCATAAATGAAGTTTCTCATGAAGCACGGATATATATATATATATATATATATATATATATATATATATATATATATATATATATATACATGTGTGTATGTATCTATGCATGTATTTATG
Source organism: Ptychodera flava (assembly GCF_041260155.1). Lineage (NCBI taxonomy): Eukaryota > Metazoa > Hemichordata > Enteropneusta > Ptychoderidae > Ptychodera > Ptychodera flava. The sequence continues at coordinate 2,883,145 of NC_091948.1, forward strand.
AAAGTATGTATGTATGTATGTATGTATGTATGTATGTATGTATGTATGTATGTATGTATATATGTATGCATGTATGCATGAGCAATATATCAGAAACTTAATTCATTCAGTTTTGAATCGTCGCTAATGCTAATTCACACACTTTTGAATAGTCTTTAATAGCCAATATTAGTCATGTTACGTCAGAGTGTGGCAGGCGTCAAAGTGTTAATGTGACAAACAACACATTGCTGACACCAACACAGTGCTTAATGCATTTTTCGGTTGTTTTCCCTCGTCTATTTGTGTTATTCAGACGCTGTTGAATGAATTCAAAGTTGTACAAAGATGGGGTTAGGATCGTTTCATTGAGTAGTGGTATTGGACATCACAATCTACAACAACAACAACAACAACAACAACATCATCATTATAATCATGATCTCATCATCATCTTCAGCGACGATATGATCATCATTATCACCGCCACCACGTCATCATCATCATCATCATCATCATCATCATCATCATCATCATCATCATGTACAACATTATTATCGTCGTCTTTATCATATTAAACATTACATAAGGTTTAGCTTCCAGCAGCAACTTCAAACTCGGATTAATTCTGCTAAATGCAACGCCAAATAAAATAATAGACTTAACTGGGCGACAGAAAGTTGAGTCTGAGATAGGGGAGTAATGAGAATGCTATGCGCTGTTGTCACAAATAACTGTTCAGTTTGAAGAAATATCCATCGAAGGAAATTTAACTAATAGACTTATTTTTCTAATGGACTTATTTTCCATCGATTTGAGCTTATTGATATCAGGCACAAAACAATGATATTGTGATTGTAATTTTAACAATAATAACTATTTTATCATCATTATCATCAATTTCGTCGTCGTTGTCTTCATTAACTCTATTATTTAAGTGGTCGCTTTCAATAGAATCATCTCTCCCAATATTAAAGTTTGCAAGCTGTCGCACATCAATCATATGTCTTGAAATAAAAAAACATACTTTAATTGATTTTTCAATGAATTTTTTGAACTTTCTGTCCTTGCTCCTTTGATTGTTTATGCTCAATTCAATGAAAAACAAAATTAATATTTTATAATTGTTCCAACAACAATTTCTTATCATTAATGATATAGTTAATCATTATTACCAGACATAATGCATTACATTCCTGCCTAGGTCGTGTTTTTGATGTGTTTGACGAGATTTTCTCTTGAATTTTTAGTGCTTACCGATTAATAAAATTGAAGATCAAACTGCAAACTTCATTTGAAACGTATTAATCTTATTTTGTATCTCAGCCCCGATTGTTTGAGTCGATAATTTGACGTTTACAGTAGTGCGCCCGACAGGTAAGAGTACCTTACGCACCGTCATGAGAACTTTTCCCCTGGACGAACCGCTCTTCGGCTCAGACTTGTCGTTGTATTTTGTTAAGACGTGCAAATCTTCAACATGTTCGTTTAAGTGCTATTCATGGTTACACACGTGCCGCACGAAAAGTGAATTCTGGTCCCGGATATGAAAGAACGGCCTTTTGACATTTTTGTTCGGTATCTCGTTCAGCACGCGGAGACGGTCTGTATTCAGCTTGCTAGCGCAGTTCGTGCAAGGAATATTGCGTATTGTTTATGCTTGTCAAGTGAAATAAAGACTCGGTCTGATTCATAATCGCAGCGTGTTGATACACATAGCATCCTCGTATAGTGTACAGGCACCGTGAGAACCACAGTACGAGCCTCTGCGACCCCATGCCAAAGGAAAATATAAAAAAAGATGAATACAAATATAAAAAATATTACAAACTACAGCTCTCACGCCATCTCAAAGTTCAAAAGTTTAAATATACCTAAAATTACTGAAGATGTAGTAGTATACGAGATAGTTGTTTTCCAGCTATATATTTGTATACATTGTACAGAACTTTGTCCATTTACCGAAGCCATACCAAACGTCTGGTTTTCTGCTTTTGTTCATATTTAAGCCTCGTTTTGCAAGATGGTCGTTTGCTATTCATGATTTGCTGTTACTTTCGACCCGGACTTAAATTCTTTTAAAACAGTTTTTTACGCTGAGATTGCGAGGCAACGATATGCAACGATTGCACATTCGGCAAAGCATCGCAAGTAGATCTCCATCTAAACATTGACAGTTACGTTCGTAAAAAATCACCAAAATTATTAAACTGTACATGAAAATAGTGTATTGTCAAATATTATAGTACATTGTACTTGGAAGCTTGACATTTTCATACGGTATTCTATAGCAGATCCGCCCCGCCCAATCAGGATCTTGGAACGGCCGTGCGACGGTCTTCCCCATTGATCGTTTTCTAATTGCCAACAGATGTGAGGGGTTCTTGTAAGGTTGGTTGTCGTGGCATTTTATTAGATGCCGTTTATTAATGCGAAACGGTCAAAGTTTGTTTCGCGAATCGAGAGACTCGTGTTCCGTGTTGTTGATTACAAGTCTCAGTAGTAAAGGTGCTGGTTGGGGTGGTGAATTTAATTTAATTTCAGCATTATACCCATATGGATAAATGCACTCAGATTCGCCATCACGCATGCGTCGGAATCAATCAATGATACCTCACTGACTCTCCTTTTTTCCCTGTGCAGTACTGTTTATCTCCTGCGAAATTAGCAGGTTTTGACAATTGGCGTTATTCAACGCTGCCGCTGAAACAACCGTGCGGGTTAAAAATGAACTCTAGACACTATCGACAAATAAGCATCATTGTTCGCATGCCCTCTCAGTCACCCAATGCATGTAAGGTTGGAAAAATAAGATTTGCCTCGTACTTCAAAATTGCTTCACATTCAGGCGTTCAGGACAAAATCCGTGCTTGGTACTGCGTTATTGCTTTCCGTGTGTGATAATTGATAATAAACTGTTCGTCTTTCAACCTGTGTATAGTTGCAAATATCGCAACAACCTTCAGGGCGAACTTCGATTATGTCTGAGTGTCAGAGCACACATCTCTGTCGAGTAGTTTTAACATACCCTTGCAGTCTGATCGACTCTTGACTGATATGCCCCAACTGATTGTGTGTTTGTGTACAGATTGAGCAGAATGGATAGCCTTCCGCCGAACCAAGCGCCCTAAAAAAACCGCAAAACGGGAAAAAATTAGACTTCGACATTGCAATCGGTAATTTATTCGTCCATGAATATTTTAACAAATTGTATCACAAACACCAAACAGTTGTTTTTTAGCATCATCGTCAGTTGCACGGTATGATATCAACTTTTCCATAAGTTCTCTTCCAAATTTGGTTCACCCAGCGACCGATCAAGGATTATGTTAGCCCGGTATCCATCAGTGAGACCGGGCCCCAGTGGACAGAAACATGGGAACCGGTGTTAAATTTCTCGGCTTTATAGAAAGTGGGCGTTCGTTTGTTTGTTGTCAAGCCTAACTTAAGACAGCGTGCCGCCGACAGATTTTGATTATTTCAAGGGGGAATCACTCTTTCAACACTTGTGGTTGTTCTTCACGTTAATGCCACCACCCTCCCCAACCCTCATGTCCCGTATGGGCTCGGAGTAGGAAAGACATGTATTCTGACTTCCCATGTTATGAATTCGATGACAATAGTGTAGTTTGTCAATGGTGCTATCCAAGTGCCTCTGAGCAGCGTTTTCAAAATTTATAAGAACTGGTGAAAGTTTTGATAAATCTAGCATGCTCCCCTGACCTACAGGCGCATTGAGTGTTCAGTGTATAGTAACTTGCGTATTCCATATTGGATATTCCTAGCGCCTGTGCCCTCTGACCCTGTCCTCCGGAACGCACAAACGCCAAACTGAAGTTGACTACGGGTACATTGCCAGCGTGTTCACACATCATATAGGGTTTTCTCTCCTCTTTGTAGAAGATGACGTCACATAAAGTTAAAACGTATGGGTGTGAGCATGCAGACAAGGAAAAGTTGATGAATCATGCAACTTTTACCTATCTATGTTTAGAAGTTTACCTTCGTTTGCTTTTACGGTGTAAAGTTGAATGAAATTATGTAGGGCGGCCTATGAAATAGCGCATAAACTTTGTAATAGCAACCGTTACTCACACACTTCCTCCGTCCATCTGCAGTTTTGCGATACCGTGAATTCTCGATAACTCGAAATGGGAAGTTTCATCATCGGATGACGTCATCATCACGAGATCAGAATTGAAGCAGGAAAGCCACCTGAAGAAAGCCGGCAATGACACAGATTCAATTCAATGAAGGGGTCAGTGTCCTCTCTTATGGAGAATATATTCCATTGTTTTCAATTCTATTTTAATTTATTTATTATTCAATATTACGATCTTCTTATTTTAATTTTGAAGACTGTAAAAAGTCTATCTTTTGTTTTGAAATGCCTGACATGAACAGCAACGAAATGTCTATGAAATGAATGAAACATGTGAGCTTGTTTCCCCTGGGGGCAGATATTCGGACTCTCAAACTTTTACAATATTATTTGGTCTACCACTTTTATAGTGGTTGATTTTTAAGAGCATGGGATAAATAGAGATTTCACTGGCTTATTTTTATGAAAATATAAAATTTGATTTTTCCTCTGGAGTTAACACAAGGATTGCGGCCATTTTTAATAACAAGTGTCGGTAAATATTGGGTAATTTGTTTCTCTCGTACTGACTTTTGCACCGTTACCCCTGAGTTGTGTTCTTGATTTTGAAAGGAAATTGTTTAAAGTTTCCTAACGGATAATTTGAGCGAAAGTGAAGTCTTTCAATTTCTGGAAGCATACTACGTTAAAGGGACAATAAATGTTGCTGTTATTAACATTTTGATTTTTTGTACTGAAAAATAAGTCCGTTTTCAGCTTTCACCTATGTTGAAATACCAAGTATTCGACTTGCAAACACAACGCAATGAGATCAGAGTGCAACATGATTGTTGACAGATAAATTGCCACAGCAATAAACTTGGACGTTACACCCGTACAATGCGTTTACACTTGACTTAGGGAGTGGCACAAGGAACTGTATTTCACAAAGAGAAGAAATGCATTTGAAAATAATTCAAAATATTATTTATGAGAGACGTAAAATACAAACAAACAGTCAAAATGCTTGATTTTGCTGCAGTCTGGAGATAATAGATTCAATGATCTTACTGAAACCGCGAACTTGTGGTCTGAGATGTCAGTCATTGTTGTTCAGCGTCCCTGATCGTGAAATAAAATATGAATTCCTGCTTCAACGCAATTATAAACAATTGGATAATTTGATCGGATTTCAGAAACGGAAGGGAAATCGGCTCCACCGTGGAAGGGAATTTCTTGACGGAATTCGAGCAATTCAAACCTCGGCGTCCGGGTAGGCCACCCCGTGTAAGTCGAGATGAGGAACTCCGGCATGTTTTTGTGTTCATTGCACCTAATGAAATAAACAACTCCACGACAGAAGATCCAGCTTAGCGTTGCGATTATGCAAATCGTGCGACAAGTCAGGAAAACTCAGGCGCATTTCACCGACAATAATTGAAAATTGAAAATTGCATCGATATCTCTCGTATTTTCTATTACTCTACCCCCTACAAATCCAAATATCAAATGTTGAATAAAGAGAGTGTGCGGTCGATAGTTCGATCAAAATCATTATATATTCATATTTACAATACTCTATTTCCTAGGTCAGTATCAGTTAAGCAACTTTCAAGAGTGTAAGGTTTAGTTGACATTTTGCCGATTTATGACACGGAAAACACAACATGTGCGATTCTGAATATGCGAAAAAAATCTTCTTGTTCTGAGTATTGGAATTATGGCTGGCGCGATACGTGTGTGTGCACAGCCGAGATTGATGAAACTTTAAAAAAAAAAACGTTGCGGCGACATTGTAGTGCTTTGGTTTATACGCTATTAGTAAACGCTCTTGCCAATTGCGGCGGGGCATTCAATTTTGTTTCCATTGATAGCTGTCGTTAAATCAGACGGGGTCTTAGGTATTGGTTTGTGGTGGTTCGCTCAACAAAGTCAAATTTCCCGTCGTCATGACGTGTAGTCTAATACCACAGAAGAGAGAATGCCTGATACGGAGGTAGCTTTCTATTTCACGTTCCCGCTGAAACGTTGACTTTATTGTTTTTTAATCCTCGATAAATGTGCTCTGAGTCTTTCGCCTTACTCACTACTTCAGGCTTCCAAATTGATTTTCCCTCTCTTTGCTTTCTGTCGACGCAGCTCACAGCGAAAGAAAAATTGGCAGGCTCCCAGTAGGCCTTTTCCCGGAGAAAACACGAGGCTGGCTTGTTTAATGGATTTACTGTAAAAAATCCAGCTTTTGATTTCGAATAAAGACTACAGATCTGGCTGTTTGTCTTATCTTTGTGCGCATTTTTTCTACACTGCCATTTACAACAAAAAAGCTGTATGGCAGATTGAGATTACGTTCTCTACCCACAAGCATGTTGAGTACCGGGGCTTTTTAGGCAAATTCCCCCGTCGCTCCGATTTCTATTCGCGCCTGGTAAGGTTTTCCTGACACCAGCCATCTCCACACGGTATTCGCTCATAGTCCATTCTTTTCAAGAGACACGCATTAATAACTATATTGCATTAGCCCACACTGAAGAGAGTGAGAGAGGGGGGAGAGCGAAAAAAAATTCCAAATTAAATTAGCTCAGTTGTGATTTTAGCATTGAAAAGCGCCAAAAGAATAGAGACAAAAGACTTTCTTGTCAGCGAATAGCAAAGTGTAAAACGCGAAAGTAATGCAATTGAGAACCAGAAATATTGATCTCTGTGATATTCATTTTGAACACGATTGCGATCGTGGGTAGCATTCAATTCATTATGTTCACCGTTTTTACGCTGGATTTCCTTATTTTGTTCGGCGATGTGGTCGATTTTTTTCCAGAGGCCTCCAGAGACGCAGACGACAAAATGTGTTCCCATGCAAATAGTGTAGCCGCAAATTTTCTGAAGGTGTTTTTCTTCACACTTGCCCGTTTAAATAAAATCGCGCGAGCGTAGACAGGGGAATTTTCCTCCTAGTGTACTTGAATCTGTTTTGTTTCTCGTTTTTTTTTTGTTGAGCTGTCGGATTTGATTCAGAAAGCGACGAGTGAACCACTCTCTCTGCTTCTTGGATGCAGGGTCGGGCAAATTGAATTAGGGCGGTTGTGCGCGGCAATTCGACTCTTGAAAGCTCGCCGACTTTTTCTCTTTTGGGGGAGAAAATTAATGAATTGTTGCAACAAGGCACGTGGGAAAAGGTGTCTTAACTAAGAAAAGTGAGTTTCTTGCGCAGGCACAGGGGTGTAAAACGTGGCCGTCATATGACCCTACATGGCCGGAATATGGATGAGCGTTTCAGGAGACTGACTGCAAAAAGCCGAAATCAACGTTGCCTACACCGGTGTTACAACTTGCGTATACCGGTATTAATTTCATTACGACCGCGTAACAAACAAACAAACAAGAAGTTAAATTCATTCCCGCGAATTGTGTGCAACTCTGCAGCTTGAATATTGTTTAATTGTTTACCTATCCTGGGATTCGCGCAGAGAATCTTTACCCAAAGGCTCAAAATCGTTGGTGACCAAGTGCGGCTCCACGAGACCGCCGGGGCTGCCAAATATTAGCCCACGGACAATCCACTTTGTTTTTCTCGGTGTTGACAACTTGTCAGCGGGAACAATGCTTTGTCGATACTTTCACTTGGGCGACAAATATGATTCCAACGGCTTATCCCTCCGAACGAGTTTGGTGGGAAAATCGCCAAGTGTCAAAAGACGTCTAAACATTTATGTAATGCGACAGTCAGTAGCTCCCGCTGGTTTTTATTTTCTCAAATATAAAACCCACCTTCAGTAGCGGGGTACAGAATTTAAAAGTAATGTCCTTTCGACCTCTCGTTCGCGATTAAGAATAATAATACCGCCACCAAATAAAAATCCGCAAACGTCGTGCCAAATATGTATCGTAAGTTAATTCATTTTGTATTTTTTGTGTTACGAATCTCCTTCCGAGGCAGAAGGGTCTTCGCTTGCTTTTTTATCCTCGACGACAAAAAAAAATATCTGCCGCAGGTAACGCATGACTATGCTATCTATCTTTCGCATTAAAACAGATATGCATGGAGCGAGTCTTCAGCTCCGAGCCCTGGGTTATTTGTAAGGAAAGCGAGAACACACAAAGCCGAGCTTGAGCTTTTGGAACCACGCATTCAGTTGAGAGGAAAAGCGATTTCTTCTTTCTCTTTAAATACACGTCAAACAATGATGTTTCTCCGCAGCAGGTTGTTCAAATGAACGGTTCGTGCAAGTGGCGATCTCTTTCATTCTCTCTCTCCGTTGCTTTTCGCTGCACGATAATTTTTCAATGCTTTTTTTCCTGTTGCTTTTCTTCGCTATTCTGCTCTGTGGATTCTTTCATTTCATCATGTTTCTATATCGGGAACAAAAGAGAGCCCCGTCCATTCTCACAAAAGCTCGACTCGGCAGAGATGTTTTTAGCTGTTGGCATGTGCACGGTGAACGCGGAACGTATTTCCGCCGCCGTAAATGTTATGTTTGCGAAAGGGCTTTCTCTATGGCTTTTCGCTGAGGTCGGTCGTTTCCAAGAACACTTAGCGCGTTGAAAAATATTCTTCTCCAAATGACGGGTTTGATCACTGTGGCGGCTGTATTTGACTTCTCACGGTGAATTTTCAGTTTTGTTTGTTTAAGGTCGAACCTAACATTGGTGACTTCACAGTGACGGTGAATATTTGACCAGCTACCGTCAAGTTCCGATCACAAATGGCATTGTCTTGAACGAGGCTAAGCCTCAATAATAGAGAACGTTTTCAAAAAAATATTTAATCCGTCACAGGTTATAGTGTTTCCATTAAATGAACCTCAGACCTCTTTAGTAGTATAATCTGAGGGGCAAAAAGTGGGAATTTTATTGATATACCTGTCAATACTAACGATTTTTAAAGTTAGCCCCTAAGGTTCGACGCGATGAAGTAAGCTAGCTATATCTGGCCACGTAAAAATTGTCGTCTGCCATTCCCCGCCATAATAGAAACGAAAAGAACAAACCGGAGGCGTCGGAATTTGCAAGAAATTACGCGGAAGAGTCAAGTATCTTTTGACGGTTTCGCTAAACTAAAGTCATGGTACATGGTCGGTCTTGAGTCAGAAATTCATTTTATAAAAAATCAATTTTTACAATATCTGTGACATTTATCTCCTATTACATGGAGTGATATCAATAAATGACGTCTTGACGTTTTTATCAAACTGTCAAAATCAGATTCTGCAGCACGTCACACCTTACCCCTCCCAACATTGCCGGTTTTTTCACCGCATGATAACCATTGTAATTGTTTTTGGAACGTTGTGGATGACATCTCCGCTGGTCGGTGAGCGCTTTATAGTACAGGGGCCATGTTAAGATTTGCAGAAAGGCGGCGCGCCACTACGATCTGGAAAATATTTTCACTGTATTGGAATTTTCGATCTGCCAGACCGCGGCCTTTGGTGTGTAGGCTTAATATTCCTCTATGAATATCTACTCAATTTAATATTATCGGCTAAAAATCAAAATATTCATGAGAATACACCGCGGCGATGAATGTTCCCAAAATTTATTTCCCACTTTCCGTTCCTCTGGGAGATTCTCGCCACATGCTTTAACGATCGGTTTTTCACCGTTTTGATAAAACATCCCAGATGCTATCCAGCGTTTGCCCGTCTGTAGGTCTCTCTGTGATCCAAGCGACTTGTGTTCAGCAAGTGTTGTTATATTAAAAGCCCACCCTCAAATGGGCGATAGCGATGCTGTGTGTACGTGCATTGGCGTATTCTTATAGCTACCTTCGACGACTGGTTGTCGCCCAGCCGATCGATCGGAACCAGTGTAAGAGCTTGCTGTTAGGACCACGGTGACCGAATTTCGCCTAATTTGCTTTTCCTTTCACTATCTCACTGTTGATACCACCATTTTTATGTAGCTTTATTATCGGCAAGAACGCAAAGAGACACACGGTAATCTGTCCCCCAGCCATGATAAGCACTAGATAGCGCTAATTTTAGAGTTATCCTTCGCCGTCTGTCCCTCGCTTTCTGTTTCGATTCCCGTGCACGGAAAGTTTGAAGGCAATCGTCTGGAAGACATTATCCCCGTAACGATGTCCCATGCCAGGAGATTTTTCCGCGATAGTGGTTGCTCATCCAAATATCTGTTTATGTCTAAAACAAACAACGACCAAATGGGAGGAGTGGATCTCTTTTGTTTTCTTCATGTGTTATGGATGCATGGTGAAATCGAATTAGCAGTTTCTCAAAAGTAGGGTTGCAACATATCTCCAGGTCCTTGTCTAATTTTTAAAGTCAACCCCTTAGGCCAATGGTTAGATTGTTTTACGTCATATCGCTTTGTTAAAAATTTTGATAGCTATAGTTACTTAAGAAAGAAATAAACCAACATACACGACTGAAGATACTTTATCTCGTTATTCATGTCATTTTTGGAGGATACAAAAGCGATAACGGGGGGGGGGGGCATTGTTGTAATCAAAGTTGCTGGTGAGGCTATCCTCCTCCCATTATCACCGGCCACTGGCCCTGCTTGCTGTTCTAGTGACTTCATGTTTGGCGAGGTGTGTTTGTTTCAAATAGGCTTACCTACTAAAGAGCGGTAGTGAACAGGCGTGACAGCGATAAACAAAGTCACGCGAAAATATTTATTCTGTTATCGCAGTTTGAAGTGTCTAGCAGTTTAATATGTGCCGTGATATGTTTTTTTTCCATATGAAATAAAACTCCCTATGCTGGTTTGCCGGAAGAGGTATTCACAGTGGATTGCCTCAAAAGTTACTCTATTTGCATGTTCGAAGCGCGCTGAATTTGAGCATGATGTCAGTAAGAACACGGTGACGTAACAATCTGCGCATACAGAATGACATCAGTAACTATAGTGATATTGATACTTCTATAGAGTTCAGAGCAATGTTGCAATAACTGACTATTAAACATTAGTATCTTTTTGATTTAGTATTATAGGCCACCGGCCATTTTTACAAAACATGAAAAATACATACAAGTGAATAACATATACATCCTTAGACTTGGTTCAAGTCTGTGATTTGTGAATGTTTAAGTGGAGTGGACACAATGATTTGTATTTTGCTTTCACGTGAAACGCGCGCGTGAGTGGAGTGGACGCGATGAGTGAGGTGAACGCTATACGGGGGAGTTTCACCCGGAATCTGGCAGAAACTAACTCACTGTACTGCGCAGACTCAAAGGTAACGCATTCAATCGCAGGGAAAACCTGGCCTTGGCTACCAAATTCCGAATAGGTTTGTACGAAATAGGAGAGACACAAGAGAAACTATTATAAATGTTTTTTTTTAAATATTCACCGACTTGAACCAAGTCTAATACATCCTATAATACTGAATAAAAAAATACTATATTTACTTGTAAATATTTGCACAATGAGAACCCCCCCCCTTAAAGGGACAAAGTCGGCCATTTTTCATGAATTTTGTTTGATACGAGATACTACTTATATTGTTTGACATGTTGAAAGATACTGAAAGATTGAGTGACCATGCATATATTCGATCCCGGTTTTAGACAAATTAAATGAAACCATCGCGAAATGAATTAATAGTCATGACCATTAATTCATTCCAAACAATATAAGTAGTATCTCGTATCAAACAAAATTCACGAAAAATCGCCGACTTTGTCCCTTTAACCCTTACGTAAAACACTGTGGCAAGGCATGAGTGAATAGCTCTTCTTTGGGGAGATCGGAGGGGTACCGTCGAAGGACTGACAGACAGTATGCCAACCAAGAAAAATCGCAGACTGATATCGTTTTCCTTCAAATCACCAAAGCGTGTGTGGCGACGCTTTACAGTAGAAATAATATTTTTCTTCATCCTCTCCCAGAAGTGCAGCGACATACTGGCCCCGATCAACAGAATTAAACAAAATTGAGACTGGCAGCCATTTTTAATAAATTCAAGCACTGGTAAAATATTTTGGTAAGAATAATGTCATGTTCGCGAAGCAAAACTTTTATCTTCAATTATTCTCTACTATGTAAGTGTCCCGTTCTTCAAAACGCATCCGTTCCCGGCCTGTTCGCTAGCCATTTTTTTCTTTCTGGTCTGACGACAGCGACGAAACGTCAGTCAGTCGTCACATTAGTGGAATAGCTGGATCCTGGAATCTGCCTTGTTTATTTCAGCAGGAGGAAGAATTGCTGTAACTGTTGATAATATTACCATTTTCTTTGTAAGAAATATTTGTTGACAACTGAATGTAAGTCCGGACTGGAATTCATTATTGTTGACACAAATGAATTCCAGTCCGGACTTAAATTCAGTTTTCAACAATTGTAGCATTTGACATAACATACAAAACTGCATCGCCAAGTGGAACACTCAGCAGTTCGACGTAAATTTGGGGGAGTATAGTACAAATTGAAAAAGCTGTATTTCGCTCACAAACAAATTAAAGAAACTGTATTTCGCTCACAAATTAAACTACAAATACTGAAAACACACCAAAAGCCACAACTAACGGAGCAGTAAGCCACGGCGCTGAACATTGGCAGTATTCTCCAAAACCTGGTAATCTTGACGTGACCGGCGGTGAACCACCTAGGACAGTGTTAATTAAGAGTAGGCGTTAAAATCTAGTTGGCGATGTTATTGCATCGTTTCGTGTGACTTACAAGACAGTTTGTTTCATTCCCTGTGGAATAAGGCGGGAGATTTTTGAATTATTTTCCCCCAAAGGTTGTTATATGTGTAGTTCAGGAGATTTCTTCTCATCAAATTTCCGGCAAGCCCGTCAGAAAGAAATTAATTGGCAATTTTTGTACTTTCTATGTCATAGTGACAAAAGTCTCGTAGAATCTCGGAATATAACGTCAACACCCACGCAAATTTGCATTCAGTCCTGTCTACAGCGTATTCGTCATTTAAATTGTGCTTTCGATCAAATACGTCTCCTGTTAAACGACAGGGTATTAATTGTTCTAGTTTTCGTTCAACGTTTAATAAAATGTTATAGGACATTGTATTATCCCTGTATTTTTATTGAGTAAACCCGTTTGTGACCTGCCCTAGCGAGGTACACGCAATTATATACTGTATTAATTTCATTGTATAAGCTTAACATAGGAATATGATTCCGCCTCCTTTCTGCGGGTTTAAACTTAACCACACGGACACAGACAGACAGACAGACGCAAAGACACAGACACAGACATAGACACAGACACACACACACACACACACACATATATATATATATATATATATATATATATATATATATATATATTCAGCGCGCTCATCATATTTTTGTGTGTTAATATTGCAAAGCGTTAAAATACTTGGCTTTTGTGCCCTTTCTCTACGTGTTACACTTTGAAAAGCCTTGGAAAAATTCAATTTGACAGTAGCCGTGCCAACAGGTGGTACACGCTTCGATTGAGTTTCCCAGGCTGCGACAGATGCAGATGCGAGAAAGAGACAGGGAGACAGAGGCAGAGACAGAGACGGGGAGATAGAGACAGGAAGACAGGGAAAGGGAGGAGAGAGGGAGGGAGGGAGATATTAACTCAGAAAGATAGAGCCGGATACAGACTCGGAGAAGATATGGCAGAGAGAAATGGAAGACAGTGACTAAATGTATGCCATCGATAAATCAAAGCATTTGCTACCGGTAGCAAGGGAGTGTCTGTGCAAAAAATACAGACATGGTTAGGGGCTATCTGTGACGAAATACGAACGAGTAAGATAGGTCGTCGCCATGGCGTCGCGTACCTCGGGGCGTTCAAGTTGCTATCTCTTAGAATATACAACCATCGCCCTGGTTTTCGGTCAGTTTTTGTTACTTCCATCCACACTGGAAGGTTGAAGACTGCATCAGCCAGTGAAAGTTGAGAGCATATGGCAAGGCTTGTTTCTACTAAAAAATTGAACACGTTCTTCCAATCGGGAAATGGTCACGTGACCTAGCCTTGTTCTGAAACAGGCTCAGGCTGTGTTCATGTACTTCCTTCCTGACCCTGGTGAAGGTTAAAAGTGAGGGAAACCCTTTGATTGACAGATTGCCAGGAATGGGCGGTCTGGTAGATTCTTGAACAGTGTAGTGTTTCGGTGTTCCAACACTCCTTCTGGCGTTCATGCCAGCTCAGTTTTGAAGTCCCTAAGATGTTCAGTGTTAATAGAGCATGAAATTGAGATTTACTTGTGAATTTTTCTCCGACCCAGTGACAGAAAGTATGATTTTTTTGCCTGGGGATTCCCCCTCTTATAAGTGGTCTCGACCCCAATGGTTGACCCAACGGGCCGTACACTTGTTTCCAAGAGGGGAGTCAAAACTTGCTCAAGACTATTCTGCTCGCATAAAAGTTGGGGTAACGAAGTTGGTGTCGTCAATGTTGTGAAAATGAAGGCGGTCGTGCGTCCTTTCCTTTCAGTTGAAGGGTTTGCTCATTTCAAGCCAGCACCCAGACAAATAGCGTGATAGAATATGCGGAACGGGTGACCGACTTCAACCCTTGTGTATTGGGCAATTGAAAACCCTTCCGATACCCCTGTCAGGACGTGAAAGGCGAAAAGAATTTCTGACTTTTCAGTCATATTATTTAGGGGTTGTACATTACACAAACGGTAGGCGGTTGTGTCCATTGTGATCGCTCTGCCTTGTTTGAGCTTCGGCGCCACGGTATATGTCGCGAAAACAGTATAAGTTACCTATTGAAAACCCTACCCAACAGTCAGCGCTGCCCTGGACCGAGCTGCGTGCATGTCTTGCACACAGCCCACGACCGCGACCACCATGGGCGAACGCCCAGGGAATTAGGCAAAGCCATGCCCCTCTCTCTTTGCTCCCTAGTACGGAACCCGTTCCCCCGATGACGCGTATTTTTTTTATCGAGCGCCACAATCAAAACAGTTTTGTTTTTTGACTTGTGAGGTCTGCGCGTCTAGACAGCGTACGACGCGAGGCGGCGGCTTATCTACTTTCGGCATCAAGCCAAACAATTCCCTAGCCTATAAAGAGAAAGGCGACTGTTTGTCACTCACGAGCTGACCAGTCCTGTTTGACAGCTCGAAATAATATCAGGACCCAATATATCAATATACAGAAGTCGGTTACCATGCCTACGCCGCTGTTGGCTTCCAACTTCTCACCCATGTACTGCGGTTTGTTTTTGTGGCGTGTTGAAAAAGGCGATCTTTATTTTTACAGTTACTGCCCGACAGTGATAGAAAGTAAGATCCCTAGCCATAAGGAGGACAGGGCCGGAGATGTGTGCGAAGGAAAGTCCCTTTCGGTCCAAGAACGATCCATACCTCCTCATGACTTGGAACCTGTCAAAATTGTTGTGTACTCGCGTTGATTTATAGTGTAATAGTTTCTCGAATTACGCACAAGTCCCACCCCACTTATCTTTACTTTTTTGCTAAACACTTGGACGGTCGATAATTACTGCACAAAGGGCTTTCAAAGTGACTGTATACGAAGAAGGGGTATGGTATATTAAGTTACCTATCACCGATATGTGTTTGTTCCACTGGTGACTGCCTGCACCCTTGAATTCGGCCTTCTTTTCAATGGGCCGAGTATTTGGCTAACACTAGCCACCTTTGTGTGACTGAAGGGTTTACAAAGCACCCAAGAAATTGGCAGCCGCGGTAATCTGAGTGATTCGGCTACCGGACGTTAAAGAATAACTCTGAAACTTTTCTTGTGCGTGTCATTTTTACACATTCGGGCAAATTTTAAAACGGGATCAAACAAAGGTTTTGATAAATCAATCAACAAAATTATGATCGGAACTCGACGAAAGATCGTGTATTCATTTTCTTTTCTTTTGTTTGAGGAATTTGTAGAATTATTCGAATTTTTGACGATTGTATTTCCCGCCTAAAGTCTAGCAGCATCAACACGAAGAACAGTACGTTCGTTTCACTGGCAATGTAGTGACTGGGTATATCGCCACGCTGTCATTCCTGATTGATGGTGTCGAGTCTCGAGGGGTCTGTGGCTACCATCAGGTCGTAAGACTACACTGGAAGCGATTATTCATTTGTGGACAGACACGGAAGAGTCGGTCCAGTGACTTTTCTTCAGTGACGTACAGGGAAACAAGATGGAGGATACGCGCGTACGGTCGCCGGCTCTTTGACTCATCCCCACCCCGAGGGCGTGCAAGGGCCCGGAGGTGGTGGACGGCAATTCTTTAATTAGCAATTAATTTAGTAGTTGTCAAAACCACGAACAGGTTGCACAAAGGAGCAGTTTTTCGGTGGGTGTGGCGCTTTAATACAGAAGGAAAACAAATCCACGGGAGCAGATCGGAGTACTAATTAACAACTTGTCGATAATAGCCCGCCCAACACAACTCATTCGCACCTTGTTCTCAGGTCTGTGTTTGTATGTTTAGGAAAAAATTAATCGGAACAGCCGCTGGCAAGGTTTACTCTTGGCAGTGGCGTTGTTTGTGCTAGGGATTCTAACGTTTTCCCCTCATTCAACTAAAGTTTTTTTGCAGAGCTATTTGTCTTTCTTCTCCCATATCCAGGAATGTTGACACGCCGACTGTAACTGTACAAAAAACTCGGAACAATAGCACAATTTGCCAAAAGATCTGAAGTATTGATCTATCCGACTGAAAGGAAAATTTCGCATCTTAAGTTGACTTTTCAGGCAAACAAATTGGCATTCATTCATCCACCCGCAAAGTTTTTCAAACGTTTTCTTATGTTCTAACAATAAGTTGGGTGTTGACTTTTCAAGAACGACAAATCTGCGACTTTTGATTTCGAACCTTCTGTCCATGGCAGAGCTGTTTTTGAAACCACGTATGTTTTGATATACCTCGCATGAATGTAGCTGGAACAACAACGAACCTCTCGGTCGACAGGAAGTTACTTGACTGTCTAAAAGCCGATATATCGAAATTTAAGTTTGCTCGGTGTCGAGTCACCGTCTTGTAAAATTCTCCCGTTCATTTTCGTCCACAATTGGTCAACCAAGGTGCACTATTGTTTAGCCTACACCTCACCCTGCCGACAATGTTTCCGCACCTACGGTGCGTTGCCAAGACTGCAAAAGTCTTCGCCACATTGCGTTTCGACTTTAGATTTTGACGCTTGATTTTATATTTCAATAATAAGTTTCTCTGACGTTAATTCAGTATCGTTTACATTTGAAAGTGTTTCAATTTACTTCGATAATGATCGAAGGGGGGGGGGGAACGGGACTACTCCTCGACGGGACGGTTGTCCTCGTCCACGGAGTCAGTCAAACGTGACGCATTGAAGTCACCAATTGACATATGTGGATCCGATGTAGCTTTTGAATCACAGCCTGTCATTGTCTTGGTTTTTACAGAAGCGAAAACGCGCCGTTTATAAATCACCATCGTCCAAAGACGTTGCAAGGACATACAGCATCTCAACAAGAGTTCCAACCAAGCGTTAAACTCTACACGTAGGGCCCAAGGTACTTCGAGCGTTGCCCACTGCTCTCGAGGGGATAGAAAATCCACCCAACATCCAGACAGGGTTGTTCAGGTCCATCCCACTCGTGAGACTGCAAGAAACATGAGGGCTAAATATCAGATTCAAAATAAATATTTTTGTCTAAATTGGGCGGGAAACACATTCTTTCTTATCGGCGATAGCTGGAATATGTCTGCATGTCTACAACAATCTGATGTCAACGCAGAAGAAGACCTGTAAACCGACTCGATATGTGGTTTAGTAAGCAAAGAGTTTCTGAGCATGGGTGTTCTCTCGGAATTCTATTTGACTTTGTCAGTTTTTGTTGACACGTGACATTGCACGGACAGTTGTCACTCACGAAATCTTTGAGGCAGTCCAAACTATTTAGACTTTGCGAGAAAATGAAAGGGGGTAACATGTTAACGTTAACTTCCCTATCCAAACCGTCTCCAAACACGCATGCATTGCCCAGAGTGTCGTCCCTTATGCCCCCTAACCATCCAACATTTCTTCAACATTTGAACACTATGTGTCGTAAAATACAGAAATGCCTCATTTTCGAGAATTATTTTAGATTGGCATGAAAAAGCAAAACCCTCATTAAACATACGTTTTTATACCAAAAAACTATTGCAGCATTCCTTAACCATTGGGCCGCTGTGTCTAGAAAAAGAAAGACATGCTTCATCAGCTTTTTTGAATCGATGAATTAAATTTTCCTTAAAAAATCAAATTCTTTTTGGCGGGAAGATTGAAGGCCGACATTTTATCCAAGTCGTCTCTTGGTTGTCCTTCTTCCAAGTAACGCAACAGCTGCCACTCTTTTTATCTTTATCGTCCGGAACCATAAGTTCAAAACCAGACATGCCCGAATCACTGTCATATACCACTTCAAGGAGGCCTTTTGCGATAAATCGGACGGGTTTTTGGTGGGCTTTTCATCAGCGCAACAAAGACTGCAAGCTGAATGGGCTATTTCTATTGACAAACATTAAGATGAAACGGACCTCCCTCCACGCAAAAGCTGTGCGTTGCAAGTACAGCTTCTCAAAATGTTTCACCAATATGCTGTCGCCATTGTTAACACATAATGGTACATTATACTGTTATAATGTAATACATCTTGACGATATTAACCAGTCTATGCGGTAGTCTAAAGCGTTTTATATTGTCGCATATGTATGTATGTATGTATGTATGTATGTATGTATGTATGTATGTATGTATGTATGTATGTATGTATGTATGTACGTATGTATCTATGTATCTATGTATCTATGTATATATGTATCTATGTATCTATCTATGTATCTGTGTATCTATGTATGTACACACACATGTATGCATGCATGTGTGTGTATGTATGTATCACGTGTGCGTTTATATATGTATATATATATATATATATATATATATATATATATATATATAATCAATTAATAACGAATTACTTCAAGTACAAAGTAGTAATATATATATATATATATATATATATATATATATATATATATATATATATCGAAGTATATAGATGTCCTCGTGGGAATTTACAGTGCTCTGTGCAATATAAATTGCGTTATAAATAATAATAGATTAATTCAAGTACAAAGTAATAATATCTGTTCCTAAGGTTTCATGTATCCTGCAATCTACGGACAGCACTGAAGACAGGATGTATGAAACTTAATTGACAGATATTATTACTTTGTACTTGAAGTTATTTCATATATATATATATATATATATATATATATATATATATATATATATATATATATATATATACTTTACTCATAGAGATTATTCGATGTTTCTCTCAGAATTATAAGAATGAAAATGACGATAAATATATGAATATCTTGTATTTATCAAATATAAGCTTATTTGGTTTGACAACTTTCTTTTTAATCTCTTTCGAATTTGTTGAAATGTATTCTCAATGTATCAACAGACATATTTGTAGCCTGAAGAATTCTTGAATATATGACCATCTTTATCTTTCACAAATTTTCCTTATGGACGTTTCGACGAGAAGTCGCATTCGTATTTTTAGATGCAACTTTCCCCGTACACAACATCTCCAAAGATCAACGGACATTGGACTGTCCACATTCAAACCACACTGTCCTCAGTTTCGTGACAACGGAAAGCTAATCGTCTCGTGTTAGGGCAGCAGAGATCGAATGAAAATACGTTCGCAGCTTGAACTGTGAAAGATATTTTCAAGTTGGTGACACAGTTTCGGGGGTATAGGAGATACGTCTCACGTTTTGGTACACAAACAGCCGTGCCAACGCCATCCGTCCTTCCAAGCGTCCACCCCGGTGGTGCGTCGAGGACAAGAGAGGTGAAACAGAACCGGATTTTTTTATTTGTCACGCTGACCAGACATTTGCAACACAGTGTCACGCTGTCATCTGGACGGCGTTTCCAACAGCGCCCATGTAAACATGACAGCTGTCCCGTCGTAATCAGTCCAAATAATCAACTTCTCGCTGACGCGAGACTTCAGCGATCTTGGCATTTCCCGTGAATTTGACACTATCCACCTGTCATATTATCCTCTGTGTCCCGTTACGATCAAGTGTCATTTTTCGCTGCCGAAAAACATTCTGGCTTTTTCAAACGCACTGGATAGTTTGTACGTTTCTTTTCTTTCAACCACCGATGTACCTAAACTTATGCCTCCTCAGTTAACAACAAAACCGTGTCTAAAACATTTGACAGAAAAGTGTGTGGCTAATGTCTTGTTTGCTTACCAGGGCACGAAAACGGACAGAATGATAGACGTATACAGACGTATAGAGACTTTGATAAGGGTTATATACGATGAATGCAAAGATCCACCTAAATGATGACGTCATTTCTCACCACTTTCCCTCAAAGGACCGGTAGCTGCAATCTTTGATGATATTATTCACTATTTTTGTGTTACAGGTCAATTGGAAATTATTTTTCTACTCCCAAAAGCATGTTAAAACGTCAGCTATTTTAGCTTGCTAACACAGCTTCTGTATGCGTAGAATGCACTGTTATTTGAATTCTAGTCCGGACCCGAATTAACTGGTCAACAGTAACGATGCAGTCTACTCAAGTGACGGCTGAGTTGAAAGGCTCAATATTATGTTTCTTAAGACCAATATGTTCCAACATGCTTTAGCGGGTCGAACAAGAAATTGTAGTCAACATTAAAAACAAAATTATTGCCAATCATCACAAATTACAGCTGGTCCTTTGATAAAAGAGGAAGTTTTCAGCTTCTGCCGAGGCAAAAATGTCGCAGTTAAAAATACCTAAAGTTTCGTTTCGCATTCTCATTCACGCGGAATAGTGTAAACCAAATTAGACCAATATTTCATCATTAATTCACCATTTCCATATGGCGATGCCCATCGCCTGGAACCCGCCACTTCATTCACGCTGTCGTCCGCGATTCAACAGAGCCCATAGGGAACACACATGAAGATGTGCCACTCGAATTTCTATCAGCGTGCCAGCTTCAATACTAAAGGATCAAAAGAATTACAGAAAAATGATCACATGTATCTTTCTTATCATCGGAGTGAAGATGCCAAATGGGATAAAATGTAAACAAGATTGCAGATTTTGAAACAGCAAAGTGTTTAGTCCAATCTGAGCGATCTGTTACAAAATAGCCTGGCCATACGGTCGACATCTCTAAATATAGCCCTATTATTATACATGTATCGTAGATGGCTAGGGGCGATTAACAACACAGGTATTTGGGCCTTATGTCTTTTCTACTCCCTTCTCTTCATCTGTGGAAACATGTCCAATGTCCTCGATCCTCCCAGGTAAGATATAAGTTAGACCGTTCCGTTTAGTCTTTATGACAACTAGACCAAAATAATCCCTTTCCCAGCATTTTGTCGCTTGAAATCCGATCACAATCCTGTGGGGAAAAACCGCCGGGGGGTAGGAAGCAACACAAGCAACGGCAGGAGGAAGTGTCAAGTCGGACAATTTTCGCCGCGAGCGAAGCATTTATCGTCGGTTTCTTTTGACATTAACGGCTTTATCTAGCTGTTGTCAATTGGCCTTTCTTGTTGAGAGACTGAAAACAATTCGATGACCTCTCGCCTCGGGGCTCTTGTAAAAATATTTAGACCGGTCGGAAGAGTAATCGCCCACGTACACGATAGTGCAGCCAGTTTACTCCACTGCGGACATAAACTTTGCGGCGTTGTCCACACAGCATGCTGATCATGCCTATATGCTCTCGGATTTGTATTTCATCGCATTCTAGGAAACCAATTCGTATCCCCTACCTCGAGAACAAAACATCCGCTCGCCGACAATATTCGCATTTTTCACGCTCCAAAAAAACCTCGACGCAGAAATACTATGTGCGACTCTATACCATCCATTTCCGGATAAGAGTGTTAGCGAGGCAGGTTTTAGATTGGTGAAGTTTTTTACTCGCTACATGTTAAGTGACATAAGGGCAAAGTCATACCTTAATTTCGCTGGAGAGCTGTCACTGACAATTGTCGACTGTCATTTTCAGACGGCCTCAAAGCATGACAGCCGAGCGTACACCAGAGAGCGCAGATTTGCCGCGCCCTAAAAGCAGCTTTCTTTCCTTCCCCCTTTCTCTGCGATTAGCTGAGCCACTGTTTACCCCGGCTTACGGACGTGGCAGTTCGTGCCTTCATCAATTTGTAATTTTCAGATAGGTAGACATGTAATTAAGATTACGATTATAGAAGGGTGAGCATTTTGTATCTCATCAATGAGCGTTTGGAACAAATCATACAATATGAACACGGGTTTAATAAAAACCTCTGCACATCCATTAACCGAATTAGTTTTTACCGTGCATTGGCAACTTGGTTATTGCACCGCTACACAACACCAGAGAACGCCACGACTGTACAGCGCCGACTGTACACCTATTCTCCGCTCTGTTGAAAAAAGTGTCAATTCTTGTTCTTGGCTTTTTGTGAGGGAAAAAAACTGTCCTCACATATTTCGCAATTTGCGAGTTATACGATTGTGTCTGAAAACATTAATCAAGAACGGAACAGAAAGGGGGAAAATCCACAAAATGACATTGTTCATAGTGTCGGCAAGTAAGTTTACGGGCAATGATGGAACGCCAGTGACATTTGATGTTCATGGGACTCTATACCGAGGAGATGAGAGATTCTTGCACCTCGCAGATTAGTTTTGCATAATTGGCTGCGAAGCTAATTCAGACGTGATTGTCAAGGTAAACTTCTACACACCGCATTTTTCAAGACCTGTTAAGGGACGATGAGGCACTTGTCAGTGGGAACTAGGTGAGTTTTCTGTCTCGCGAATATGTTTTCTGTTCGGCTCACAACGTAGTCTTTCCATCGAAGAAAGTTAAAACAAAATTAATGCAGAAATATTAAGATAAAAATTCTGTACTGGGCCTTGAGCTGTAAGTATTCTGTTTACTCGCTCTTAGGATTTTACAGAGCCATAGAACGTTACTATGTAAATTATATTGCGGTGTGTAGAACCAACAGTTCCAACAACGGGAAGAGTATCTTAATGATGACAATTTCAGGTATAATGTGCCAGGAGGAAAGACATTCGAATTCTCAGATTTTTATAATATTATCTAATCATTTTGAAGCTGTTTGAGTAAACATAGTTATTTTTGTGAAAATCGAAAATTACTTTTTCCTGTACAGTAAAACATGGATGGCAGCCATTTTGAGTTTCAAATCTCTGTAATTCTTAGGTAATTCGTTTCTTTAGTATCAAAATTTGGACGGTGACCCTTTTTTATGTTTGATTTTTAAAGAGAATGTTTGAAAGTTTGTTACCTAGAGGCAAGTTTGAGCAAAACTTTAAGCCTTTAATCCTCGATGTGCGTACTACCTTAAATCACTGTGAGATAAAAATGAAAAGCTATTTGACTACTTTGAAAGTGACGTACTTTTCGCGCGCGAAAATTATTATCGCTTAGTACTTTTCATTCTGTTTGAAGTCTTTGGACAACAGTCACGAACTACAAAGCTCTAACATCAATCAGGCGTCGCTCCCTGAGAACGTTTAAACGAGTTTACGAGAGGACAAAACTATAAACAATTGTCAGGCGTTGTTTTATCGTGCTTACATCATGTAAATCGTTTCAAACTCTTTATGTTCGATTTGATAGTGCGTGCAACCTCAGGGGAAGTAATATCTTAAAGAATGTTTTGTTCTGGCAAGCAACTTGAAAGAAGACAAAAATTTGTTGCACATTGTACACTCATCTTGCAAATTGTGTAATTTTCAATATAATTGTGCATGTCTTTAACAAGAATAATTTCTCATTCAGATATGATTTAATATCGGCATATTCATCTGCGTACTGACCTTAATAGGAACAAATTGATGAAAGTCGCTGACTTATGGGGTTTGCTAGAAGTAGTGCACTTTTAGAGGGGCATAAGTTGCAACGTTAGATCTTCTGTTAGCATATATAAATACCCGTCCGGTCCATGCACACTGACTTTCCAATGGGTTGAACCACGCATGTGCGGTTGTATTGGGCAGTGTGAAAAGTCAGGGTAGATTTAGGTACTCGCGTTCAAATTCAAAATTGTCAGAGTTCCCCGCATGGGCTGTGCTTAAGGTGTCTGCTTCCACTCGTCACCTTCCACTCGTCATCTTCAGGTGTGTAAGAAACTGTAAGCAACAGAGCAAGATGCTAACTCTGTCGATGGTTTCCCTTTAACTGTCGAAAAGCGTTACCTTCAGTTTTGCCAATTTTCCGTTGTTTGTTTGTTTGTTGAATTGAGTGAGTGTTTGTTGATTTGTTTAGCTTTACGATGGGGTCCTCTTCCATACTAGCGGTTGTGAAAACGTTCGCTTCACTCATTTCGACATATCACACACCGTTGCGTTGCGGAATTTCACGACATGTCGGGCAAACAAGTGTGTTTGTAAGACGGTGAATATGAATTCGCGTTGACAGATATAGCTAACCAGTACTTTGTAGCACAAACATTCCAAGTCAGATATATATAACAAACAACGCGGAAAACATTGGCAGCAATCAATTTCATAGCTAGAGAGAGAAAATCCAAATTTCCTGGCAGAAGCTGAAAATTTAACCATAACTTTTTGAAGTAGTTTCTATGTCCAAAACTGTGGAAGTGTCAAAACTTGTGTAAATACATCCTGTATGTGTCATTGTTGACGACAGAATTTTGATCCAGACTAGAATTGACACTGCATATTGTACCAGCACGTTGTGTTGGCAGGGAAATTTGAAATATTGTATCGTTACACCTTAGAGAAAAAAAGTGCTTGGTTTACTGGACAAAATAATAAAACTCACAGGGTATTTAAAGAAATGTTAATGTACTGTTTTTGTCCACAGGGGAAAGGCTGCACCGATGTTACAAGTGTCTTGCAAAAAAACATGCGCTGGTCCCATCTGAGAATCATCTTTGTATTTGGTCACTGATCGTCAATTCAGATCACATCAGCGAGGGGGTCTTCCACCTGTCCGTCAGACAGCCAGCCGTCAGTGGTTTGGATCTCCGAGGAAAGACGGCATGACAACTCACGAACTGCATCAAAGTGAGGACACAACGGTATCCTCTTGACTCGCTATCATAACATGCTGACATCCCCAGACGATTTTTGTTGACCGTTATTTAACAATAATGACAATATCGACAACAACAATGACAACAATAACAATACATAACGATAATAATATTATTAATTTTATGATGTCATCCTCAAATGTGATTAACAGGGCAGCTGTGGCGATCTCATGAGCGGCTTTGCGTAAGGTCTAATTAGTTTGAAAACTAGCAAAGTGATCAAGATTTTAAGACAAATGCAGACTCACAGTTGGCTAGGCTCTAGGAATCGTGTAATTGCGATGCCACTTACAAAAGTTGAAGTTCTATTTCACGGCAAGGAAACAAGATGTTCTGTTCACCTCGAGAGGAAGGGAAAAGAACGTTTAAAATGTGAAGCTCTCTTTAAAGCAAAGTGTCTGTGAAGATAAGAGATTTCAAGGTCAGCTTTTACTTCGGAGGGTAGCTAACTTTTCGTGCACTGATTAGTTTCTAAGATGCATGCATGCATGTATGTATGTATATACATTGTTTGTATGTATGTATGTATGTAATATGTATGTATGTATGTATGTATATGTATGTATGTATGTATGTATGTATGTATGTATGTATGTATGTATGTATGTATGTATGTACACACATGCATGCATGTGTGTGTTTATATATATATATATATATATATATATATATATATATATATATATATATATGCATATTGTGTATGTATGTATGCAAGGCAAATATGTATACATGTATATGTTTTCTATGGGTGTATGCACAGTTCCAACTATACTTGGGCACAATTAATAATAATAAATTAAACAAGAAAAAGATGGAAACACATCCTAATTTGTACAGCGTTTTGTATTTCTTTGAAAGTAAAAATAAATGTTTCTGTTCACTTTTTCTGCGATAAAGCATTTTCAGCAAAATCGCTGAGACAATTGCTTTCGTGTTTTCCCCAGTATTTTATCATCCGAATTAATCCAATTCTACTGTCCCAGTCAGATTATATTTATATATCGTCATCATGGCACATTCATTACATTTTAGGCTTTATTCTTAAGTTTTGTGTTAAACTTAGCCAAATCTTCGAACTTTTGACAACCTTCATGGACAATATTTGGCAGCGGCACAACCCAGCCGTCGCCTTCCACGTGGCCTTGTAGCCGTTGTGCGGTTTTGACGCCGGTCCGTTTTGGCATGCTTGCACGGTTCTTTAAGAAAGTCTAACCAGCGCGCCGGATCGTTAATGAGAGGTACCCCCGGCGCCAGTCTTGTCGATTTTCCGTGGCTGGCAGCCCTCGCCGCGTCTCTAGTTGACTGCCTGGGTCCCTTTCAGTAGACTTTTTTCGTATTCACCAGACGATCAAAATTGTCCACCATTGTCCCTCAACAAACAAAATATTGTGTAATGTAATTACCCATCGTCCATTTCTATGGAGAATTTTACTGCGCCTAAAAAGGGGATCGTAAAAAGTTTCTAAATTATAGGTTGTTTTGTATGGTTTGAAGAATGGGGTTTTACGGTGCCTTCCCCCGACCTCTGTGTATACCATTCTTTTCATCGGACTGGCTCGTCTTGTCTACAACGTCCAAAACATCGCTCCGAGGCATTAAGGGGCGTGAGAAATAACTAGGATTTCCGACGTCCATAAAACGCTTTAGGTGTTCTGGGGTTTTCCTGGCTCAAGATGGAGCAGATCGATTGTCTGCCAAGAATGGGGTGTTCTGCGTGGAGGACTAATACTTCTTTTCTCCCAATCGGATTCGAACTGACGATATTTGAAAAAAGATGCGGTAGCTCTGTCACTGGACCCCGCACACGTACCATCTGGACGACAAAGACACATTCACAAGTCAAAGTTCCTATCCGACTATTTGTTTCTTTATGTATAGTTTGTGATTTCTCCCTGTACGAACAAACCCATTTATCAAAATCTGCTTTTGGGAACATTCCGAATTGTTTTCTCAACTTATCTTTTTTCATGATTTCGCCCGCTTGAGGTTGGTGGTCCTGGCTCACTCTCGCCAGGGCCATCGATCACTGACATCGCCGTCCGGCAGTCGCGTGTGATCCGCAATGAGAAGACTCGTCGCATGCCAACCGAGCGCGGTTGCCTGGCAACATGTACCAATTATGCGCGGTTGCCAGGTGAAGACGCTCACCTCCCCGAATCGTATCTGCATCTGTTCTGATTTTTTTCTCGCTACTGTAAGCGAGTGCAGGCTCGTCTTTTTGTTGTATTGATATTGTTTTTAAAAGAATTTAATCTTATGAATAATTAGAACTCGTGACCTGCGTTCGTTTCGGGACAAGAAATCAATATTTTCCATCAATCATGGGCAAACGAGCCAGAATTTGGAGCGATATGTACTGGGGGAAATTAAACACATTCATAATATTTTCGCTTGACTTGCTAATTTTCCAACGTCCGGCAACGGCGGTTTACCCAACGAACTGGGCAGCAAAGCTGACACGAAACAAACGACAATGGGTAATACGTAATGGCTAAAGTTAGTTGCACTCATGTTCCCAATATTTAAAGAGGACAATGGTACGACTTGACACAAAAACTCAACTTTCTTGACTAGCAGATCTAAATCAAGAATCGTAACTTGTCAGAGTGAGGACACGAAGTGGTGGAAGGGAGAAGGGCTAGTTTGCTCAACGGTACGCCAACATATTAAAATTAAAATACATCTTTCGTAACCCAGCGACTCCTTATCGATGTATCGAGTACACTATGGTTTTGGTATGGTCACTTTCTTGAAGATTCACGGCCCGAAATCCACTATGGTTTTGGTATGGTCACTTTCTTGAAGATTCACGGCCCGAAAATCCACTTTTGTCTTTCAACGCCCACTGTTCAGGGTTAGGGTGAAACTGTGAACCGATACGTTCAGTTACTCTTATCATCTATGAACAAAAAATAATCAAAAATTGAAAGTGAACGCTTTCGCTGTCAGGGAAGAAAGACGCGAAACCTGCCCTATAGCGACCGATTTTTGCCCGTGACAAGTTGATGTACACTGGCCTTGCCATGACTGAGCGTATATTATTCACGTATTTTGTTGTCGTCATGGTAACAACTCATCGTGTCAAAACACGAAGCGGTTGAATGTTTTGGAAGAAAATGTACGATCAAAAGTTACTTGTTATTCACATCACATGACCTTTAACCCGAGCAGATGAAACTTTTGAGAATAAGAAAATGTAACAATCTGACAACGCATTGCATGATGACCATGTGTCTTTGGTACACTAAGGGTAGGGTAGTTTGAACGAACGAGGATTCCAGATAGACGCCGGGAAACACGCACTGGCCATCAATCACAGAGGGAACTTCCCTTTGATCGATGTTTTTCAGACGAAGGCAGACTGGCTCGGCTCACCAATTTTCCGGATGAACAGCGTATTGATTAACTTGACTACACGGCATCTTTTCCTCTCCAATTTTCAGCCAGGGGAAAATACAAGCGCTATTCAGCTTCGAGGGAAACGCTCCCCAGCATGTCGTGCAGTAACAATACTGTTAATGTTCACTTCAATGGATCTTTCAAGCCGGGTGATGGGAGAATTGAAGTCTGAAGTACACAAACACACAAATACTCCCGTCATGCGGGACTTAATACTGCCCGTTAGATGCCTGCTCCTAGCCGCTACTTTCTAACATCGCAAAGGCACATGCAAAAATACTGTCTAATGCGCGTCACCTTTCAAAGTTCGAGTTTCAGGCCACATGCGCAAAGTTCGTCGCTCAGTCCGGGGCGGGAAAATAGAAAACACTTTTTGATTTTCCCGCGAAGTGGGTTAAACACTACGACTTACGCGTCGCTCATTGGAGCTATGGTCGCCATAATCAGACTGGGACTAATGTGAGATCGTGACGGTTCGTTCAGCAGGCTATTCGGCACTTCTCAAAAAACAAATAAATAATATATTCATACTGATATTACTAATTAATAATGATAATAAAGATAACACTGTGCGGTAGTTAAGAAGTTAATTCAAATATATGTATAATCTAGGAGAGAATTCCTCGTTCCGGTATGGATAGCGATATTGCTAAACTGTATCTCCAGGCCTGGTCATCTCATCCCCCAGGTAAGGTAGAATTTTCCAATTCGACCTGCACCATGTAAGTTCCCCATCGGTCGCGCTGATAAGACCCCCTAATCGGCTGTCTACTGTTTCAGACTCACAGAAATTGATTTTTTCCCCGGGCTCTGAGGAATACGAGATTAATATGCACCGAGGAAGCTTTGATTCTATCTGCAACGTTTTGAGGCCACAAGGCCCCAGAGATTTCATGCAGTTCGCGTTTTTGCCTTGCACACGAACGTTGCAGCACCTGGGTCCACGCTTTTCCTGGAGGCAAGCTGACTTAAGAAAACAGTGGCACATTTTGAATTTAGCTACATTTGGCGTAATTCCCAAGCTGCCACAGCTTTCCTTTTGCCTCAGTGACCCCTTCTCAGCGGTGCTGTTTGGATCTACGGGTCCACACCGTGCTTTCCCGGAGCCATGGAAACTCACGTAGGCTTTCCTGACATTTACAACCTTCTACGCACACACTTACAAAAGAAAAATCATGTCGATTTCACGAAATCAAAACATTAAGAATGAATAGTCCAACAGTGTACACATTCATAGCATTTTTAGAGCCTATGAGGATTTAAATGCACGTGAATCAACTGTGCCACAAGATATGACGAGCTCACCTTGTCTTAAGAAAATCCTTCCTGTGTTCGCCATCTCAATAAATCCAAGAAATAACTAGTATATCTATAAAAACCACAGAAATGTTTTCTAGATGAAATAATCAATCTACGTTTTTTATTCCTTCGTTCTGGAAAAAAAGTATTTCCGACCACCGCACTCCGTCAAAGTTACTCAGATGATTATAAGTTCGACTCCATCTTCTTGTCAACATTGAGATGACGAGATTATGGTAAGTAAAGCAAAGCTATGTTAATTTGTCACAAAACAGGAAAATAACTTGTATACCTAGCCTTTATCAGCTATCATGACCGCCTCGCATCCAAGTTTTGGAAACAGGATAATTGTCCTTTATTTATTATTATTTATTTATTTATTTATTTATTTATTTATTTATTTTCGAAGAACACATTAACTACATCTCAAACGTACTATGTGCATTATGAATCATGGAATCAGTTTCATTTTATATGCAACCTGATTCAAGCTCAAAACAACCCTAAGGTCCGCCAACAAAAGTGAAAATCTAGCGCAATGTCGCTAACACATTGCTAAACGGGAGCACACCTTTTAATATGTGTGCTGCGATTGTTCGTTCACGTTATGCTTTCGCATTTTCAAGCTGCTCTCCTCCACGACACGCTAGGCGCACACTGCTGAGTGTTTTGGGAGTCTAGGCATGCGTGTTGAAGGAGAATCTTCATTCATCTCATCTCCAATCTTATCGTGTCTCGCTGCCAATTGATGCACACTCCAGCGATCCCGCCACCCAGGCATATCATCGGTTAGCAATAAGATAATACAACACGAAAGGAAAAAAAATACATTCCCCGCAAGGCGGTTTAGTAACCTTTCTCGAGTTGTGTAACCCTTGCCGAGTCTTACTTCAAACTTTTCGATTCAAATTTCAAATCTAACTGCCTTTGGCTATGAACCGGCCACAGCGTGAACATCTGATAGACAGCTGGCCTGTTATGCCAGCGCTGTCTTGTGTACTATTTTAGTGTAGTAGCTTCCCGCCAAAACAAGTGAACAAAAAAAGTGAAAATCGCCAATTTGTATTCCACTAATGTCAAAGTGCAACGGATTAGATCGATCTCGTGCTGTTGACTTGTTTACGGCGTATTTGTTTGTTTGCCGCGAGAACATTTGTTGTTCGTAAGTACGCATCGAGGTGAAGTTTTTTGTTCCCCATGAAACTGATTGAGTCGGACAGTTTGCTTTGAAAAAAATGCATATGTCTAGTCTTACAACATTAGCTTACTGACAACAAAATTCGCCAAATGGTGTTGAAATGTAAATTAACAGGATGACAAATATTCTAATTTGCGAATCGAGTCTCCCGAGAAAGGGGATCGCAATATTTTTCTAGAAAAATGTATTCATAAATATTTTAATCTGAGAGGGAGGCAGCGAAAGGCTGTGAGGTTCAGAGGTTACGGCTACAGGGTTCCATATGAATTGAAAATTCACGCTCCGTTTTTGATATTGTCGTAGAAGTAGTCATATCCCAGCGCATTAGTACAATTTAGACGCAGTGAATTTGTATGCATTGTCAGCGCTCAACGTGGGCAAAAAACTTGATTTCGCGTTACCGCGCTATCTGTTGGCTGTGTATAGCTGATAGACAATGGAAGGTCCCCATGTGCCAACCTTGATTAAATCCAAGCCACGAATGATGTGGAATTAAATCATTAATATAACTCCTGAGGCCTACGGATCTTACTCTCTGGGGATGATACTTTGGGTAGCCGAGGAAATTCTATCAATGTTGATAAAAATGAAGCCAAATTTTGCAATTTTGACAGTTTTCCATGTGAGACGAATACACCAAACAGAAATGTGACGACAAGCTCTGGATTTGATTTTTCCCAAGTGGCACATTCGTGCGCTACTCTGTGAAATGTCGGATATTCGGATTCGCGCCAATTTATCACATCAGACGACACCATTATTTGATGAACAAAAATGGCAAAATATCGCCAGCAGCCTGCTGAAATTTGTTCTGTTAAAGCGCCGGTATTCAGAAATAAATTGACAGCATCGTGCATGTATGCGAGAACGATAAAGAGAGTGTCTGTGCTTCGACGTTCAAATTTTTTGGGCGCGAAAAGGGCTGCCAGTGTGTTGAACGTATAGTGGAGTTAGTGAAGTGATCGAGTTTTCCGTGTCACTTCACGTGTCTTGCTCGGAGGAGTCTGAAGCTCGCCATGCTTCATTTCTCAGGTGTAAAAGCAGTCTGGCTGTCGTTACACTCAAGCGTTAAAAACAAGCTTAGTGTTCTTCAAATTTTAACCAGCGATGGCGGGGATATACATAATCAAAGCAAAATTCTGCACTCTTTGGGGACACGGTGCAACTTGATAGACATGGTGTGTTCAAAGTACCCTGCAAGTCGAAAACAAATACCTAATGTTTTCTGGCCCCCGTTTTTCAGGTCAGCCTGTTATTTGCGCTCTTGCGACGTTCAGCAGCAGGGCCTAGGCTACCCGTGAGAGAAAAAGCTTCTTCTTTAGCTACACTTTTTGCACACAGAGAATGTTTAATTTGAAGTTGACGTTGACATATCTGCAACCACAGTCAAAGCACGTCTTTGGTTATCACGTGTCACAATTTCTGTAGCAGTTACTCCTGCGTATGTTGAGTGATAAGAACGTTAGTCGCTTCAGCTAGATAACGACAATCTTCATCTTTGCCCCGTTTACTCTTTTTAACTTTCGAAAGCAATCTCTCTCTCTCTCTCTCTCTCTCTCTCTCTCTCTCTCTCTCTCTCTCTCTCTTTCTCCACGAAGGCTGACTCATTAAGACCAGAAAAAGAGTTCAGTATCAGATGGCATATACAAGTATAAGATGTCGATCAATGATTGACGAAGTATTAAACTTTCAGAAGAGCTCTCAAGATCACCTAGCCATCAGAAATATCCAAAACTAAAATGATAATGCCAGATGCTAGGCAAGCATCCCAAAATTCGAAACAGTTGTTATTTATTCAGCAAAGTAACGGGCTATCATCCTGGATGTATTGATAATGATAACTATGTCCACACGGTTTTGGACACAGTAACCCCGCGTCTCTAAAGTTGTTCGTGATGTGCTTGATACGCCCGAGAAAACAGGCCGACCTTATTCGCCTGACCTTCCCCATTCTAAGCGTTTCTTTCTGGTTCTCGCAAGGCACCGATACCTTCTGATTCAGTTGGAAGGCCTGCAATTGGCTCGCCGCTGCCTCTCCAATTATTTACCGTAAAAAAGGAGAAAAAACGCAGCATAGAAGCCATGCTTAACGCATCATTTGCCGTGCACAAAGCCTGGGATGGACAACCATTATCCAACATTGTCGTTTCTGCCCCGGGTCTATTTGCTCTGTGTACCGCCCCCAGTGGGGGTATCCATCGGGCGCACTGATGCAGTTAACACCGTCAGTGAAAACCCACCTTGGATAGCAACAATGCCGTTTACAAATACAAAGCAACATATGCACAGTGCATTCGTCTCATTGACAAGCCTTGGAAATACATCGTCTCTCCGCCTCAGATGGCATGTATGGAATATACACTACCTTGACTATTAAATGTGTAAGTTCGAAATACACAACTAGATAGGCGAACTCGCTGCCAGCTTCCTGCTTACTGCGCCGTTGGCGCTTATTCTGAAAAAATCGACATTATGTTGTCTTCAATATCCAGTATTTCTCCACAGCCGGAGGGACAAAAAGTTGATGATAGACCAAGAAACCTGAACGGTAGTGGATGTAATGTTTAAATAAGATTTCCTCGGCGAGTCGAATTAATCTGCTCCCGAATACTTCCAACTGATAACGTCTTATTTCAGAGGCCATAACTTTGATAGTAGGGATTCGAGCTTGACATGGTTTCTCTCAAACATGGCAGATTCTTTATCGAACATTAAACGGCATGTGTATTAACAATCTGGTGTGTCTGTCCAGAAGTCTTATCAACATTGCCAGATTTTGATTCATTTTAATATTTACAAGCTTTACACGCCATGACGATGATACGAGAATTCTATCAGTCTGTCTGCCCGCCTGTCTGCCTGACTCACTCACTCACTCTCTCTCTCTCTCTCTCTCTCTCTCTCTCTCTCTCTCTCTCTCTCTCTCTCTCTCTCTCTCTCTCTCTCTCTCTCTCTCTCTCTCTCTCTAATGAAAATACATAAAAGTTGACAGACAAAAATCCAAGCAACAAAATGATTTCAAATATCTGCTTTATATCTGTCTCCGCTGTTTTGATATACGAGTGTCCCGTATGGTCGTTTCTTGTCACCGTGTTTATTAATTAAACTAAACTAAAGGTGATTTATTTAAGGCGATGGTAATTTATGTCTAAGTAATAAGCCTCTACCCCCGGCAGAATCAAAGTTAAACAAACGAATCGTAAATATTCTCGTCGACACCTCTGCCCCTTCCACAGTTTCAACTGAATGTTGGGAATTGAGAAAAGGTAACCAGCGCTAGTCACACTTTTTGATTATTTGGGCTGGTCCCTCATTTATGGTAAAATCGAGTAGGATATTAGTAACACTAGCCAAATACCCATTCATCTTAGTTTTTGAATTGACGTGATCTCAGCCGAAGTTGTGACCTTTCGCCCCTAACCCCCCCTACCCAGAAGCCTTTGTGTAACGTACCCTATCTCTGCGATCTTGAACCGACGGCCGGCGGTAGGGGAAGCTGTACAGTACACCGGTGACGTCGTGTGTTCTTCCGCTTCTTTTCGCTTTTATCGCACTCGGGAGCATGAATGTACACAAGTCACGGAAAACCTTGCCGAGATACTGCAGAGATAATAAATTGTAGTTTGAAAACATTGAATTTTTGTGAGGAGAATTTTGAATTCGGCCACCGATAGGACAAAGAGATATGAAATGGCATTTTTCCTATAACATTAGGGCGAATGCATAAACGTCTTGTTGTGCTACTGAAACACAGAACACATATACGACCCAGTGAAACATTCAATTCAATTCAGGACTTGTGGAATTGCTCTTCTATCATCATTCCCAATTTTTTTCTTCCCTTTTTTTTTGTATTTTTTAACCCGTCATCTACAACGGCTGTCTGTCGACGCACATTTGATGTCTGATCGAGGTTAGAGAATATCCAACGTTAGGCCGCAAATCCGCTTAAAACTGTGAATGCCCTCAATGGCAGCTGGTCGACTCAATATCAGAGTGTACAGACGTTGTGACGGGATAGGCGCCGCGAAGTACCAATACTCTGCCCTGTATTCGAAAATAATCACCATCCGATTCTTTGTTGGGCGAACGGGCCACCGCCGGGGGCAAGGATTTGGTCTGAACTTTGTGTCGGGTTTTTTCCCCCTGCTACTATTCACCGAGCGTCACGTGGTTGTACCATTCCCCGAAACCGCTCAGAGCCATCGAAATGTGAAACTTACGCGCAATCTGAATAAAGCTTCCCGACAGCACCAACAGGCCAAGCCATCACGATTTCTCACAATGCACAATCGTTGAAAATTTGAATGTTTTGGTCCCACATTATTTTTGACATTGTCTCCCAAACCAACGTGAGCTCACCTTCAGAAACGTAGAAAGCAGAACATAGATATCCCAAACACTTCCATAGGTCAATTAATTGCTTGGATGGAGAAAATATCTACATTGCCAATTTAAAAGACCAAAACAAGGTTTTAGAGGAATTCATGGTATTGAAGGTGATTATCTCGACAAAAAAAGAGAAACTTTCCATTAAACCGACCATAAATAAATTCTGAACGATCTGGCTACTGTTTGCTATTTGAGTCAAATTTTGTTCTTTGCGCTGGCGTTTGTCCATTTGGTTTAATTCATCGTTTGTTGTGATGACTTCATTCGCCTCAACAGAAAGTTCGATGAGAATGTGTACGTTGATGACCCTCAACATATGTATGTGCGAGTGTCTGTCCCCTCTCTCTCTCTCTCTCTCTCTCTCTCTCTCTCTAAAACCCGCGTCTACAGATATATTCTCTGGGGATTTGGTGCTCGATTCAAATAGCGGTGTGGTATATAAACATAAATTCGCAGATATCGATACATATTTCTGATGGTTGTGGAGATACATGAAACTCAAGTCACAGATATTATTACGTAATTGTATTTTCTATGTATGTATGTATGTATGTATGTATGTATGTATGTATGTATGTATGTATGTATGTATGTATGTATGTATGTATGTATGTAATGTATGTATGTGTTATATATGTATGTGTGTATGTGTATGTATGTAAGTATGCATATATATATATATGTATATATATTTATATATATATATATACATACATACATACATACATACATACATACATACATACATACATACATACATACATACATACATACATACATACATACATACATACATACATACATACATACATACATGCGGGTTCATGTTAATCTATATCTATATTTCAGCCACGTCCACCCTTTATTCGCTTATTCATCCATTTCATAGGAGTTAATTGATTCATGGTACTTATTGTACCAATATTTGATTTCAATATACTCTCACTTTGTATGCACCGAAACAATATTTGTGACGATTTTATTGCTACACGTATTTCCCAACGAAATTAATCATTATTGGGCGATAAGCCTACTGGGGACACTGGCTATTAACTGTGTTGAAATTTGATAGGCGGCACGGGAGGGCTCGATGAATAGAAGCGCTTTGCTTTCATATTTCTATGGCGGTATAAAATGTTAATTTCTGTCACGATCTCCAGCGTGTGACATGTTTTAGCACTATAACAACATGGAAATTATGATGTCATCGATATATCATATTTCCGAAGGGGGAATAGCGCTACCCGTAAGCTAAGATTTCGACAGGTTGGGTATTTGTGCTTTAAAGTGTGAGTCCCCCTTTACCAAATGGTCTGTATAATTGCATTTGTCGTTACTCAAAATGTATGTTCTCACAAATTATATTCCACATTTTTACATTTCTGAGTTTTATGAAAGCTGGCGCTTTTTAAAGCCAAGTGGAGGAACTCTGAGATTTCCGGCTGTGGTAACACACATCCACCAAAACAAACTCGGCCTGCTGTTTCGAGAACATTTCAGAAATGTGGCGACTTTCTCGTCCAAAAATTAGAACGTGAAAACAGACAATTTTCCTTCTTCTTGAGCTCATCAGTGAAAAATAAACAAGAGATGACAGGAAAAAAGTAATTCAAATTGAAGACATTTCTTTACAGGTTGTAACTATTGAAAGAACGCAATGTAGGCGGTATTATGGCACGTTTTTATTGCCTCCAAAGCATTTAAGAGTAATGGCAGATATGGAATAGCGTCTGAGAACCTCAGGGCCTACCAAAATCAGAAACACGGGAGTGTTTTATGAATAACACGTTTGCTGCATCACAAGCTATTAAATTTCTAATGCCCGTATGAAATTAGATGAAAAGTGCAAATTATAAAATTTCAGGCCACATTTCATTCATCAACCCATATACCATCAGTATTTTGCACGTACCATTGTTTTCAACGGGTTGCCAGATCTATATACAGAGGAATGCGGTGTATTGGTTATATTCTCGTAAACAAATAAACAAACAAACAAACAAACAAACAAACAGACATTCTAAACTCCTCTGCTATCTTTCATACCCTACCTCTTCAAGTCTATGTGTCAGTGTAATGTGCAAAACATCTCATTCAAATTGTAACTCACAGCATCTAAAGAGCTCATAAAACTGCATAAGGACTGACGGTAGTTTTATAGTATTCATACAATCATAAATTTATTCCGCAACATTGAAATACTCTGTTTTACACCCAAACGATGTGTAGTAACCAGTTCCCCCGTCCCACGTGCAACATTTCCAGCTGCCGGTACGACTATAGTCAAGCGATGGCGACAAACTGTCAGACAGATGGGTCCCGCTCGCTATTTTTCTCTTCGAAAATCATGACTCCGAGGTCAACGTGGCTTATCCTACTAAACAATCCATTGATGTCTGGTCCCATATCACACGGCCGTGTTCGGCAGCCGTAGACGTTGTCTCGCTCGGGCCGCGCTGAAAAGGGCGCTAATTGCGACCGACCTTTCGGAGGGACATAGTCTTTTCTCTCCCCTTGTCCTCGTCGGCTAATAACCGGTGATAAATCGATGGTCCGCACAGTTTACTAGGTATCTCCAGGGTCTCCTTCGCCTCGTAATTGCTGCTGTCCCGTCTCGGCTCGCGCGGTACAACAGCGACAGAGACCCGTGTTCGACACAGCTGCTCCTCCGAGGAGCCAGCACATACATTAACGCCATATCGACCAAGCTCTGACATTGAACATGATCAAATAGAGACACATAGTCAATGTCGTACCTCTGTTGACTGTCAACTATTAACTAATCGAACCGAGTATTTAATTAAACGGCACGTTAGAAATGCAAAGAATGTCAAATCGATGAGTTTTGGAAACAGCGTGATAAAGTTCACCGATTAAACACTAACAAATTCACAATGAGGTCACAAAAATCACGTCAGTAGTGCAAATATGTTCGAACAAAAATAGACTGATTTGTGTTTTTCTTCAAGGTCATAGGTCTCTCAGCTGATTTCATGTTTTCTTATTGCCTGTGTACATCTTGGACCAGTTGTAAATCTCTTTCATATGTTAGCAATTGCTTGCATACCAATTGCGCATGCGTGACATTGTCACAAGACGTTACAACTTGGGAGGTTGGTAGAAATTGACGTAGTCCAGCCTTCGATAGTTTTTGAAGAAAATTGACCGATCTATGATATTCTGTTCCATATGCCGATCTTAGAAAATTTTTGCTCAAAGTTACTAACCCATTTTTTCTTGGCTAAGTTTAAGTTATCTAAACTCAACAGTGAGAGAGTGTGGTGAAAGGATACGTGGCTCGAAACGAACTCATAATTAATAATTAGATGATTCAAGAAGTATTCTTTACACCGACAAAGTACAAAACCTATACTTGTAGCGCTTCACGTTTTTTTCCAACACTTTTGTGCCATGTGTCGACCACAGTTTCCTAGTCTATCCCAATTTTATGTTGAAATACCAAGTATTTGTCCCAACAATAGTTTGGATACATGTGAGGCATACGCCAAGTGTGTTATTTCAACGTGGTTTAGGGAGTGGATCAAGAAAACACATCCATGCGATGCACCAAAACAAAATCACAGGAAATGTCAAAATTCACAATTACTAGGAACTTTCTCGGAGTAGGCCACCAGTCATGGACTAGAGTGCTCAACTGTAAAGAAGAGCGCTTTCAAGGAACAAGTGAAGGCAGCTTGCAAGGAATGAGTGAACGCATGGCTTGTATGAATGCAATTTCCAAACATTTCAAAAGCTTTTGACTCGAAGACATGATCGACAAAAGAAATATAGGGTAGTCTTTAACAGTGTCCCGGGTCAATAAAGGAACAATAGCCGTTATTTTTGATAATATTGTCAACATTTTTTGTTCTGCAAAGTTATTAGCCTTGCAAGCACAGCGCACTGCGGGCAATATACAGCGTTATTGTTGACAAGTGAATTTGGGATCAGAATTCAGTTGTCAACGATAACATTTGACATCATAACGCACATAGTTGAACATGACGCATTTCGACAGGGGTTAGGAGGAGAAAAAAATAACGGAAAATATTTCAAGAGTAAATGAGTTTTTAAACGATTGACAGACATTGAAACTCGGTGTAGGGTCGTCAAATATAGATTGAACCACAAAAATATCAATCTCTTCGAGGCTTTACCTATGGTATGTCTGTGTTTTTCGCGTCACTCCAGCGGCGTATCTATTGCAAGTGTCGTACAGCTTAACCACTGGTCATGATTTTATATAGTATGTCCTCTTACAAAATTCAAACCGGCACAATCTCCTTGTCCTTGATAAGAAACTTCAATATGACATATTCGTGACTCTCATGTGACCTCACATCCGGGTATTTTAGGTTGGTGAAGTTTACGTACAACATTTTGGCGCGAGAAATTGCATGACACTTTTGCACGAAACTGTAGTCAAACTGTAGTCAAAATAGCAAATCATTTTGGAATTCAGTGAAGATGGCTAGCTTTGACAGTATGTTTAATCATTCTGGTGGATTCACATCAACGAAAACAATATACAGTATCCGGGTCATGTCGGAGTCGTGTATCAGGCCAATATGAAGCAGCTGAGACTCGTTCAGAATCCCAATCCCAATCCAAAGCGTAAAGCAAGATCATTTCCTAAACGGCCTAAGAATACATTGTTGGGTTGAAAACCGAAAACACGACATTGTACAACTTCATCGAACTGTGTTTCACTTCTTATAGGTTTCCAATAAATTGTTTAATCTTTTTTAATGTAGAGCATTTGATGTTGACAGAATTTGGTAATTTCTATTACTATTTAAATATTGCTAAAGATTAACAGAAAGTAAGAACGCTGTAGTATATATCGGTGTAAACTCAGATTTTTACTTCATTCAGCTTTCTGGCAGCATTGTAGGAATGTAATGTATTAGTATTTTCAGTAGTTTTTTATCATTTTTTAAATTCGTTAATTTATTTCTCGCTGTATTCTTAATTTAATATTTTTCTTTAGTATGGGCCAAGGCCAGAAATAAAGATAATAAAAAAGTAATTCCATGCAAAGAGGAATTTTAAGTCGCGTTATTTTCAGCTGAATTGAGATTTACTTCGATAATCTGTCACAAACCGGCAATTCTTTTTCTCTTTGGTAAATTCCTTCCATGTCTTAATTATACTAGGATAACGATTTCCGCTCCTAGTGGGCGGGTTGATCTAATTTACCATCAAATCAACCGGAAGAGTATCTTACAACCACCAAAGAACAACAATTTCTCCACACTGCCATATGACTTATGGCATTATACATCAAACGACCTGCATTGAGGCGCAGCTTTCCATCCGGTGACCGTAACTGGGCGTAACCGTAACTAGTGGCAAATTCAAACCTTTTTGAGATAAATGCACCAACCAATAGAGTCTGTTCATCGAAGTCAAACTTTAAAGTGGGGTAAGAGGGATGAATTCGCTACTCTGGCACGGTCCGTGGCGAAAAGAATGTTGTAAAATGTTCACATTTTCGGTAAACGCGGATCCTCATCACAGGGCTGAGTTTTATCATGATCACAAAGTTGCCTACACCACAGGGTTATGTTTGATTTTTATATCTTCGGTGTATGGTCAAGAATTCATTCTCTATCCTCGGCCGTTTCTTTCGTCAACAATGACTTTGAATTGTTCAAATAGTGATACACTTGCTAAAAATATAAAACAACGCTCCAAGATTCGATGTTTTTGCGGTCGTATACAAAATACCTCTTTCCAGAATTTAACAAAATATGGTAAACATGTACATTTTATGCTGTGACTTCGTCTATCTCTTGCTGTCACTGTCACTTCGTCTATCCCGTACTGTTACTGCCAAGCTCGAACATTATGTATATGCATTCATCTCTATCTCTCCGTGAGTATGTTTATGTCATTGCACTGTATACCTATCTCTCTCCCTGTATCTGCCTGTTTAGTTCTCTCCCAATCTCCTCCCCTCTCTCTCTCGTTTTTTTCTGTCTGTCTGTCTCTTTGTCTTTCTGTGTCGTTGTCCATCTGTCTTTGTCTATGTCTGTCTGTCTGGCTGTCTTCGTCTCTCTCCATCTCTCTCC
The DNA here is from genome assembly GCF_041260155.1 of Ptychodera flava. Classification (NCBI taxonomy): domain Eukaryota; kingdom Metazoa; phylum Hemichordata; class Enteropneusta; family Ptychoderidae; genus Ptychodera; species Ptychodera flava. The sequence goes on from NC_091948.1 coordinate 2,924,600, forward strand.
ATCCCCCTCCCTGTCTCTCTCTCCCCATCTCTCTCTCTCTCTCTCTCTCTCTCTCTCTCTCTCCCTCTCTCTCTCTCTCTCTCTCTGTCTGTCTCTGTCTCTGTCTCTCTCCCTACCCCCCCCCAAGGCCACCAAGTCGCCTCGCCCACATCTAAGGGTGTACGGAAAATTTCTTTCCGACAACTGCTGACCTTTTGACTCCAATCTTTTATTCCCAATCGGAACCTTATCCTAGAGGCAAATTTGCCTTTCAATATTTTCGTCTTTCTTGACCCCAGAGAACTTACATCCGCAAACGTATTCTGTCGTGATTTTCTAAGCGCAGACGATTCTTAATCGCTGGGAGAAGTTAACTCTCATAGTGTGTAAAAATAAGGTGGCAAAATGAAGAGGTTCGCTGTTGTTTTCACTCCAAGGTTGTAGCTTTTGAAATTTCGAATGGGTATCAAGTTTTTGCAACACCTGTGTCACGGAACGTTTGAACTTAGGTCCAAAAAATAACGTCCCAAAACTTGGCTCCTGGGCTATAGTTTATGTCATGTTTTGAGTGTTTAACTAACCTGTCTCGGCTGTGATATCAACAAATGTGGAAGATATTGTTCTCAACAGCAGTTAAATATCGTCACTCTCGCTTGATGAATCGTATCGCTTCCAGGCGAACTATGTTTTTTCCTCTTACCATCAAAGTAACAACTGAAACAAATTTACTTTCGAAAGGTTTCTTTGTATTAGACTTAGTTTCTTTACTCATTTCCCCAATAATATCCACAGCAACACGCGATAACACTTGAAGTTGTGAGTTTAATCTTGACTGTATCTCGGATAATTGTTCGTGGTTTCTCAGAAGGTTCCAAGACCCTGTTTCTGAAGAAATAACGGGTTCAAACATCCGCCATCCGCTCATACATAATATGTGAAAAGTCAATGGATGCTCATCCGAACCATCAACCCGGAAGTAAGTGACATTTTTTGCCATACATAATTAAATTCCTTATTGAATACTGAGTACATACACACACATGACACAGCCTACATGTACAATTTTTCGCATCAAAGTTACTGTCTGATTCTGGCAGCTTTTATCGACATTCACTGCATTTTTTTTCAGTTGTCATGGAAAACGGTACCCACCTTTGTGAACTCACACATAATTATCAACCCTTGTTTGTCGAGAAACCAAATAACTTCTGTGACCAAAAATTAGATTTGGTCACTTTAAGTAGGTATTTGAAATGAACTGGAGTGAACAACCCGTGAAAATTTAGATCGTGCACAACGTCATACGATCCCTAGCGCCTTGCCGTTGTAATATCTTGTATGGTCCCGCTGTACTTTAGCCAAATCGATGCTCTCTACCTCGCAAGACATTTGTTGTAGTTTCTTGCAATCTTTCCACCTTTTTTCTTCTTCGTTAAGGTGACCACAGGGGATAGTGGATATGTTTCTTTATACAGATATTCATTTGTTAGTGTAGATATGGGAAGATTTCTATATAGATCAAAGCTATAAACCTATGGTAGGTCTCTGAACGATTTTTGATTTATTATAGTTTTTCAATACTTTCATTCTATTGTTCTGTGTTTCATTATCTAAAAACAGTGCATCATCGCTATGGGTCTCGAAATAAAATGTCCACATAAGCGCCAACAAACGTACTTTACACACTGACATTGTTGCGTCATGGACCGTGCATATGAATAGAAGTAATATTTAGACGCCGTCTTTAGAAATATTAACAACCTTGTTTATGAAGAATGTGGAAATCTTTGATGGCATATTTCAGGATGACCTGACCAAAAATGACAAAAATAGCTGTAAAAATACACAATTGAAGATTTCATTATAATTTGAACATATCACATTGTGACCATCCCTAAAAACATGTCTACCAAATGTCAAAGCTATCAGACAAGTAGATTTTGAGAAACAAATATTGTTACCAAACACGGCAAAAATTGCCCCCCCCTCCCCAAAAAATGCAGATTCCATCATAATTTCAATATGTCATATTAAGATAATCACTAGGAATCTGTATACTGAATATCAAAGCTGTCAGACGAGCAGTTTTTGGGAAACAATTTTTCTGAACGAAAATGGCAAATATTGCCCAAAAAATATAAAATTGCAGATTTCATCATAATTTCAATATGTATCACATTTAGTTAATGTGTAGAAACCTGTATACCAAATATCAAAGCTATCAGACGAGTAGTTTTAAGACACAAATGTTTTGACCAAAAAATAGCAAAATTTGCCCCAAATACAAAATTGTAGCGGTTTTGGAACAAAAATGGACTAAAATGACAAAACTTAAAAATACAAATTTGCATATTTCAGCACAATTGGAACAAAATTTGAAATAGGACATCCTTAGTGTCCTTAACACCAAATATCAAAGCTGTCTGACTAACAGTTTTGAAGAAGATTTTTTAAAAATCTATCGACCGAAATGACAAAAATTGCCTTAAAAATACAAATTTGCATATTTCATCAAATTTGAACAATCTAAATAAGGTTATCTCTGGGGACCTGTATACCAAATATTAAAACTGTCGGACCAGCCGTCAAATCTGACCATGGCCATCCCTCTGGATCCGTACTCAAAATATTAAAGGATTGGGGCTGGTCGTTTTGAAGAAAAAGCTTGGAATGTAAAAAAGTTGACGGACGCCGGACGACGCCACAGGTCCACCTATCAGATAGCTCCCCGTCGCTAACAGCGGAGCTAAAAACGTACTGTTTGCAGAGGCTTAGAGTGAAAGGAACTGTCACCAAAAGGCAATTTTGTTATATTTTCTTTAGTATATTTTAAGAGGAAAGATAACCAGATATGAACTGAAAATACTCACGTGTATCATTATATATTGCAGTAATGTGTAAATTTGAACCTTTGCCACATGTTTGCAACTTCATTGAAAGTATTATGATCAACATATTGAACAATGTTCACCGCCGATTAATTCTAAAAGGTCATGAATTACAAATATGTAATTAGCTGAAATAAAAATATTAAAGTTCTTTGACTGCTGTCGTTGTATCACTACTTTATATAGCAAGTGTAATTACCTTTGGCCAAATCCTTCAAGTCATATATGCTGAACAGTGAAAGCTCATTAGATATGCAAATTATAAATTACCTGAAATGAAAATGTGAAATGACTTTCGATATTGTTTTAACCTGGTATAATCATCAATGAACATAGCATGTTTTGCCAACTTTGATCAATTGAATCCCAGTATATATCCGTAATTAGAAAAGATCATTGAAAATGCAAATTAGGAAATGCCCGGAGAAAAAATGCTTATTGACTTTCAATAATGTTGTATCATAGTATCTTTAATGTATGTTTCATCAACTTTGGTCTAGTCCATTCAGATATATATATCCCTAATTAGCAAAGTTCATTAGATATGTAACTTAGGAATTGGCTGAAGTAAAAATGCTTAATGGTTTTCAATAATGTTGTATCATAGTGTCTTCAATATACGTAGCACGTTTCATCAACTTTGGTCCAGTCAATTCAAATATATATCCCTAATTAGCAAAATTCATTAAATATGCAAATTATGAATCGGGTGAAGTTAAAATGCTTAATGACTTTCAATAATGTTAAATCATAGTATTTTCAATATACATACCAAATTTGGTCAATTTTGATCAAGTCAACTCAGATATATATCCCTAATTAGGAAAGTTCATGAAATATGCAAATTAGCGACTATCTTTCATGTCACCCCTTAATGGTAATTGAATCTATGGTACCAGATTTGATTCTGATCTGATCAGCCGTTTTTGAGATATCGGACCAACAGACAGACAGACAGGCAGACACACAGACACACAGACAGACACACAGACACACAGACACACAGACAAATTGTGTGCATTCGTTTTTAATGTATATCAGTTTTTTCTAAAATCATTAAACTTTTCAGGCCTTACTTTCTGGTAACTTACCAGCGCTACCCCTATATATAGGGGTTTAGGCCTGAAAGGGTTAATCATGCAAATGAGCAAAAAGTATGCAAGCCACACCCACAAAAAACTAATCATTTCTTGCCATTTGCTAATTGAATCTATGGTACCAGATTTGATTCTGATCTGATCAGCCGTTTTTGAGATATCGGACCAACAGACAGACAGACAGACAGACAGACAGACAGACAGACAGACAGACACACAGACATCGCTGCCACATATGCTCACGTGTGTTAACACGTGAGCAAATAAAACGGCTAACTTTCAGTTCCACGTAATGGAGCATGAAGCAACGCGAAGCATGAAAAGCTGTTCTCAATGTCCGTGTGTTGTGATATACCATTGGTAAACACAGAACACCAAGCAATATTTGGCGTAATTGAATATTTATGCCTACTACGGAGTTACATTCTTTCTACTGAATGTCGACGAAAACGCTTGATGGTGCATCGGACGCCACTTGATGTGTACTGCACACACAAATCGTGTTGACTGGATGAATACCCGACTTCAGAAAAACTTAAACCAACTTATAGATAGCGTACAGAACAAGTGAGCCCAAAGAACTACCTACCAATTTGAATGCGCGAAATTCGATCGCCATAGAAAGTAAACATGTTCATGAATTGTGGATTAATTTGGCGCTAAGCATTGGTGATGGCACGATCGCATTCAAAGGATAGGTTCGGCATTTTTTATTCGTTTTTGGTTGAGCCACCGCAAACAAAACCACCATAACTAGGTTTTAATCACTAGACAATACAAGGGCTTCGGGGCACACTATCCACAAGTCCCGCTGGGATTCGGGAATGAAAATTACAATTAATTAAACAGGTCAACGAATGACACTAATCAATAATTTTCTGATTAGGTCGGAAGAAAATATTAATTCAAACGAGAATGAAAACAGTGTTCAAAATGTTAATGGGTGGGAGATGGTTTTAATTAACTTGGAAATGGGCCTTTGGGAGCGAAAGGCATGAAGCTGTAATGAGACGCTGGTTAGTTTCATTTGATTGAGCTCGGTAACAAATTTCTTGGATGAATTTGTTGGAATTATTAATGGCTAATAGAACCAAATGAATTTTCATAAATAGTGCCAGCGGATGTTGCGAGCCGGTAAATCAGTTACCACGGTAACAGTCAACGCCGGTGACACAATCAGCAAGAGAACCAAAATCTACGACGTTTCGTTTTTTTCTGTCTGGACATTTAAAAATATCATTTTTTTTGAGTTTTTTAATGAAATTCTTTGCGAATAAATATGAATTTTGGAATGGAAATGTACGTCTTGATTGCGTAGTTGAACATCGATCGGAATGGCCAGTTACGGTTTATGTCGGTGGCACCTAAACTGTTAAAGAGAATCTTGTTGTATGTGTTGGCGAATGTTGTGAAAATTTTATACGTTGAGATTCCCGCGCTCAGTTATAATTCCACGCACATGGACGTCTGTCTGCACTGCCGAATTAAAAAAACTTGTTCATTTACTCGCTGTTGACAGGATGGTTCTGAGCGTGTACTTTGTCGACATATATAATTCACGTTATTTGCGGGACATTCTTCTGTGTTTATATCGCGAAGACTTTGTCTTCGACCAGACCCTTTGCCTCCCCCAGCGGGATCAAACTGTCCGCTGACAACAATTTGCAGTCCTCCAAAGGGGTACAATACGTGCAAAAGGGTACAGCACACGAAAAATTGAAATAAGTGTAACTTCTCACTGCACACAGCATTTGCGGTGTTGATATATCGTTCGTGCTTTTTTCATGTACTCCTTTCTCCCCTTTCGATGACACACTTGTGAAAAATTAAAACAGAAAGAGAACGCAAGCAGCCGTTAGTTTCTTGCTCGTCAAATTTGCACAAGTTTACAATAACATATACTTCAATGGTTTTGAATCAAACTTTGACATCTCTGACATTTGTTTAAACCGTGTTTTCATTAAATAAGGACTTCCGTTTCAAGTGCATATTGTGATTGATATGCATTGCATCTTGGTATAAATTAATCAACCTATAATTGGGCAAATTAGGTATTAATCACCTGCTACAATGCAGTTGGATTGACAGGGTATACGTTTGTCAACGGGATACCATGACAACCGGGAAAATCTAAAGAAATTGACATGCGTAAAAAAAAATATCACTTTCTGGGAAGAAAATTTAATAAATGAAATGAATAATTGATAGAAAAAGACAAAAAACAGGAAAATGAATAAATAAACAGCAGGAATGCCAAAAGTAGTATTGCTTTATCAATTCGTATACCTCTATAGATATCTTTTCTAGTCTAAAGAAACTATATTGTCAATATCAAGTGACGAGATAGAAGACGAATTCATGACGTCACAATGCCTATACGCTAGTTTTGGAAAAACTCTATGGACATATATGGTGCTGCGTCAAGATAGAACGTTAAAATAATTCATGTTTAACCGAAATAAACGTCATATCACCAGGCTGGGAAAATAATCTTACCGCTGCACCATGAGGATGAAAAACAATCAGTTGCATAAATTTCGTACTAATGAGAAATTAATCAATTTATCACACTGGATGAATTTTCGTTTAATTCATTTCCGATAACTTTTCAGGTGATACTATATACATGCCAAGAAACAAACGAACTAAAGATTTACAAACAGTAGGAAACAGTGTAACTCACCGTAAAATAACTTTTTTCGCAATTACAGCCAATCTGGCCAAAACCATATATCACAAAACATCTCTTTAAATTCGAGAAAGTGAGATATACTTTTTTAACAGCTGACAATTCTTTTTCTGTGCTCATGGTCTCAAGGTTTTGCTTTACGCGGAAAGGTATCATTGAACTCGACAACGTCCGACTATTTTACAATCCAGCTTTCCAGTGTTATATCTATAAGTCTATAAAATCTATCTATAAAGTCCCAGCGTTCCAGTTATCTATACGGCGTATTCTTATATAATCGCTATTGTCTTCCTTTGCCTTCCGAAGTTTGTCTTCATCAGCCTAGTATTTTGTAGGTTTAGCAATACAAAGTACGGCTACCAATGCCACATTGCCATATAATTGCATTTCCAAACGTCTTCTTCGAGTTCTTCATGGCTTTTGAAGAAATCACGTGATCTGATATAAACCGTGACGGCGTTTGGACACACAGCCACGGCCATCTCTCTCCATGCTATAGGGATCATCATAGAACCAACGATATTAGAAAAATATTTGCAATGTTGATTCATCTACTCGTTGTGAAAACAACATGCCCGTGAAAAGTGGGCATTTTTGCAGTTGTTTTAAAATTTTTGATAAAATTTTGTGTCGTGTACAGTTTTTGTTTACTTCTTGTCATCTTGGTCTCTGGTATTTTTCGAAGTTGTAAGTAGGGAGATCAGGAATTACCTCATCAAACTTTCCCGTCAACCTTGCAAATTGAGTAAGACAGGCACTCAGAAACAATATGAACAATTTCACATCCTAGACAAACACTGTAAGATATCATCAAAAGGCGACAGTCTTAGCTTCATACGAGTTACGAGGCAAAATATCCACGGACAAACTCACTACTCTCATGACTTGACTCAAGAGATTGGCAAAAAAAATCTTTGAAAAATTAAACAAATCGGTCTTACGTGCCCGACAGCAGTATGATTATTTTGGACAGCATAATTTTATAATTCTTTGTATTCTCGATATATCAACGAGATTAATTCTATTATTAAATTAATTCGTTCAAGCCACGTTTTGCCTAAAAATCATCTCGGAGAAATCACAGGAAAATTAATGTGACATTGTGATTTTACTGTTTTCCGCAGGGAATATGCTATGTCACGTTTTTGTCTTTTGGGCGGATTCGAGCGAACCTCGGCCGCTGCGATAAGTAATCGACGCACAAAACATGGCACTTTCTTTTCTTCGCCGAGCTTCTGTTCGTCTGCCACGGATCACCCCCGAGTGCCGATTTTTTATTAGAATTATTGGAGCACTACTTTTCATTGGCTATAGACGTTCAACGCCCAATTGTGGAAGAAGGTCCCTCGCTGTTTGCAAGCGCGAAGGTTTCTCTCCAGCAAAGAAAAGGATACAAGCGAGATAGCAAGCCAAAGGGGAACCGAAGAAAAGGAAAAAAATGAATTCTTTTTCCCTACTGAGCGTCATGCTGCGATTCAATGGAAATTAGCTTGTTGGCGTAGAAAATTAAAAAGCAAACCCATGTGCGACGAGAAATGAGACGAGACCAACATTGTCACTGAAACTGATGAAATCTGCTCACAGTATGAAATGATACACTCCCCGAGGAAATACACTTCTCCGTGCTGTTATTAAACGTGGAAATTAAACGCTCGGAAGAGGAACTGACTGGATTGTTCTCGTGTTCGTGATATTGGTAATTTGGTCGGGTTAAAATGATAATCGGCGTAACGCGTTGTTAATCAACGAAGTCATGTAGGTTATTAGAGAAGTACGAGTTATGTCGTTTTCATTCTGACCCGCACGATATCAGAGCTTGTTATATGCCGTGCTCTGTGTCTATGCGAGCACAGATCGGAAACCCAATCCTCAGGCGACACTGCTTTAACTGTCTCTTTTTTCTAGCCATATTTCGGTGGCGTTGTCAAGGAAACAGTCAAAGTGAGGGTACAAAACCGTTGACGAAATCTTTCTCACTTCAAAAATATGCCGAGAAAACGTAAATTATTGGTTTTCTTCGCGGATGGCAAATTGATAAAATGCCAAATTTTACAAATCAAACAAATACCAAAGTCAAACGTTGACAGATATTTTCACGGGCGATGCTGAGCTCATAAAAATCGACCCGCTCCTTCATCGGAAGACTGGTACGGATAAAACGTAAAAGTTTAACATTGAACGCGATTGAACTGAATAAATTTATACTTATTAGTACACTTCAAGAGTAAGCACGCCTGTCTTTCTACCATGTCTGCAGTGAACGAAGTGCCCAAAATCCACGAAGACCACTTGTTCGTTCATCTGAAAATGGCGGGAAAATCTTTGCATTGTAAGGAACGATAGATAGAATACATCTTTTCGCGCGCATTTCTATACTTTCATAAACACTCCATGTATTTAACGCCTGTTCTGCTACTATAATCGTAACGTCCTCGAAAGAATATAGACCATACTGGCTCGGCCAAATTATGGGCGTTCGTCTATGACAAGGGCATCGTTCCGGAACGTCGAATCTCTCTCTCTCTCTCTCTCTCTCTCTCTCTCTCTCTCTCTCTCTCTCTCTCTCTCTCTCTCCATCTGTGGTTGTCTGTCTCTCATCTTAATCTTACGGTTTGCCTATCTCTCACTCTTGTTGTCTCTCTCCCACCAATAGCGGTGCTTAAGCTGGAAGTGTAAAAACTATTCGCCTTTCACCCTTCAGGAAACTGAAAACGGCATAGAATTTTTGTCCATTACATTGCCAGCCCCAGTACAGAGTTTCAGAGAATCAGGCAAAGTTACCTCACGAGATCACTGATAGCATGGGTTGGTGATCTTTACACAATCGCTTCCTTCTCAGCGTTGTTTAGTACGTGTAATGAAATCTTAGTTATGAGTCAGGTAGACCAGCCAATCAGTGGCGACCTTGCGAAGTAGCTGAGCTGGAACAACATTGCATCAATTAATTATAGCAAGTAATTTGTATTCTGCCTGCAGTCATTTTACATCGCCAATAAATAAGAATAATCAGACACTTTGAACTCTAAATGACTTGAACTTGAGAAATATTTACTCGGAACCCGATCCTGTAACTTACAGGTACAAGCAAGAATTTATTCGCCATCTATAACGGAGATGTAACACATATCGAGTTTGTGTCAATACTCAGAATACTAGGTGTTTCAGCCGGCTGTACGGGGCACAGCAAGAAACCATTGATGCTTAAAGCGATGAAATAGTAAACAGTCGAATGTTAAAGCCACCAGGGGCTTTTCACATATGCGTCGATACAGCCATTGATTCATCGATAATCACTTTGAAAATGGGTCTATGCACGTCATTGTCAACTTTGATCAGAAGAAAGTGTTTATGAACAAAATGATCTTGGCTATTTTTCTCTGAGTGGGTTAGACCATAATCTAGAAGACAATCAACTGAATTAAACTACATGATGACTCCAGGCTGCAATAAAAATATGCGTTTCCTTTAATAAAGCTTCTATTAATAAATGGAGATAGGTCATGAACTATTTTTTATTTTATTTTGATTTTATGAATCAATTGACCTAGATATTGGACCAGATGGAACAAAAGTATATTTTTATCCTGGCTTGCAATTGAAGATACTCTTTATATCATCAATCGATCCCTTGGTTCTAGTTTTTTTGCAGATATTATCAAACTAAATGGGTGTTTTAAAATTGAGTATCTTTCCTTTCGTTGAAATTTTAACACAGAAAAGAAATTAGCCCCAAGACAACAACACGATGACGTAAACATCATATATGTTCCTTGAGGCGTGGGGGTAATAGATTCATCAGCAGGCAGATAGGAAAAAATTTACTCCCCTGCCTCGAGGAATTGACCCTGTAACTATTTAGCGGCCTTCATGGAAATACATGTCTTCATTGGGAGGGAGAGTGATAAAACGTTATAGCCCAGATGAAAAAAAAAGAAATTTTATTTCTGGGTCGAACATTTGGCAAACGTTTCTTAATTTTTCCTAACCACTCTTGTATGAGATTCCAGAAACAATTATCTTAGACTGATCCAAAAATACTTAAAGTTCTTCCCTTTTCAGTATGATATGGATGTGAAGGGAGGGCTGTAAAGGAATGTCACAGTGAAGATTTGTTGAACATACGAAGTAAGAAAGTCAAAAGGAATTGACATAACGTACTGGTCGCGAAGTCACGCATCAGACGACGACCAGAAGAAAGTCAATTGTTTTGTCTTACTAAACGACACTTAGCTTTCAGCTTTTGCCAAGCACGATCTGGAAACTTATAAAGGGAATTCATTTTCGGTGTGTTTATAGCCATCGGTAGAACACCTTTCATTAACTATTCAATTCCTACCGTTCTTGGCCCCAAAATACGGCATTCCGAAATTTGACTTGAAGCTTGACATCACCACGCATGCTCAATAACTGCATTGCTATTTCTTGCTGACAGGTCCCGACATTTATTGCTTGTTTGATTTCATTGTAGTTTAATTGCGTTTGCATGTTTGCTATTTCTTAATTTACACCTGTCAATTACGTCGGTCTTAAACTTAAAATGCGTCAAACAATGCCCAATATACTAGTTTAGATTTGTAATATACACCAAAATGACAGGTGTCCGTTTCGGTGATCGAAAAGTGCTCAATGCAAACATGGTGTAGAGAGACACAGCATACTTCAAGTACAAACCAGAACTGTGCGTCACTTTTAAGTTTCATGAAATTGTAATGACGATCATCAGGCAAGTTACTTATTTATTGTACTTCAAGTCTACGTCTAGAGGTGCACATCACATGCCTTCTTCCTGCCTACATACTTACCTACGCCCCTGCCTGCCATGCCATGCCATGCCATGCCATGTATGCCATGCCATGCCATGCATGCCATGCCATGCATGCCATGCCATGCCATGCCATGTATGTATGTATGTATGTATGTATGTATGTATGTATGTATGTATGTATGTATGTATGTATGTATGTATGTATGCATGTATGATGTATGTATGCATACATCATGCATTACTTACTAGCATACATACATGCACGCACGCATCCACACAATACATACATACATACATACATACATACATACATACATACATACATACATACATACATACATACATACATACATACATACATACATACATACATACATACATACATACATACATTCATACATATTGCTGTATAAAGATAATTTAGCAAAATATGAAGGGTTTTGGGCATATCTCATCAACCATCTTGGTTTTGACAAGTAACGTCAAGTTAATATTAAAAGTATCCATACACGTCCCGTAAATGTCTCGTCAAATTATGTATTGATTGATTGCTTCGTCCTGTAATAAATTGGTCTTCCATGCCCGGCGTTCGCCTGTCTTATTAAGGAGCTCTCTTGGCTAGCCCTCGGCTTCTTGGCTGCTAATTATTAGCCACCAAATGGGCATCGTTTGCCAGTGAACAAATCAAGCGTCTTCCGCGAGACAATGAAACCTTCGCAGAGGACGGGAAATGAAGCGATCAAGGTACCATTATTGGCAGAGAGACAGGGGTTCTGAACTTCCTACACGTGAGCCGATATGGCCCAAGGTTTCCTGGCCTAACGACCTGACTTAGAGTCCAATTTCCGTGACTGTGGCAGGGCTCTTTACTTACTGGGTCAACAGGACAACGTAATAGTGCTCAATCGTGAAAGCTAGGGTTGACAATTTGTGTTTTTTACGCTTTGTGGTCCAGTGTCGTGTTTATTGTCAGTTATTGTTTTCTTTCTTCGTTTTAAGTTGTTCACGTCTTTGGCTTCTTTCGAGTATTGCAAAAGTAGAAGATACACTGATTTTCTTTCTTTCATACTTTTAATTTTTCTACATTTGTCGGGAATTTCTTCCCGTGACAGTTTCATCTACCGAGGTAAAGAAGGATAAATCTCTTTCCCATTGCCCAAACACTCCATCCATATCTCTCCTTATATTCTGTTACACTTCCCAGCTGTAGCACACAAGAGAGTCGCGTTTTTGTGGTGAAGGCAATACCTGGGAACAGTAAGAGTTCCAAATACTACATTTTTCAACGCGTGACTTCTCGGCATTTTTTCTTCTTTTCCTGGGATTCCGCCACTTCCGTTGTGCGAAACTCTATCAACCAACCGATTCCTTAGGAAATATGACATTTTTCCTGTCAGAGGTTCAATAAGATTGTAAAGCGGATATCGCCATGGTCGTTACTGCCAATGGTAAACCAAACCGCTAACTTCAACGAAAAATAGGTCAAAGCGTTCCACTTCTTGTACGCGATATTGATGCCGGCTTGAAGGAGATTCTGTTTTGAGCCATGCTGAACTGACTCTTGTCACAGAAGAACAAGAGGATTAAGATTTCAACATCAAATCCAGTGCTACGTCTCCCCTCCCCTCTCTTAGTTATATTCAAGACAAGCTTTGAATACGGCATTTTCAAAAGTTCCTGTATTGATATCACTTTTGCGCCCTGGTTTGAGAAGACACGCGAGACAATCGAGCTTTCAACGGAAACCCACTTCTTGAAATTGTTTCTCAGGCTGGAGTATCCGGAATTGGACATCGATGTTCTAGAAAAAAACCAGTCATGGTGTTTAATACCCTAGGAAACGCCGATGCAAACAGTTGACTTCAAATACATCGGATGCTTGTAATGGACCGGGGATGCAAAAACTTCTCCTGGAAGAGTGAGTGTGGGTAGGGGAGTTGAAGTCTTCTAAGAAACCTCTGCAAGGTGTCGAATAGCCAAGGCTGCCAGCATATCAGGGCAACTCCTGGCTATGGTCTATTTGAATGAATGAAAGGTGGTTATGTGCACAGGCTGGCGTTGTCAAGGGAGTTTCCATGTGTTCCAGTTGAAGAACAAACGGTTAAATAACAATGTTTTGTGTGTCACATAGTCGTGATCACCATGTGTACTCTGATGACAAGGTAACACACAATGAAAGGAGGGCGTGAGATGGAAGTGTCTCCCTCTAATGTCAGGAACTTAACATCAGTTGGAGTTCCAACTCAAGCAATATTGTTCCGTTAGTATTCGTATCCGTATTCTGAGAAATATTCAGAACAGAATGGCCGCAGACACATTACCTCTATACACAGAAGGCTATACTTTCCTACTGTGACGTATCAAAAGTGAGCGGCAATGGAACCCTCCCCCAAAGCCAAAGGAGACTACCTTGATTCTATACACTATTTTTGGCCGAAGAATTTAATACAGTTACTGTGCAGTAGATATTGTTATTTGAGTTGATTGGAAGCGTCCCAGGAGAAAAGAACATGGTTGATGAAAAAGAAGTGACAGATTAAACATAACAAGACGTTTGATACCGGGACAAAATGAGAAACTTCACATGAAAGACCTAAAATAATAACCATCAATTTTGTACTTTGTAAAAACTGACGTATATGCAACATAAGCTGAGAAGATAATGTCACCGAAAATAGTTGTGAAGTGTCAATTAGTATACCCTTTATTCTTTATGTTTATTGTTTATTCTTTGATGTTTCTTCTGTGTGTTTGTGCAATATTTACGGCCTTTACGTCTTGGTAACGTCTAATTTTCAAAACGAAATTAGAAATTCCGCGCTGCAAGCAGTTCATGCACTTTAAAAGACTTTCTTTCATCGAAATCGTCGCGTCTCATTGAACGGTTTGCCCAGTTCATGATTTGCCCTACTTGCAGTTCAAAGACATGTCGACAACGTGAATAGTACTGTACATAACGCTTTTGTTTGTGCACTCCCGAATAGCCAATGGAGAGAGAGAGAGAGAGAGAGAGAGAGAGAGAGAGAGAGAGAGAGCGGAGTAAATTTAATGTCTTCAACACGACAAAGGCTATCTTCCGAGCTTTCGGACGATCCAATTTCATTCAAATTTTAATAGTCATGGTCACAATATTCGGAGAGATATAATTTAAAATTTCCAAGCCAGTATATCAACAGTAATGAATTATCGAAGGCAGATTGATTCCTCCTGATGAAATGCATATCGGAAAAAGAGAGCGAAAGTAGTTCTTGAAGTTGTTTGGATATGCAAGGCATGGTGTAGGTGAGAGGTGTGTGGAACACGTGGTAAGAACCCTTGGAGCTTTCACGGATCATCGGCATTGGCCGCCTACATCTCAAGTGAAGGCAAACCGCATGAAGAAAGAGAGATGAAGGAACGCAGCTGTGAGGGCTGTGCTGATCACGTGATTTCGGGGAGAAAGACACATCCCTAATCTTCGCAGGTATCATCAGGGCACGGTAGTCAACGCGACGCCAAGGAAATCTCAACACATTCTCCGCGCGCCCTGACCTTTGGCCCTATCGGTGACTTCGCGTAACCTCCGCGCAGCAGTATTGAATTCGACAATATCGCCGCGCCGAACGGATTTTGTCATTTCTTTTTATCTGATTTTCATTACACACTGGATACGAAATAGAAAAGGGTGTCCCGAAGTTGTCGACTCCATGGGGGAAAATCGCCCGCTGATTGAAAAAAACTTATCTCGTAGATTTCAACAAAATCGTTCAGATGTACGAACGGGTCGTAGAGGATGACAGCTCCCTGGTGGTTGACGCGTTCGATCTTGATCTCGGGTAAATTTTCCTGGCAAAACATCCCGTTTTTTTCAGTCAAGATTAAATCAAAACAATATCGAACATACACCTGTCAATGCGGGTTTTCCTTCCTGATGTTTGCGTTATCCATGATGGCAAATATTTTGAAATTAGTCGATAACGTTACTGTATCCAACAACAACAACTGCTGTACAAAAGCTACAAACATTTCACTTTGTAGCCCTACATATTTATATGCCGCATAAATTGAGGTGAATTCTTTAATGCATACGATCTTACATTCAAACGTACATTATACAGACGTCAAGCATGCATATATACATGAGTTTAGTATACTTACACTACATACATACATACATACATACATACATACATACATACATACATACATACATACATACATACATACGCTTACATGCATGCATACATGCATACATACATACATACATACATACATACATACATACATACATAAATACATAATCGTTTTAACTTGATTTCGAAAAATCGCGGTAATAAGATTTGCTCTAGCTCTCGACATCACGGCGGAGCAGGCGATTTTGTCTTCCTTTGCTGCTGACTCGTCTTCTGGTTTTTACAATCTCTTTTGATTCGTGGCCACTTCTTCTGACATTGACGAATAATCCGGCTAAGACGTTAGATCTTCAATTAGTAAATAATGATAGTAATTAAATCCCTTGTAATCGCTTAATTCTGTCATTGACATTTGCGTGCACGCGGTGCGTGTGTTTTCGCCCCAATGTCTGTCTCCCCTCTCCCAACCCTCTCGAACAAACGGTTGAGCTGTGTTTCCGCTTTGTCACGGCCCGATTGCTTTGTTTTCAGCAGACACACGATGATAAAGAGACGCGACACGTGTCCGCTGTTTTGTCGGGAACTACGCCTGATTTCTCAAGGGACGCATAGAACCAACGTACATGAATTCATTTCATCGTCGATAGATCAAATTTCCAATCGAATTTCCCGATAAACTGAAAACTACAGACAGCATCGATTTCCAAAAAGATATGACGACACGCACATGGCTGAATTAATAGAAGTCCCGGTTTTGATTCCTTCCCTACAGAGAAAAGAATTTTTATATTGAAACAAAATGATAGGGGTAAAAGAGATGTGTTTTTGCCGGGTAAATGACTTTTTTGCGACGTGAATTGAATAAAATCGACGTCTTTCAAAACTGCGCTAACTGGCTCACTCACTACATCTTACTGTCATTAGACTATTTTCATTGATAACTGTACGGGGATGCCCTGCCCCATCGGGACAGCCAAGAGAAAGCTGAGATCGTCGAATAGAAACACTGATAAGACATCGATTTTGATTGGATAATGTTCGCGACTCCCGACGACAAAGTCCAATAGTAATTGATATTAGTGTACTCAAGCTGTACCTCTCTTTGCACACAAATTTTCTACAGAGAATACACTTTATACATGTTTGCATGGAATTTCAAATACAGGATTTGGGCGAAAACGGCGCGTCAATAAAAATTTTGCTTTTCCATGAAAAAAATGCTGTCGGTGTGAGGCTATGCCGACAAATCACTCCTCATCTTTGCCCGCCATCTGTCAACGACCCTTTTGTAAACTTAAGTTTACTCATTCTCGAATCTGGTTTACTTTTTCACGCGGGTTGCTATAGGGCGTTGGAATTGGTGACCTTCACGGTCAATAAGACAGGAGCGAATGATGATACAACATTTAATACGAACGCTTATCACGGAAGGCTGACAAACCTCAATCGAAGGGATGAATTTTTCACCCCGCTACTTTTGACAAAAGTATAACAGGCAATGATTTTGCAAAAGCGCAGAAAACCTCCAATCCGACAGATGTTTCTTTCTTATTATTGTTGCTGATATATATGAGAGCGAGCTGAGAGAGAGAGAGAGA
Organism: Ptychodera flava; assembly: GCF_041260155.1. NCBI lineage: Eukaryota > Metazoa > Hemichordata > Enteropneusta > Ptychoderidae > Ptychodera > Ptychodera flava. The sequence goes on from NC_091948.1 coordinate 2,941,728, forward strand.
GAGAGAGAGAGAGAGAGAGAGAGAGAGAGAGAGAGAGAGAGAGAGAGAGAGAGAGAGAGAGAGAGAGGGGATGGAGAGAGGGGGAGGGAAGTGGACATTCACGACAGAGTTTGAGAGGGACATTGATGAAAATCATACACACTCATAAAAATGGTTTTCTGTAACCTACATCAACATAGTGAATTGTTGGTAATGCGAGCAAACGTTAAGCGATCAGTGGAGAGCAAATTTTATACCGTTAAATTAGCAATATTACCTGAAGACGTCGACAAAGATACCAAACCCGCTCTCACGTTTAACGTTATTTGAACGATCGATTTTACAAAAAATGTCATTTTGCTATTAATCTAGTGTACTGTGCCCTTTGTTCAGTTTGAGAGAATTAAATGGGTAGGTATGTATCGAAAGCTTGTACAAATTCAAGTCGGGGAGAGGTTATCAACGCTAGTTCTGACAACTGCCTTGCATTATAAATAATGAAGCGGCAACGCTAGCAATGCGGTCAAGTTAAAGAATACGCCTGCCTTCTTACCTAACAGCGCAGCATAGTGGCATGTACATACGTGTCAAATGCATTCCATGTTATTTGAATGCCATCAGATGAGTGTGTAAGGCCGTCTTTGGAATTCAAATACGACTTAAACGATGTCGATTTGCGAAACTTGAAACGAGCAAGGTCCAACATCGTTATCATTTCGCCTCGTCGGTACCTATAGACGTTCATGTCTAAGTGTGGAAACACGCCCATGATCCTTCAGTTCAATTCCATTGTAAAATTTCCTCTTACGATCATCCCTGTGTGACATTTCCAAAGTATAGGCGACCCCAAGGGTACCTGAAAACCGACTTCCCTGCCTTAAACCGTAAAGATTCATTACCAAGAACTATTACATGGATAAGTTCAGCAACCGTAGAGATTTTCCCGGCGATTAGCAGAGAAAGTTGTGGATTGCAGCTCTTTCAAATATTGAAAATAGACCGCAGCCACAATATTCTAACCGGATTATAACATACAGTTGTATCGTATTTTACTATGTGCAAGTAACTTCACAGGATACAGTCACTTTTATCAATTCTTGTAAGAAAAAAACCCCGAAAAACACATTGTTAAAATCGCCACCATGAACTAAAACGAATGGCAAGGTGTATCATCACGCTGATGTTTGCGGTTTGTTGCAGCAACCTAGGATTACATTTGGTGGATACTAGAAACTCAATTAAACACTTCCTTTTATCCTTTTCTGTAAGCGGACCGAAAGTAAATGTCAACCACAACAATGTAACCAATTTCTCAAAACTTATTCAAATAAGGACAGCGACTTTGTCTTTTAGACAGGGATAAGTTAGTAAGTGTTTTTAACTTATTTTGCACATTTTTTCTTTCAGGTGATATAACATCTCTCTCTCTCTCTCTCTCTCTTTTTCTCTCTCTTTCTCTCTCTCGTTCTATCGATTGAATCGTGCCTAGTATAGTCAAAGGTTAGCGACTGTCGATTCTCAGTGCCAACCCATTTAGAGATGCAACTTACAAACACACTGATGACGTAAATTCTGGCAGATCACCAGAAATATGACGTCAACGTACCACGAGGTCATGCCAGAAATCATGGATAAAAGTGAATGTTTTGTCGATCAACTATTCATAAAGTTTCTTTCCGCGGGGGGGGGGGGGCATTGTACCTTTAACAACGTGTCCTCATTCTATTAGGTGTATGCCTAATGTAATATATTTGATGTTCCACGGTATTTGAACACTGTACCAACAAGATGCTTTGCGACAATTTGCGAGATTTTTTAATGTCGAATGCGTTGAGCTATAACACGGTACCATCTCCTCTCAAGCACCTTATCAAAATATTCTTTTAGATATCGTGTTACTTCAGACAAGTGTCATATTGTCTGAGGTACAACATAACGACTACATCAATCTGTTGACTTATATCGGTAATATTAACATTTAAGTTAAATTTGTCAGTGCCGTAAAACACAATCTCAGTCTGGTCTGACTATAGACTTGTATATTATCGTCTAAAATGTTCTACAGTAAATGCGCAATTTTAATGAGTGTACGGAACGTCTCTGTTTCACCGAGCATGATTATGTGAGTGAAACGTTTCCTACCAACAACTTTTCAAAAGGTGTGCTGTCCACGTCGTTCACGGGGAAATGTGGGAGAATCGCTTACGTTACCGAGCTGCCGACTCGGAACAACACGCGAACTTTGGGGGAGGGAGGGAGGGGGGAGAGAGAGAGAGAGAGAGAGAGAGAGAGAGAGAGAGAGAGAGAGAGAGAGAGAGAGAAATTAGAATCATGTATTTGTTTTCCCTACTGCAGTAAAGTGGTCCTGCCGTATATCCTCTCATTGTCGGAAATTATGTTGAATTGTCACGATGACAGTGGGTGGAATAAATAAACATAGGGCCAAAGTCCCTGAAGCTACTATAGACATGGATACAAAATTAAGTATTTCCTGACTGTATGAAATTATCTCACTAAGGTCATCCTAGGGACATGTAAACCAAATATTAAAGTTGTCTGACCAGCGGTTTTGAAAAAACAAGCGACTCAACAGTTGACAGAGCTCTGCTGTGTTATGTAGAGAATAACCTTTTGTGACACATGTATTGATGAAGAAGGTGGATATCTTTGATAGCTCATTTCAGGATGGCCTGACCAAAAATGGAAAAAAATTCCGTAAAAATACAGATTTGCATATTTCATCAGACTATATTAGTCTATAATAGCAAATAAACAGGAGTTAATTACATTCTGATTAAAGTAAACAAGACTTGCTTAAATCAAGATTTACGTCATAAAATATCAGTATATGTCAGGTTATAAAGTAAGTTCTGTTGAATAAGTTGAGACTGTACGTACTCAGAGAAAGCACACTGAAGAGACAAATGTTTGAAACTTAAGAAGTTCAAGGTCATCAAAAGCATTATAAGGAATCATGTTACACTTTCATTGCACTGTTTACACAGATTGCATAATTGCCATAAATAGCACATGAGGAATCTTACAGCCCAGCTTTACCATAAAAACCCTATCACTTTGACCACTCTTTTAATTGACCACTCTATTTTTTTCCTCAAAAAGTAATCTTATTTTATCCTTACCAAGTCAACCATAAATGGAAATTAGAACTTCCTCTATCTCTATTTATTTGACCACCCTATCAAGGCAAACTATTATGAGCAATTTCTTTTGGATAACATAAATGGTAGTTCATAATATATCAAAGTTGGGATTCAAGAAAGTTGCCTTTACATGTTTTAATCCTCAATTCACTATGAACTGTCAAAAAAAGTTGACCTTTCTGATAATTCCACACTAAAATTATTTTGGCTTTGATGATTTCCTAATTAATTCAATTATTTAAAATCATATTAATTATTTTTTTCTGGGTGAATTGATAGGGTTTATACAGTACAAGAATTACATACAATGTAAGTCAAACTTTGACCAAAAATAACAAAAAAATTCCTTAAAAATACACATTTGCATATTTCATCACAATTTGAACAAATCTAAGTTGGGTTATCCCTAGGGACCTGTATACCAAATAACAAAGCTGTCTGACCAGCAGTTATGAAGAAGAAGATTTTTTACCAAAAACACCTTTTTTGGCATTAATTTGCCTATTTTCAACAATATCAAAAAATCAAAAAAAAATAGTTTCTCAAAATCATATTTTTCATCTACACAACAAATATCAAATCTGTAAGTACTGCGGTTCTCAAGATATTTGAGTGGACGGACGCCTCACAAACGGACATACATACATACATACATACATACATACATACATACATACATACATACATACATACATACATACAGACTGACGACGGACGCCGGACGGATACCCATCCCAATAGCTTCTATAGACTATAGTCTATAGTAGCTAATAAAAAGATGTAGCTTTTCATTTTAGTTATTTTGTAAAAACGGTTAAGAGATCCTAGGACGAACGAACATAGGTACTCTGCTGTTTTAAACAATACTGTGTGATGACTGTAGTACTGCAACTAAGGGACAACGCTCTGACGACTTATAGTACACATTTTAGTCACAAGTTGAAACATTCAACTTGGCATATTTACTGTTATGGATAAAACAGTGAATATTAAACTCAGTGCTCGAAACACAACTACGATGAAATAATCATGTCCTGTGGGCAGATTAGTTTCTTTTTTGCATTCCAAAATGTTTTTGGAAATTTCGTTTCAGTTTTGAACACTTAGCTGCAAACTAAAAGTGTATCATAGTCGAATCTCTCAACCACAAACTGACGGTAAAAGAAAACCGCCTGTTCTAGCTGAAGAATTGCATTTTAATAACGGTCCCGCGTTGGCTGTTCGGCTGGCTGGGACTACACACAACCGTTTTGGCATTTTTGATGATATTCCGTACGAATATCAGACTAAACAATGGAAAGTAGCAATTGGTTAGACTAATTTCTAGCTTTTAGCCTGTCATTTGCGAATGACCTTGTCAGGCTTCTTGATGAGCACAGGTCCCGTTTTTTGTCTCTCTCTCGTCTTTGGTCCGGCTGTATTTTATCATTCCTGGCACGATTTTAAGTTTGAATGAGATGCGTGGGGCAGCGTGACTCATTGGCTGTGTGAGCTGTGTTTGCCCCAACGCTCTGTAGATTTGGAAAGAACATACGCCCGTGGTAATATTTCTCTATCCCGCTCTTCATCTCTTTTCCTCCCTTTTCTCTGTGCGTAAGGACTGCTCAGAGTATTGCTCGCTATGACGTCACATTTCAGCCCGGAAACTTCCACGTAGGACACACGCTAAAATAATCCCCGAGCTGGAAAAGGTCGGGGGGCTGAGTGAAAGGGGTCAGGGCAGCGGTTGCCATGGTAACGGATGAAGGGTAGTCACAAGTCAGTGCTGCCGTATCTAGATTGATAAACGCGATAACTCGGGTCTACAAAGAACAGATTTTCTGTTTAGGGAAGCGTAAAAATGCAACGTGCGTCTGTGAGGACGAACGGAAATTTTACGACTGCTTTTTCTGAATGGAAGGGCATATCGGTGGAGTGCGCGTCGAGTTGGCACTTTGATCGCGGGGAAGAGCCAAGGCGAATACACACTGCAGCGAGCGGCACATCTGTGCAGGTGCCAACGATGACATCAATGGACCTAAGAACGTGACAGATAAAAAGGAAGACTTTACCTCCCTTCATGCCCGGTGCCAGTTGTGAAAAAAAGGCATTAAAAATCAATGATTTACCACCGTTCTTCTCGATAGGCCTACCCTAAAATTCTGATCATCACGGCGCGACAAAAGTTTCAATTTTTCTCCAGTTTCCCGCCGTTCACAATCTGTTGTCAGTTTCAAATATTTATGTTATAGCACATTATACGGCACCTTTTCACTGGGCTGGTTTAGTTCGTGTGTTTTCTACCAGGCAAAAAGTTCTTCGTCACACAGAACTTTGAATTCCCACGTCCGTTCTGGCAGGGAATTGTGAAGTTTAGGGCAGTCAATGGGTGACCTTCGAACGGGAAATATGATTGACTGTCTACGTGGCATGACGTTCCACATACGCGGTGCCTCGCACGTCTGTTACGACACATGTCCGCGCCCGATGACGTAATATCTCATATTTTGCCGTCAATTGTACACGCAACGCACCTGACGAGAATTCACAGGAGACTTCTGAGTGACGTTTTTGAATTAGTAACGACCGCGCGAGTTGAATTTTTCGGTGTTGTCTGAAGACAATTGGTGATGGTGAAGCGCTGATAAGCGAGACAAGCCCCAAAATTCATACATATTAAATTTCTTGCACCTATTCCATCCATCACGGATTTCAAATTCCTGAAACATTTAAATGAATGTAGACATCTTCACACTCCACAACCTCCTTCTTACATTATCCAGCGATAAACTTTCTCGAGACAAATATAAACAATGATCAAATAAACTTAGCGACTTCAACCGACATCTGTGCTTGAAAGTGACATTAGTAAAACGGAAGCGGTATTTCGGCATGTTGGAGGTACAGGTTAAAGTGTAGACACACAAATGCATCACTTCTCCCCGTCACTCGAAAATATTGCCAATATCATCTCCGCTTCAGAATTCGACGGGAGTGGAAACAAAATACGAAAAGACTGTCGACGGGCACCCGTCCCTTTTGATTTTTTTACCCGAAGCCGACCGATGGATTAGCAATCTGTTTTATCGTCCAAATCATATCGGGGGAAATTATCCCCATAATGCACATGTCTAACAATTGGACAAAAGGCGCCGAGCTCTATTCAGATGACAGAATCCCGTTGGTTTACGAAAAGGGACCGACGAACTCCCCTCACAATGTGACAAAACGTTTTCCATTTAAAAGGGCCCCTCCCTACCAATTACAAGTCCTCCACGCTGAAAACTATTTGGCTATTTCGACATTTTTTATCTGTATATTTGTACATCGCGCCGCTTCATCATTTTTTCTCTCCCTGTCGATATCAAAACAATTTAATTTTCTAGATTTCTGTTCTCTGACAGGGAGATCGCTTCGGCGATGTTATCGCGCCTTTCGGGGGCCATTTGCATAGGACGTAGGGAAAGAAAAGCCAAGCCTAATTTCACGCAATTTGGCGTCATTCTTCCTTAATTTTGTCAATTTAGTCACGCATGGCAATTATTCGTGCATGAGTTGTTGTGTTTGCCAACATTTTCCGTGGAGTCTTGTCATTGTAACGTCTCGCTGCCTACAACAAATGCACGTCTTTTTTATACCTTCCCTAGCTGACTGGCTCCTCGACTCGACGCAAGTTATTGAATCTCGCAGAAAGCACCAGACACAAAGATGAAAAACACGTGCACGCGGCGGCGCATACTCGACCGACGCGCGCGCGCGCACACACAACCCACTCAGACGCAGTACACGCACACACTGCATTTCACTCTCCTAGTTCCTCGGAGCATATAGACATCAATACATACACAACGACAGGTTGTGTAAACAGATGTCATATAGATATCTGTTTTGCCATCACAAACCATAAATGATGGTTCAATAGAATAATTGCCCCAAATCTGCATCTCTCGCACTCCTCACGCTTGTCCGAAATCAGTTTGACTTGGTCTTTTTTGGCTCATGCGCGCCAAAACTATAAATTCTCGTTTTGTCGCGGGATTTTGTCACCACTAGATTCCGATTACTCGAAAAACCATTCCACAACAGTAAATGGCGACTTAAGTATCCACGCTGCCAGGAAACGTTTGGGAGTATTTTCCGAGAATTAATATTCCCAATGTCGCTACAAATTTGCCCTCGTAAAATGGACGAAGATGCTTCTCCGTTTGCAATTTTACAGCCATTTTGACAAATTATACCGCATTAAGGGGATCGTGTTTAGACATCGAAATCGGCAGAACGACTACCCGGCGATGAACATCTAACAGGGAACGAGAGACTGCACTAAGCGGAACGATAAGCGTCGGGGTTTTTTTTCAGAATCGCCACGATTTAAACTCAGTCACAGACGCCGGAAGAGTCAAGATCCAAGTCACGCCGTTCTGAATTCAATTCATTCTCTTTTATACCTTTCAGATTACGCTAAAAAGATAGACCCCCGTTCAGAAGCTGTCAAGCTTAGGAAATGTTTAAAAAGATGAAAGATAGACTTCAGATTATGATCTTAGAACAAAGCAAGGCAAACCGACAGTGAAAAATGACACGATCAGATTCAGGAAGCGAGAGTTGTTGGTAGGCTTGAGAAGTGAACGTTTACAGTTAGTGTGGTTGAGTTGTACCGACTATAGGGGCATAGTACTTCATATTTCAAACATTATACAATAAGTTGCTCTCCTTAAACATGATGTTTACAGCCTGGACCGTGACAAAAATACATATACCGTTACTTGTCAGTATTTTTGTTGGTATTTTCATGTAGATTTTGGTTTTACGCAAGTTATCGAATGATTTCTTTAACGGGAGGAGAGACAATTGACGAATCGGGGCCAGACGAGGATACTGTATACCTTGATTGTTGATAGTCTCAGAAACAATAAAATTGACCGGCCAAATGCATCGGGCTTTGACTGGGACTACTGGACAGGTAACGTTACATCGTAAGCACTGAACTGTAACCAGATATTTCTACGTCGATGGCTATTCATTTGAACCGACCGAGTCATCAGTACCAGCTTGAGTGGCCACTACCAAAACGCTTGAACAGATACGCAATTACGCAGCTGAGTCTGAGCGTCATTAGCATAGGGCCGACACCATCGCCACCTGCTACTCGTTGTACCAGCAGAGGCAGTGCATGCACAGCGCATGTGACCTGGCGATCCGACAGGTCTTGATATCAGGTAAAGGGGAAAAAATGTTTCCCGTAAAATCAAAACTACCCAGTTTCGAATCTGCCGCCTCAAAACTCGCCTACAGTGTGGTACAGCGACGTCCTGGAAAATGGGTTAATTTTGCAATTTCCCCCTACTTTTTGGGTCATAGTAGCGTAAGTTAAAGTAAAATAAAGCTCCAAACACGTCTACCAACTTTCTCCATCGTGGCTATGTGATATAAAGGAAAATACGACAAAGTTTTTTTTTTGACCGACACAAGTTTTCATTTTGTCGCAGTGCAATGGCGTATGTTAGCCGTTGCATGGCAACGCACAGTTGTCGAAAAGAAACATGGAAAAAAACTGCATCGATTGAAACTACCGATAAAAGACGATTTTTCACCAGAAACTACAATCACACTGAAAAAAAAACGTTATTGACATGTGAAATAAACCCTTCTCCGAAAATTGCTATTGCGGAGGCGATGGTTATACATCTTTTGCGTGGATGAGTATTTGCCGCATAAAATCTATCATGGCCCGAGGAATATATCATTTCCATGGCTACACATGTAAGAGTGGCCTTCTTTCCTCTTGCAGAACTCACTTTTTCGGAACATCTATCAGCAACACCTTAATTTTTCAGCAGGGCACTTTTCTAGACACACGGGGTCATCAGAAAGAGATGCAGTAAAACGGACCACCATGCACAGTCATGTATATGGCTTCAATCTATTGGAGTATTGTCGGGATTTTATCTAATATTTTTATACAATATATGTGTACGTCTGCTTAAAAGCATAGACAGTAGTCTTGCTTCCACTGCTTATGTTAAAGGACAGCAGATAATGAAATTCCAATACAAGCGTTTTCAGATTCAGACTAAAGCCCGTTTCAACAATATTCACAAAAATTGCAATCGCGTAGTGTTGACATTTCTGAGATTCACAGGTACACAAAAGTTACGTTTGCACATATTTTTGGAACTTTTCTACAGACCGCTGATGTGAACAGCCGATGCAAGATTGAGGTATACCAAGTGTTCTTTGGTAGGAACATTTTTAGAAGGACAGACAGACTGGGCATCAGATGTGCAAGCGTTTGAAATCTTGATCGGCTTTTGTAAGATGCCTTACACATGTAAAACTACTGTGAATGATTTGAAGAGAGACACCACGATGAATGTTGACACAAATACGTTTTTTATTACATAAATGCAACTGTAAATTACAGCAATCCAGGTAAAGCATATTTTTCTCCGACAGAAATAAATATTTTGCATTTTCTTAAAAAAAAACAAAGCAAGAATAGTCTGAGAAAGGTTTTTGGCATATTAAAAAGTGAATGGTTCGTGCGTCTGTTAAAACTTCACCCATTGTGTCTTCTCAACAGATCAGAAGAACTCTTGAGATATTTTTTGTGTTTGTTTTTCTTGACAGCTGGTCCAGTCCATTTGATGGTAATATCAAAATGTGCACAGTAAAAATTGCAAGGAAGAAACAGGTCTGTACAGCTCATAATTTACATGACATTTACAGAAAATCTTACTTCAGTTTGAAGAGAAAAGTGTAGCCAGTGTCTGACAAAAGTTACTGTTCAAATTTTTGTATAAGTACTTTATATACAAACTGATTGTGGGAAAGTTGTAGAATATCTGCCATCATTCTTTATCATCAAATACACTTGATGGAGTGTTTTATTTGTACTTCATGATCATGGAACATTTGCAGTCAACTCACAGAGTTTACAGTTGGAGGGGAAATTTTACAAATGATGTATGATCAGGCGGGTTCTATTTTGGGAGGGATGGAGGAGAGAGGGGAGGGGCATGGGAAATAATGCTGATATGCCACCACACATCATAAAGTACTGATGAAGTTGCATCACATGATGGAGACAGCTCCAAGATATTTCACTGAGGAGGTAGGACATGTGGATTGAAGTTTCCAACATATGTACCAATGAGGCTTTCTTGCACTTTCCACATTGCTGGAATGCTAAACCAACTTGTTTGGCGGTGAGTCTCTCATTGTCAGAATGGATACAAGCTGAAGGAGTTGATATACAACACACAGAGCTCACCAGTGTCAGCGATCTTGTGTCATATCTGTGTAGGCAACATTTTGCCCATACCTTTCAACAAACACATACAGATGTGTTGTTACCTTGGTGGTCACCTCATTCTGTGGGGTTTGACCCTTGACCACATGCAGGTAAGGTCAGGGGGCTGACCTTTGACCGCATGCAAGTTAGGTCAGAGGTATGACCTTTAACACATGCAAGTGATGTCAGAGGTATATGACCTTTGGCCACATGCAGGTGAAGTCAGAGGTATGACATTTTGACCACATGTTGGTCAGGTTAGAGATATAATTTTTAAGCACATGCAGGTGAGGTCATATTATAGAATATTCTTCTTTTGATTATCACCAATGGTTGCAACATGACCTTACCTGCGAAAGGTGAAAGGTGAAAGGGTATATGGTTGATCCCTCAGTTCCACCTGAAGCTGTGACCTTTGACCAAACTCACAATGGAGGTCAACTCAAAGAGTAACTTTTTGTGTTTTTAATTGAAGAATGAAAACCCTGCCAAATAAAGATTTTGTGAATGGACAATTTGTGCAATCCTCTCATAAGAGAATGTGACTGATGATGTAGATCAGAAATATTTTGATAGTCAACACAGTCCAGTCCCTCCCACAGGTTAATTTGTGAGTGTACACCACAATGTTGTGTAAACATGACATTTGAACATGTTCCTTTTGTTGTTGAAGCAGAATCTATGAAAACAATAATACTACCAAATGGAAAAACAATTGTCCTTTGGTACCGCTTCCAATTAATCAACAGTGTCTTCACAAGAACGTTCATCCATCAAACTGTCATCAGAAGTGTAGCTAATTTATCGAAGTATCAGTGGACAGCGGCCTTCCATCAAATTGAATTCACACAATCATCAACCTGTCAAACTGTCTCTATGCAAATACCTCAACCAATCAAAAAGTCTTTAGGGGACCAGCAAGCAATCACAGTGTACTATTTTGAAATGTCCAATCAAAAAATCCCTAGGATACCTGCCAATCAAAAATGTCCTTACAGAGTAACACACTGATAAGAAAGTGTGTACTGACATCACAGCCAATTGCGAAATGCGCATTATATTCATGACATAACTTTCCAATCTTAGACGGTCAGCTCAGAATCTTCATTAAGAAAAAAAAATCAATACATTTTAAGTTCCATATTATCTGAAATTTACAAAATATTTTGCCTTCTGTAGGTATAAATACAAAACACATCGTCTGAAATTTACAAAATGTTCAAAAACACACACTTGCTGAAATTTGCTTTCATACAATTACACATTTTTTCAGAGTTTTATAAGGAGCGCATCAAAAGTTTCAATCTACATTCTGAGCAGAAGACAGAGAATTATTAAAAAGAGAAGAAATCGTCATTCAGTCAGTATTTTCTGCCAGGTGGGTCAGATTGACATCTCTAGTTATAAGACTGACAGGATACAGCTCTTTGAAAAAAGTTAAAAGAAAAGTCTTCTATGCTTTGTATGCATGATACAGTGTACAAGCAGGAGTAAACCCCTTTTCATCCCATTTTCCTGTACATAGATCCAACCTCACCAAGTGAAACCAATGAGATGAGGCAGAACCATTAGTTTTTAGGGGGTTAAAGGGTTGTCGTGGAAAATGCCAATATGCAGTTTACAGAAGAGTAATTTCTTTTTGAGAACACAGCATGTACCTCTGCTCTTGAATGTTGGATGAAAGTTGTCAAAGTGTAGCAGAACAAAGTGTGTCTAACAAACACAGAAGTAACTGAGAGTCCTTTTCATATCAGCAAAACTTTATCTCAACATGCTTTGTTGGCACATGACCAGGTATGTTTGTATCCAGTGTCAAATTTTAGAAAAGTATGCTTAGTAAACATTGTCACTGTTCACTCTGTATGTGAAATCATCTATACTTTGTAGATGAAATCATCTATTCTTTGTAGATGAAATCATCTATTCTTTGTAGATGAAATCATCTATGCTATGTAGATGAAATCATCTATGCTTTGTAGATGAAATCATCTATGCTTTGTAGATGACATCTATGCTATGTAGATGAAATCATCTATTCTTTGTAGATGACATCATCTATGCTTTGTAGATGAAATCATCTATGCTTTGTAGATGAAATCATCTATGCTTTGTTGATGAAATCATCTATGCTTTGTAGATGATATCATGAGATTTGAAGATAAAATCATAAGATTTGAAGATGAAATCATCTATGCTTTGTAGATGAAATCATCTATGCTTTGTAGATGATATCATGAGATTTGAAGATAAAATGATAAGATTTGAAGATGAAATGATAGGATTTGTAGATGAAATCATCTATGCTTTGTAGATGATATCATGAGATTTGAAGATAAAATCATAAGATTTGAAGATGAAATGATAAGATTTGTAGATGAAATCATCTATGCCTATAACGACTACCGTATTTACGATGTGGTCTCAAATTTTTGTGACAATACCTGGTCAGACACCAATCTCTGGAAATCATTATTTTTTTGTATTTCAACTGCAAAAGAAAGATGTTATGGCAATTGTGGCAAGATCTGAGAAATATCTGGTAAGTTTCAAACAGATCGTACTTCACAACAAGTTTTGGCAATATACATATACACTGATATTGACATGACATGTAACAATTTCACAGGCTGATAATTCTATCAAACATCTCTTGAAGAAAGATCACAACCGTGGATGTCATCCTCCTGAACTGAACACCAATCATGGATTTCTTTTGTTTTTAACGATATCTCATTGCCAACCGGAGGCAACTATACTCTGTCAAAATGAAATATACCACTTTTTTTGGGGGGGGGGGGGGGAGAGGGGTTGTGAATATTGTGGCAAAATGAATTCAGTTGACCCAAAAAACTAAGTTGATCCATTCTAATAGTGGGTAAGAAATTAGCCCTCTCAAGTTGCCATTTAGAAACTCTTTACAAAAACACAGACAGAGACAATGACAGAACGGCAGGGGAATTAGCCCTCTCCAATTTTAGGACAACATGGCAGGTTCCACGTCCTGTAATCAAACATAATGAGCACTAATGCTACTCTACAATGACAAGAAAATATGAAAAATGAGGGAAGTTAATTGATCACAATATGACTTATCTTGTGTCTGTCCTTGCCATAACCAAAATAGATTCAATTACAATCATCCAAAGCAAAATGGCTGAGAGACCTTATCAAGGCTCCTAGCACACAATAAATATGTTAGAGATATCATTTCAGTGAAAAAAAACCTTGCCTGCAGAGAAAGGACATAGGATATTATTTACATCTGAGAGCACATAAGGTGATGAAAACACACTGAGACTGCAAAAAAAATGGCCAAAAATCGTTGCCACATGAAAATAATTTACAAATGATACAGCCATCTTTACTGAATTCTTGTATTGATGAAACTACCAATGCTATATAAATCATAACAATTGTAAAATCAAATGTTAAATTCATTTCTCTGTTGTGTTAGAAGGAACACTGTGACTATGTTAGAAAGTGTTCTCATTTCACAGGAACTGAAAGGCAGTTGTTGGATTTCACACAAGACTCGCGCATTGTTTTTTTTTCTGTCATGACATGATGTTACCTTGCAACTGGGATTGCAGAGCATCTTACACACAACACAGAGGCTCTCAATCACAGAGGGGCTTGCTGTAGTATTTGCCTGTGGCTGGCCATCTGTTGCAAGTCACTATGCAAAAGAAATATGCTCCAAATAAAAATTTCAAAATTCACCAGTGAATCAGCCCAGAACTTGCCCATGATCTCCATCAGTCTGAGAGTAGAACACAAAGGCAAATCAGATGACATCTTGAACTTGACTTGGGATTATCTCCGCACAAAGAGATAACAATCTATCAAATGAAAGTTATGAGACAACATAAAAGAGCGGAAAGCACTTTGGTATAGCCACATTTTCTCTGCTACTCCTTCACTTGTCTTCAAAGAACTTCTTGGCGTCTTCCCATGAACTGATGGGAAATCTTGATTCCAATGACATTCTTCCCATTCCATCTTTTTCTTTGTCTACAGAAATACAATACAAAAGGAAAACGATACACTTTAATGTCAAATCTTAATTTATCCTCTGGCTTGAACTTTTGACCCTTGAACTCTTGACCCTGTTTTAAATATCTATTACTGAAACTGGTGAATCTTTTTCTCCATGTCTTCCAGCACCCCCAGAACTGGGAAACACACAGACTTTCCTTCATGTCTTCCAACACCCTCAGAACTGAGAAATACACAGACTTTCCTTCATGTCTTCCAGCACCCCCAGAACTGGGAAACACACAGACTTTCCTTCATGTCTTCCAGCACCCCAGAACTGGGAAACACACAGACTTTCCTTCATGTCTTCCAACACCCTCAGAACTGAGAAATACACAGACTTTCCTTCATGTCTTCCAGCACCCCCAGAACTGGGAAACACACAGACTTTCCTTCATGTCTTCCAGCACCCTCAGAACTGGGAAACACACAGACTACATAAACATGACTGCTTTTGGATCTTGGAAGATGCAAGATTTTCTTTCTGAGAGAAGACCAGACCTAGTTGTTTACATTTCTTCGAAATCAAAATTTTGTTCTTTTGCTGATACCAAGGGGAAAGAAAAGCATGAGATCTGTACTTTAATATTAATATTGTTGCCACAGACAGTGACGGAATGCACCCCTGTTTTTATAAAATGGAAGCATCCATATATGCCTTTGGATAAGGCACGGTCACACCATGGGTCATACATCTCAGGGGTGGTATTATATTTGTTTTGAAGTGTATCTATATCCCCAAGCATATGAGACGACGGTACTTCACAGCTTTGTGCCTTGCTGTGCAATATGAACTCTCAATAAGTGTGATTTGGAAGGAAGTCTGTGAATGTGTAAATAACAGATCTATCAGTCTGTCTATCTGTTTGTCTCCATCTATCTATCTGTTTGTGTCCGTCTGTCTGTCTCTCTCGGTCTCTTTTCTAACAGAATAAAATTACTCTGAGAGAGTACGGTGCCTTTTCTATAACCTGTGTTCTATAAAAGACACGCACTTCTTTGTTTGAATTCTGCCTTTTGGGAAATGTCTGTTTCATGGACAAGATATCGACTAACTTGTCAATGATGTGTTTCAGAATGCAGATTACAGCACAGGTATGGCTATACAGAATATTTTTGCTGATGAAATAAATAATTATTCAGAGAGTTAACTTGATTTTCACACTTATTTTGGTGTATGCCAATGACATTAAATGATTGAAACTCAGCGGTTTTGAACTGTCATGCTGGGTAGCAGGTTTTGATTTGAAACAAGGAATTTTGCTTTTTGAACATCTGAGATTGTCGCTGCAATTTCTTTTAATTTGGTTTCTGCATACCATTGTTGCACTTGCTAATTTTAAGATGATATTTTCTATTTACAATGAATTTTTGTTGTCTTCTTTAATAGCAGTCACAAATCATCTTTTCATAAACTGTGGGCCAATTCCTTTGTAATTTAGTTTGCATCTTTCAAGGGATGTTGGTGTTTAAACGCATTTATGCTGTGATGAATTCAGCGACATATTTTTTACTATATTTCATGTTTAGTTGAAAAAGTCGCCCTCTCAGAAACGACTGCTAGGTAACTTTGAAAGTTAGTTTGCCAAGTCCTACAGATCTCTTCAGTCAGATTTCTTCAAATCATAAAAACATCTAGTAAATATTGCGTTTTTTGAAGATACATTTGTTTGATAAAATAAAGGAATATAGCAAAATTGCTATCAATAACTGTACCTTAATGCAGTACCAATTTTTGGTCACCCTGCCATAAATTACCATGAAATCCAAGTGAAGTCTTTGCTATTTGCATATATGGTAATAGATAAAACAATCGTTTGTTTTCCAGTTAAAAAATTAACAAATACAATATCTTAGAGCTACATGTATAGTATGAGTATAAATTGATTTCTGCATAAATAAAGAAAACCCCATACTGGCATTGCATCTGTATATATTCGGTTGAAGAATTTAATCTGATTTTGATCTCCTGTTTTTGTTAAGGGGCACAAGATAAGTGGCCTGATTTTGACAATATTTTGAAGTCATGAAACACACTTCCCAGCAGCATTTCAGAAAAATTATTCAGATAAAGATGTTTTCAATATAACAGCAAATTCCCTTGTGGCTTGTGAACTTGTACATTTCTTGTATTAAACTGAAAGAAACGCAATATGACATAATGTGGCATTCACACAAATGGTTAAGAATTCTCCAGGTTAAAAATGTCCTTCTCAACCGTTTTGACGTCTGTCAAGACATTGCTCTGCATGACATATGAACACTGCAAACATTAATCAACCGAGTGACGTCCAAATTGCCTGAGATGACTTTGGAGCACGCATCCACGCATTCCAAATGTGACAAGTTCCTTTCTGTTTTGGTTTTTTTTTCCCCTGCGTGCAAAGGTATGCTGTGCTTAAGAAAATGCCACTTCTCTCTTATTGAAATCTTTCTTGTTCAAAACTGAAGAGAGCAATCACATCGCGAAAATTTTACAGGCCCATTTTACCCTGACCCTGAGTGCGACCCCTCTTTTTGAGCTGTTACATGCCCGAGACACAAATTACTCAAACAAGGCTATTTAGGGATGGGGAAAAATATTAGAGGAAATAGACTTGGCTCTCGATGCGACCACGCATTGCTATTATCCACATTACAGCATCCACACAAACAGCACACTCAAGAGTCACTGAAAACCAGTTTTTTTTGCGTTCTGGCTTCAAAAACATTCAGGGTTTCTACTGTTTTCAAACCTGCAAACAGCCACAAATAACTGTAAATTGTTCAATCTCTTTGTGTCGGTGTTAATTCCGCCCCCTTCCACTTTAGCTATCCACTTCCTTAGCATTTAAATGCAACAAAGTAGTGACTACATTGACGATAAACTGTTTCTTTTCTGTCTCACTCTATTCACACATTTGCATTTTACCAATCGATGGCTCCAAACTCAGGCATCGCCTCAGCAACAAGTTAATTAGATTTTTTTCCTTCCTGCCCTTTTCATAACAGAATCGCTGCATTTTTTTGAAGCCTGTGCAGCGTGCAGAACGACAGAGAATGCAATATCTAACAGTGAAAGGTGTTTGTGACACAAGCAACAAAATGCACACCTACTCATCAATGGAGTCATTTGGAATTCATTGGCAAGGAGAGAGCTTCACACCGTGGTTTGCATCCAGTGATCGTGATAAATTTTCTCGCACATTGGTGAAAAATGTTTGAAAGCAGTGTTAAGCGCTGAGGATTCTGTCTGTCTTTTCTGATTTCATTGTCTTAAGTATGCATGAGGCATCGGGGGGCATAAAACCTGGACAAATTGCAAACTATACATAAATGACATGTTCTAAAGATAGCCTAGCCTATGTACCGAAGTGTGTCAACTACACATTTTCAAGCTCCCATAGACTGCTACTGACAGAGTAACGGCAAAATATTTCTACGTAGTGTACAGGTGAATACGGCTTCAAGAAATAACCTGGGTGGATATTACAAAGCAAATGAAAACTTTTCTCCCACATCAAAGTGAACACAAATGATATCAATGTTTATTTAGATCACCTCATCTTTATCAAGTTTTTGATACTTATATCTAATGATACTTTCGTTAACATCAAATTTCCTGTGAAGTTACTGAACAATGGCGAGTCATTCTTGGGTATTTTTTGTCCAATTTATCTTGCCTTAGGCGAAAAGATTACAGATTAAATCTGACAATTTTGCTGTTATATTTTGCCAAAACATAAGACTGAATGGAATTAGGCAGAAATGTCTTCATCAGCGGTTCATTCAGGAAAGAACTCTTTGTTGTCTTTGTTCTTTTAATTATTCTGCAATGAAACCTCATTTCATCCAAGTTAAGAAACTCCAACAGCGATATCCAATCACCATCCTCAATACAACTAAAACACTTCTGTTTCCCTATGTCATGTTGGTTCAACCAAAAGCTTTCTTTCAAGTTTTTTCATCACCATGGCAATAACAAATCACTGTGCCTGACTCAATGGTTTTACTTCTGTATCCACATAGGTCCTACAAAGACCTTTCAATGCAATAAATTGTATTTTCACATATGATTATGTAGAATTTATGCATATTTCTAACAAACTGGAAATTCAGGATAATCTACATGTCAAGGCATAATATCTCATATGAAATATTCAAACAGAGCGAAAAGAGAGCTAAATTGGTTAAAAAAGGGTAAAACTATTTCTACCTGGAAAAAATATCAAGCCTTTTCGGAGTTGATTTATTGATGGATGGTTGGATCAAATTTTTGACTCATCTTACTTTACATTTTGTGATGTTCTCACCTTTTACCACACCTGACAGCATCTAAACTGAAAAACAACACCACTGTTTGCGTGTAAATTGTGACCCAGATGCATGTGACATACATATTATTGGCCCTTGCCTCTGTAGTGAAACCTTGCCATGCACAAACTGGCCTAAATGTTGAAGGGAAACTGACTGTTGTGATGAAACCTAAATATGCCGTTGACCAATGTACAACGGTGCACTTTCACTCTAATCACAACTGTGGGAAAGACAGGCTGTCTCATTGCATTCATAGACTTTTGAAAATTTGAGAAGTAAAACAGAAAAAAAGTAAATGCTAAATGGCAAATATTTGAGGCAATGTGACTGTATTAGCTTTGACAGATGCACTGAAATAGAAAGACAAACAGGTTTGTGATGTACAGCTACATTTCGTTTCCACATCGTTTCACTACCAGTTGAATGCTGGAGTGTACTGCTCTAATGCGCATCAATTTAATCTTGTATTCTGCTATTAAATGACTTCTTTCTTTTCATCACAGATTTCTATTGCTTCAATACCTGTGGTTGTATTGTTGAAAATGGGACGATGTTTTTGTTCACTTTGTAGCTGTGTAGTTCAAAGGAGTCAAGAGAAGTTTTTGAAAAAAAATATTTCAAGGGGTTTAGAGCAATTTGAATCTGTGATCCAGTTCCTGTGTGGCTACTGTGGTGAATGTTTGGAGGACTACAGAATGCTCTAATGCATGTGTGGTGTGTGTGTGTGTGTGTGTGTGAGAGAGAGAGAGAGAGAGAGAGAGAGAGAGAGAGAGAGAGGTATGTGTGCGTGAGAGAGAGAGAGAGGTAGCTTTTATGTGAGTTAGTAAAACTTCAATCCATTTTGTAGCTCTGTTGAATAAATTTGAGTGGCGTACATAGGGAGAAGATAATTGGACGACAATGCCACACTCTAATGTCATATCACATTAGTCTCAACTATCGCAGAGCGTTCTTCTTGTGTCTGATCTCATTAGTCCTGTCATCAAGACTGGAAACCCAATGTACTTTCTCACACTGATGTCAAGCTCCATTATGATGTGCTGGTGTAGCAGTGGGAAAATAAAACAACATCACAGCTCCATGTATGAAGTGGGGAAAGAGAGAAAGAACTCCAAAATATGGTGTAATGTATGGTGTACTAGTTCCCTTGTCAGAAGTAGTTACTGTAGTGAATGTCTGTAGTTTTTTCTACAGCCGTTCAACCACCAGCGAATATGACAAGCCTCCTCCTGGATGTGACCTCTGACCTAGAAAAAATTTTCATCTCTCAATCGTGGATTTTGTGTGTGTGTGTGTCAACTAGACACAATTGTCAAGCATCAGGGTCATGAGGCAAGTTTTCAGGCTGTCAACCAGTGACCTAATCTCTGTGATGCGTGACATCATGCATTCAAAGATGGCAAATGCTACAATTATCTCTTTCCTGGTGACTTGTTTTTGGTAGGGTGACAACACTGACAACAAATACCCTGTTTTAATTAGACAGACTTTACAAAAGCAACACATGAACTGCCTTGGGTAAAACTGAATTATATCCAATATTCTAATTGCAATTAAACAGTGCACAATGTTTTTGAAACCTGTTTTTGAACACCTATAACTTGTTTGCAGTAGGCTGATCATTTCCTTCATCATTACCAAGCTGATTTTTGTATAAACAAATTTCAAGGTTAACATGGTCATTGTCAACCAAAGATAACATTATCAGATGATGACAAGCTTAAACAGTGTGTGTAATTTACAAATTTAATATCATTCTGATTTTCATATCATAAATCATTTATGAATTAATGTTGTACATATCAAGAGAAGGAACAAAAAGCAAACACAATGACCTTGTAAATAATGAGAGGATCCTCTAGAATATTAAATGAAACAGATGCTTTGAGTTCCACATACACTTTATCAGTATTATGAGTTCTGTGACAGAATAGTACAAAATGCTAAACATGGGATGAATATTCCACCTTTCAAACAACCTGAAAAGTAGTGAACTATGGTACAGCCCTGTTGATTTCAATGGTGTGTTTGGACCTTTCCATTGGAAAACAGGGGAGAAAGGGGGAAATTCGGTCATTTTCAGGTCCAGATTTACCGAAACCTGTGTTTGGGATTTTTGATTGTACAATGAATCAAATGAGACTGTCTGGCTATTCTCCGCTCAGAACTGAATGGGTGCGTCCTTTTGTTGAAACTCCATAAGGTCCATGCCCTTTCAATGAAAACAGAACAATTAGATCCCTTTGTAGTCAAAGGCTTGCATGGCAACCATTAACTGTGGACAACTCTGATATGTTCAAGTGTATTTTTATTTTTTCTCATTATCATTCTTGCGTGGCTAATTACTTGTAACCGTAATTGGACAGTGCCAGGATGGCAGTAAAAAAATAATATCACTCGTGGGCTGATTAATTTTGCTTAAACGCGATCCTGTCCATAATTTACCCCTATTGTTTTGTCAAATGTTCCCTAATTAATCTCACAGATCCGTGAAATATTTACCAATGGCAGCACAAACACCTGGCAAGGAGGCATTCACTTTTTTTTAATTGCTGATAATGTTAATTGATGGTGGCGCAGCATCAGCGATCTGTGCTTGCACCAGCCGTTGGTTCTGGAAAAGGTATTGATCACCAGCCGTGGTTTATTAGCATAATTATAGGCCTGGCCACTGGCGTAACTTGTTCGAAAGCACTGCGCACCCCCCCTACCCCACAGGCTCATTTACATAATTATCTGCCATCCTCCAATGACTGCACAGCTATGGCAGAACAGACTGCTCAACATCTGGTGTTAGACCTCAGACCAGGCCACCTATTTCAACATCACACTACTCAGCCTGGGTGCTTTTGACTCAAAGTATTGAATCCTGGCATCTTCTGCCCCTAATCTTCAATTTCTATAACAGTGCTTAATGGTACTATCTGTAAAACCAACTAGCACATATTGAGGAATCTATAGCTCCATTTTTGTCACTAAATGCCGTATAAGATCTCCTTTTACGCTTTCTTTCCTCTTTCATGGAAATATGAAGAGATGACCTCCATAAAAAACCTTTCAGGCTTTCATCCTGAGTATTTTTTTGTGTTTTAAAAAAATCTGCCATTTGTCTTGGTAATATGGAGTTTAAAAAGTGATTTATCTGATTTTTTGTTCTCAAATGAGAAGAACACAGCCGCCTTTCAGGTAGAAAAACTACACAAGAATGGTTTAATTGGTGTGCAGTCATTCAATAGTTTGATCGAAAGCCAGAGTTTGAAACGGTGAGCACATGGATGCATATGTGGGTCACTGTGTACGCAACGCTTCCACTGACCTTACACAGATGAATATTTACAGTTTTCTATAAGAGTGGACTTTATGAATCTTTTGCTCACAAGAAGATGGTTTCTACAGAGATGAACTTGTTTGCACTATTCTGGTCTTTCTTTTTGTTTTCATTTTCTAAACTTTTTCACTCATCTTGGCAAGTTTCATCCTATTTGAAATCCACATGGATTCTTTAGAATATTCGTCTGTCTAGGTATCTCTAAATATGTACGTCACGATCTCCGTTTCTAAACTAACGCTTTTTTGGTCAAGGCCCTTTGATGGTCTTGCATGAATCAGACGGAGTCTGTCTGCCCACTTGTCAGCCGTCATCTGTTTCTATTCCTCTTCCTCTTCCTTCTAACTCCCAAAACATAGCCATCACAGCCTGATTACTCTCCACAGCACACAGTGACTTTCAATAAAGTCAAAACCAAGAAATCCTTAGCTCGGTGTTTTGATTTTTGATTTCGCACGCTGACCCAAATTCATTTGTTTGTCTTTCAAAGACTTTCAACTTCAGATGCTGAGGAAAGTGACTGAATCTATATTGCCATTCCACAATGCACTTCACTTTCTTCTTCACCTTAGAAAAGACTTTGACAGGACGATGACCTTTCACATTTTTTCCTCCTCCCCCCCCCCCTTCTTCCTCCCAGCCACCCTTGTCATAATGAATGATGATGTCAGTATCTGAAACTAATAAATGGCCGGCGAGGACCTAAGATGAATAATGATGAGCATTTCACACCACACTGCACACAGTGTGTAACTAATTAAACTGTCTCAGATTAAAAAACTCTGTTCTGCCTGTGGGCTGACTCTCTGCGTTGACTGATTAAGGGTTTACAAATGAGACAGGACCGCTGTCTGGCTCCCCCGGGACTGCATGTAATTTTCCCCATCCCTTTCATATGCGCAGTTAGATTAAAACTGGGTACAAACAGAACTGGCTGGCTTGGGTGAGAATGGTGACTTCGCCGTGTACTTGGGTCACCAAAGGTGCCCCTGGTGACTATTTTCAAACAAAAAACCTGCGACTTGCACGGGTAATTGGGGATTATGATATCAACCGCGAATTAGATGAAGTTACCCGGGATTAATTAAGATCATAAACCGGACTGACAGACTTGCTGCAGAATTTTTTAATGAAACAGGTAGCAAGGTCACTGCCAGACATTCTGTAAGCTGTCTCCCTCCCACCGTTGCCAGGGAAAAGAGGCACCAAGGCTCTCTCATCTGAGCAAACCTGTTTTCAAACTTGACATTAATGTTGTGTCCTTGTCTTGGACACCTTCAGGGCATACATCAGAATTGTTACAACTCTGATGAATCATCAATTACACAGTTTAAATCTTTGTCTGACTTTGACTGTTTCATTCCACTCCAGTTTAATTGTCCCTTCAAGGTCAAGGGTCAGGCTGCGAATACACCAGCAACTATCACAGACAACTGGCTTCACAATTTTTTCACACTAAAGTTACAAAAGTTTTTGAAAAAAAAGTGTGAATGGAATACAACTTTTAATCAATTGTACATCACTGCAGATTCTACTTGGGCCAGTCAACCAAAAGTCAGATTTTATCGTCAAATAATGGAAATGGTTAACAAGTATTAGCTCTATCTATTTTGCCTTTCTGTTTTTCAATTAATGTAGCTGATTATAACAATTGCAATCTGGGTCTCAATATCAGCAAATTTTGGTGTGAAGTGGGCTGATTTACGAAAATGTGCATTTGATGAAAATTTCTGCTGAAAAAAGTTCTCACAAAATATACCAACAGAGAGTAAAACTTTCATACCAATAATATATTTCATTTCAGTTAACCCTTTGAGTAGTAGTGTGCTGTAATTTTTCCCACCAAAATTTTAGAGCAACATTTTACTAATTACTATGAATTTTTCTGTATTTGTTTTGATAATTTTGGAGCAAAGGGAAATCACATTTCAGTGGCTACAGTTTCTTATCAAAACTTTGGCAAAAATTTGAAATTTGACAGGGGTATATTTTGTAAAAGGCAACAAAAAATGACTTTGGTGCTCAAAGGGTTAAGATTGGAAATCAAAACATTGAAGAAGCCAATTCCTTTCTTGCACCCAATCTCTGCCACACATACACACACTGATACATATATGGGTGTACACACACGCCCAAAGACGTACACACACGCCCAAAGACGTACAGAAAACTACCCATTTTGTTTTTCATTCTCATCACACTGCCAAAGACAAATTTGATCCGGCTCAGTTAAAATCAATAGTGTTTCTTTTGTGATTTGGAATTTTTAATCTTTTGCAGGGATGGCAATTAAGCGTTGCAAACTCAGTCTAATTTCACATTGATTACCCCGAGCAAACAAGAAACTGGCCATGACAAACACAGCGATTGGCAGGACAGATCTCTCGTTGAAAGGCAGGGAAGGAAAATTTATCTTCTAAAACTAAGATAACGCAGAGTTGAGGAGGGGGATCAGAGGAAGACCAGGAACAAGGCAGAGTGCATTCATTTGCTGGAAATTACTACGGCAAACTGGAGCCCCAAACTCCAGAGAGGGCTCAGTAAACAGTGATTACCAATCAAACAAGACTGTGTGTGGCTTACTAATTATTTAAACAGCAGCTGAAATGTAGTTTCCTGATCGGTGTTGACAATACTGTAACCCACATCCAGGCAACGCAAGCATGTACAAATAACTGTTTGCCAAGGTGTCATGTTTTGAATGCTGGATGTGACTGTTTGAATACAAATCTACAGTGAATAGCAGGCAGTGTGCAGGGAGCTGATTCACCTGTTTCTGACAACGGAAGAGAGACGGCCTGTGCAAAAAAAAAGGTGGGCGAGAGAGAATGAGAACAAAAAGTCTAGTGTATTGATGGTCAAATATGAAAGACTAAACACTGATAATTAATGAAAAAAGAGGCTGTGGTGAATGCAATCAGGCTGTCATGCTAAAAGAAAAGCAAGGAATCTTTGCATGTTAAATTGATAAAACGCACTGAAAAGAAGGCCCATGTATTCATTATCACTTTGGGACCTCCCCTGGGGCTCTTAGGAAAGGACTAACAAATGGAAAACCCCACTAACTGACACACATGTCACAGAATTATACAGGTAACAGTAAAAATGCTGCCACTAATGCA
Organism: Ptychodera flava; assembly: GCF_041260155.1. Lineage (NCBI taxonomy): Eukaryota > Metazoa > Hemichordata > Enteropneusta > Ptychoderidae > Ptychodera > Ptychodera flava. The sequence goes on from NC_091948.1 coordinate 2,966,922, forward strand.
TTTCCCGAACCCAACAAGCCCCTAGGCCAAATTTTAACTCCCGTTCATATTTCAAACCTCACTGAGTCATATTTCACAATGCAGAAGAAGAAAATGTTTTTATCACCTCGCGATTTGGCACTAATTGGCAACAGTTTAGAAATGCGTCAAGGTGATATGGCTGCACAACGGTAGGCTTGCTACTCAGGGGAGATTCACTGGACCCAAAGATGGCAAAGAAATATTGAGCACCTCGCTTAGCAGCTGACTCCAACAAATATTTTCAGAATTTTGCTTGGGGATAGATATGCATTAAATTGTGATAAATAAATGCTTTTAAAAATTACACTGGTTTACAGGCATTCATTTACTGCTCTGTGCTCCTGTGACTTCAACACCGATTCATTCCCATGCAATAAATTAACACCGTCTATCCCTAAAAGACTGCCAGATGAAGAATTTTTCATCTACTTTGCCTGAAATGTGCTTTGATACAAATCAAAACTCCCACCATAATTATCACATATTAATTTCTCATTTCTTGGCTTAGATGATGTAAACTCTTTTCACATCTTCTACCTGGGATTACAATCAGCTTTCAATGCCTATAGCTGACTGTGTCGCTCGATGCTGTGCCTATCACAAAACAGGGGCCTTGCCCCTTCCATTAACCCTGTTACCGTCATAGTTTGGCCCCAACCCATTGTTCTCAATGTTGGTTGTGGACCTGTTTTTAGCGATTGGGGGGTGGGGGCGGGGGGGGGGGGGGGGGGGGGGGGGGGGGGGGGGGGGGGGGGGGGGGGGGGGGGGGGGGGTGGGGGGGGGGGGGGCTTTGGGGGGGTTGAGGGTGAGCAAGTAAAAGGTGGATATTTCCTGAAAGTCTTTGCACGGTTTGCTCTGTTTAACTTTCACTGCTGGCTGATACATAAACAACCTGAGGACACAAGTCAAAACAGAGACTTTGAAGTGCCATGTAACATTCCATGCTTTTCCTAAATTTTATCATTATTTGCTCATGAGAAAAATATATCTGCCGTTATTTCCACATCACAAGGCAAATATTCATTTTGTTTCAGGTTGTTTTTCGGGCTGGTATAAATTTCCAGATTTGTACATCACAACACAATAAATCAAACAATGTATTTTGTACCAGCAAAATGTCTTGATTGACTTCTTCAAGTAAATGTTGAATATTTACATGATTGCTGTATACTTATTTCAATACATGATTGGAATGCTGCTGGAATTCTCCAACGTCAGTCCGAAGTGTTCCCTAAAAAGCCCTAACCCTAGGAGCACAAGTCTGGTTATATCTTTTGTTAGTCTATCAGAGTACATGTACTTTGTTATTCACAATATTTTACGGGGAGAAATATGAAAATATGTTTGCTATATATAGAACAAAAACAATGAAAATATTATCAAACAGTTATGGTTATTGGCCTCTTAAGGTAGACTGCTCCTCAAGGACAGATATTTTAACTCTCAAACTTTCACAATATATTTTTGTCCTACCACATGTGGGACAACTTTCAAGCTCATGGAGAAACTAAATTTTCACTGGCTTATTTTTGTGAAAATCGAAAATTTCATTTTCCCCCACAGAGTTAGAGGGATGGTGGATATTTGTCAGTAAATATTAGGTTATTTGTTTTTCTAAAAGTTAATTTTGCATAATGACTTCCTACTTTTATTCTTGGTTTTGGAAGGGAATGGTTAGGACAATTTGAGCTGAAGTTTAAATCTTTCAATATCGAGGCACAAACTACCCTAAAGGATGAACTGTGTAGAGGATACACAGATGCTACAGCATAAATGTTAGCTCCTATGATACAGAAAATAGAAACCATTAAATACATAACCTTTTAATACCGACAAAAAAAGACAACAACAATGAGAATTTAATTGCTCCTTTGACATGATAATACAGACTTTTCCAGATGCATGTTAACATTTTTGCATCAAATTTCCATATGCAGTGGTACAATTGCACTGAGCCAGTCCATGGAATACCAACAACACAGGCAAGTAGGGGAAAATCTCGGCAAATCAAGTCATCGACAGAAATCCGACACAAGTAAAAACACTCAGAAATAGGTACTTCATCACTAAATGCAGAAATTTGCATTAAAAAGTGTTAGCAGAAAATTTATATTGCAAAAATCTACAGTGATTGCCTCACGGCAATATTCCTTTACATCAAAAACATGCTGATGAAATTTTTCAAATTTCAACCAACTAAACTTTTCTACTGTCATTACATTTTAAACAGGTGGTACTTACAATTCTAATTAATCATTTCTGTCTGCATATGCTGAACAATCAAGACTAATTTTTTTTCCTATCATGAGAGATCCGTTCACTTTGCCTGTAACATTTGCTTTTCAGTTCTGGTAATTCTGACAGCCGCATAAAATTGTTTTAGAGGTGTCAGACAGAATTCAACAAAACAGACTGGTGAGATTCAGTTGTAACGGTCATAAATTTAAACAGGAAGACGTTGGCAATGAAGAAGAATAGACTGATAAAAACGAAGGACTTCTAAGCACAACAATAATGGAAATTAATGACACTGGTTAGGTTAACAGCATTGATATTATTTTACAATTTCTCTTTGGGAAAGCAAATTGCTGGCTTTGCCATAGTTTTGCTTTTACGATAGGTAGTCTTTTTTACGACTTACATTGAGCTTTAAGCAATATAGCACCTTGGAAAATTCTCCAATGATCAGCATTTATGGGTACAAACATAGAAGACAGACAAAACCATTATCCCTGCCACTTTCTCTCTCGTTTTTTGTTCAATTTTTCTTGCCGTCCCTTGCCTTGCTTGCACAGACCTTGTTCTGGCACCTGTCTTTCAACGTGGTAATACAGAATGGGAAAAAAGGAGAGTTTTAATAATTGGTCTGTATCATGGATACCTTCCTTTAATAATCTAATCAGCTGTTACAGGAGACAATGTCACGGTATATTGTGCTTAACTCTGCATCTGACCTTTGGTTTCCCCTTTTTTGTTTACGACAACAAAGCATGACAAATAACACCAAGGATCTTCACCAGATGTTAAAATGAATAATATAAACAATGGTAATTTGCAGTTTTTCCCCCCACCTCCTTCCTTTTTCTTTATTCGTGTTTGATAGTGCTTCCAAAGTGTAGTGGATACTTAATGAGGGACTGGATGATATCAGATCGGGGAGAAACAATTACGACAGGCAGAGCTGTCCGGAAACAGATACCAACTTTCAAGTGCCATCTTGTAAATCTCAAGCATCTGACATAAAGGCACGGTACCCATATTTCAAGGTTTGACATTCTTTTGAACATGCCAAACAGCACATTGCATCCATGGTGTGCATAACAGCACGCTGCAATATTCAACAGAACTAAAAACCCACTTCTGGAATGTCAGAGTACACTCTCTTGTTACGAAGTACAGGGAAAAAAAAGAAGAAAGAAAGAAAGCAAAAAGTAATCAAAACTTGTCTTGAAAAAGCCATTCAACATGTTGAAATATTTCAGACCCCACTGAAAACAGGATATTACAAAAACGAAGCCTAAAAGCTTTGCTTGAAGACTCACTCACTCCAGAGGAAATATTCAAACAACAAAAATAGTGCGGTGAGTTTACACAGGATGAAAATATTTTGCTCACCGTTGTGAGTTCATTCAAATTTCTAAAGCAATCTATCTAACACAGGTAGAAGTAACATGGAAGTGTCCATTTCAATGAGTTCTACAAGGTTTTAATCTTTACAAGGAGCTATTGTGACAAGCCCATACAGCTTCAATTACGGAATTAGCTGGATTTTTTTTTGATTTGGGCTCCCAGTTTATCGAAGTTTAAAACCCATTTGCCAAATCTTCGCCCAGGGAGAACAAATTCCTAATATAATCTCCATGGCAACTGACATGGGCACTCTCTTCATGAATTTTGCAGGTCTTGTATGGTGCTTAATATCTGCAGTTCTTGTCAAGCAGTGGCTCTTATGTGGGTCAGTGACTGAAAGCTCATGCATGACAGGCAAAGTCAGTCTGTGTGATTTTTTCCTTCTCAATACTATCCCTGAATGCATGTCACAACCAATTAGACAGCCAAACATGGCGCAGACCTGCTGAACTATCCATCCAGCTCACTTTTGCCATTTCCTCTCCCTTTGTTTCTTTTCTACTGCACACAAAAAAACAACAACACCAGCCCCAGTTCAACTACTGCTTGACCCTCTAAAGCAGCATTTTGTCTTTAAAAGATGTCTTCGCAAGACCAACATGCAGTGTCGTGCAATTTCCACCACTCTGACAGATTTCCTGCCCTTTTTTTCGTTCTCGGCGATGCAAGTCACTGCCTACATTTGTGAAAACAGCATTTGGAAACACAATTCAGGCCATAAAATATTTACACAAAAAAATTTGCCAGCATTATTTTTTAAGTGCAAAGCTCGCTGAAGGCCAGGCTTATCCTTACGGCATCTTTCTGCTTTAATCTCCCAAGATATTTGAAAGTATGGAAACCTATGAAATAACAGGACAGAAATGGAAAATAACATTGTGACAATGATTAGACTAATCTTATCATCTTAAAAAAAATTATCCTGCGAGTACTTTCTACACAAGTCAGAAAATAAATTTGACTTAACACTGGATTTAAATACTTTGTTCATATTTATTTTTCTATGAATGCAAAACTGTCATATGCCAGTTTACAATTTCCTGTAGTTTGTTTTAAATGGACCCTAGTATGGCTAGGCTGACATCTTAAAGGATTTGCAGTTCTCATCCACAAACTATTTCAGTTTTTTCATCACTGGTCATGTCAATGTGTGTCCTTATCTTGCTGTTCCAACACAGCACTGGAGAGAGTGTAGTTGCAGTTGGAAATCTTTTGCTTGATGTGCCTCCCCTAACAGACAATATTTTGGATGTTTGCAGTTTTCATGGCGATACTTCTCTTTTTTAAGATTAACGATAATCCCAAAACAAACTAACAGTAGTTTCTCCCTCTCTCTCTCTCTCTCTCTCTCTCTCTCTCTCTCTCTCTCTCTCTCTCTCTCTCTCTCTCTCTCGTATATTCTAGTTTGTTGGGAGGAAAGAGTTTTATTTCCAGTTGACCGCAACTGCAATTTGGGAATCACTTTCCATCCTGGGTTGAAATGGAAAAAAAGAGGAGGAGGTTCCTCGGTAGCAGACATCTGATGCAAATAATGGCATGCCCTCAAGGCATAGCAATATAGAGTCAACTAAGGCTTCGCTCAGTTAATATTCACCCGCTTACTACGAATAAATCTCTTTGCTATTGTTCAGTCCCACCTGTGACCTTTGACCCCTGAAAGCAGGGAGGGGAGCGTGAAGTCCATGTTTGGTGTTGCGCGTAATTACAGAGTTATGTTTTGTCACTAGATCAAGTTTCCTTTCATAAAAGAAAACTAAAGATGTAATTTCCGATACCCTGCCAATGAGACAGAGAAATATTAAAATTCTCGACGGAGCGAGGTAGAGCTTTTAGTTGAACATTAAATTAAGCTATTTGCTCCGGGCAAAATAACGTAGAGGCTATCCATATTCCTTTCTGTTTGCACCGTTTGATTTGTGTGGACTGTATCATATTCAGTCGCCGGCTTGACAATCTATCAAATAAAAATGAGAAAGATATAAACACTTGTGATTCATACCGTGCCGTTATTGCGCGCCGAAATGAGAAACAGAATATGGGCTTTGATTTGCTCAGCAGGGTAGGCAATATCAAAGCAATTCACCACCGCGGTCTGGGAAAGAGGTTTATATGTACGCAGAGTAAGAGAGTGGAGCTTGAGAGTGAGAAAGGAATACCGAGGGAAAAGGCGGCAAGGCTAATGATACGAACATTAGCTAAATTAAAGGCCCAAGAGCAGAGACAGGTCTATAATCTTTTAAAGCTCACACATAAACCACCCTAACCGTAAAATCACATCGTCAAAATTACAGCAAAATATTATCTGTAATATTCTGGTCTTCTTACTGCCTGAGGCAACTTTTTAAAATCAAGACCACTTTCACTCTCAAAGCCTCTTTTTTTTCCCCCACTTTCCTATTTTGGTTAGAATTTCTGCCTGGGAAAACAACTGGATATCAATGATGGCACACGGCACTCAGTAAAAAAGACATCTTCATTTGTGAAACTTGAAGAATGGAAGAGATTTTTTTGTTTTCGCAAATTGTCAAAAAAGCCAATTTGTGAAGACTATGGAATACCACTGTAGCTTTTAACGGCAATGGACTCATAATTGATTTTATTCTCTGCTCATCGTGATCTTGTTACCGCTTGCATTTCTGAACCCCTTTTCTTTCAAACACATCATAAAAAAATTACTGCTTGCCATCCCTTTCACAATCATTATCATTATTCCACAGACGCATTTAACATCAAGAGAAAGGGAAAAAAACATAAAATTACAGGTAGTAATTGAAACCAGTCTTCCAGTGATTAAGTCGGGTGGGCTTTTCAAAAACTCCTAGATTCATGGATCACAACACCGGATCATACAAGGCACAGACAAAGCATCACACCGGCAAACCAGGATAACCAGTCGGGATAATGAAGTTGAGGGGGAAATAATTTAGTGGAGCGCTACTGCTTGGTTATTATGCCAGCAAAGGTAGGCAACCCAACGTAATTACAACCCGCATTAGTCTTAATTATCAGTATCAAGTTACACAAGATGGTAATTCACCCATCGACTTGACTGTTACTGGTTGATGACCAATTATTCTCCTCAAAAACTGGTCTCTCCTTTCTATTATTCCATTCTGGCTGTCATATTGTTTACCATATTTCAAGTGTCACAGTCATTCAATAGTTTACTTGACTGTAATCATGTGAACCCTGGCATGCTTTTTACTCCAGACGGTAATTTTTTTGTCTTCCTCATGTTTGACAGGTAAAGACATGTACCAGAAATCTTCTATTTCTGATTTTTCTCCTTTCTTTTCTCAAATTAAACTTTCCACCATCCTTCATACTAAGATTCCTGTGCCAAAAGCATACCAACTTGCATCCAAAACCGTTTCTTTTTTTCACATTTTATACACTGCACCAGACCTTGCAACACGGCAAGCTGAAGTAAGGTTCAAAACATTTCTTCATCAAAGACGACATGCAGACCTATGAAGGGATAGTGAGTAGTCTTGTATGAACAAATGTTTCTGCAAACAGTCTATTCATTGGGGAAAGTTGCAGGAAAGCATAACAAAAATATCAAACAAAAACACAAATAAATAAATATGTAAATTCACAGTGAAATAAATGGCTATTGCTTGCTGATGTCACATGGGTTAAAAGGTATCATGAAAACAATTTTAGATAAAATTTCACACTTTTGATATTGTGCTTCTTTGAACTGGTACAAAATGTGGACACAACACTTTTGCCATTTTTGAAAACAATAATCTAATTTCCTCACTTTTTTCCGCTCAGACTTCGAGATCAGCTTGGCAACATAGAGCTCTATTAATCAATGCTGAACAGCTGGCAATGTCTATATATTATCCCTGACTGTACTACTATTTGAAATCGCTTTCAGTGTTTTGTGACCATTCAAAATGTTGAGGGGACCATCAGTTGTTGGTGACTCCAGTACCTGCGCAATTGGAAGTCGTCGGAATGTACTTAAAAGCGAACAACCATTGTAAAATAGGTCAAAGGTTGACACTCCCAGTCTCTTTATTGTACTTGTGGCCAAATTCTCACAAACCCAATGGTGAGAACAACAAATTACAGGTGGAAACAATTGTCTTTGGATTCCCATTCCAAACAAATGATGAGAACAAGGTTTCCATCTTTGGACTGAGTTGTGTACGATTACATTAGGGATTTTTATGCACAGTATCAGGCACTGTTCACGGGTAAGCTCTTGCTGCTGAACTACATACAATTCATAATTCTACCTGCAAAATGTACGCTGGATGTGGTCGGCATGAACATAATAACTATTGTCTGCGTCCATTTCCCAAAGAAAACAGACCTCTTAATCATATGCTAATTGCACTGAATTATCAAAATGCATCATATATATTTAGACTGTTTCTGCCGTTAGCAGTAAGCTGCTGAAAAGTTACTGGTACTGTGTATCAAGTTAACACAGCCAACAGAGGTTTCCCTTAACTCCTCAAATGGTGAACTTTTGCAGTTATCCACGAGGCAGCAAAATCATCCCCAGTAATTCTTATTCCATTTTAATACCCATATGCATGTTCCAAATTCCTGCGAAAAATACGGGTTTGATTTTGGTTTGAAGTTTGGAGTTTCCATTTAGTCACTTCTTCCCAGCTGGCTCTGCAGAGGTACCACTTAAAATATCTTTGCATTCCATTTTGGTCTCACTATAAAATATGCATGACTGCGGCTTAAAAGCATATTATATTTGCCCCTTTAGGTAATCTTGAAAGTATAATCTTTTAATCCCACTTAAAATTTGAATTATTTGTCGGATTCTCCAAAATGTAGGAAAATCACATAGTCCCATCACCACTTTCTCGCAACACTTGTACCAATCATATCTAAACTGTGATGACAGAAATCCAGCATCATCATTTTGGAAACCCATTGCACCTCCAAAATTTTATTGTGTGGCTATAAACACTAACCACTGGATTGAAAAATACAGGTCTGACAACCAAAGAGGCCTGTTCAGCTGTGTTTTTGAAACAAATTTGGCCAAGCATGCACATCTTCAGTCAAAACATTTATGGCAAACAACTATGAAATTAAAACACCAAAACAACAGATACAGAAATAATATTTACTGAAGTTCTAATCAATTTGATAATTGTCATATTGAAGGCTTGAAGGTTATAAAACTAACATGTGATAGCATAATTTGGATAAAAAAAACATCATTGCTTGCCATAGCGTGATCGGGCGATTACCGGTAACTTCTGTGGCATACAAACACAAAATGAAAATGTCTACATTCTAGGGGTCGCATTTTACATTCATGAGATCTGATGGTACGATTGGGGTTGGATGATGTTTTTAGCATTTTGACATGCAAAGTGTCTTCATTGTGCATAGAACAGCAACTGACAGTGACATCACATTTGGTGTAATGCACCGCACTGACTGAAATCTGGGTTTTCACCGGTGGAGAGGAAAGAAAAAGAAGCACAGAAAAAAACTCCCGTAATCTGATTTTGGATATTAAAAGCTAACAAAGGAACAATAATATTAAAGTTTACCAGTTAATTTCATCCATTTTCACAGGGCTGTAATTACTGCTAAGCAGTCACAAAGGCTGAACACTCTCATTTGCTACAGTTAGAATCCTAACACAACAATGTCTGTACCATGTAATTAAAATTACACACTGGCTATTGAAAGGTGCCTGCACTTGTGTGCTTGTATAGTCAAGGAATCGCAAGGTCCCGTTCCTCGCAGGGACCTGGAGAGATCCTTGGTTTATGAATTCCACTTATGAATAGTAAAACGACTGTGATAACATCACAACAGATCGGCTTCCCTCTGACTCCATTGATAGCTTTTATTTAATTTTATCTATCTTCATCAGTATTTTGAATAATTAATCTATTCAGCCAGCCAGATGCGGAGAAATGTTTCATTACAAGCCAAGTGCATTAGATTTATTTTTTTATTTTTCAGTGGGGTTGGCACAATGCTGACTGTTGTGGCCTGCTGTTCTGCCATATAACCGAATCTCTCTCATCTCAATAAGGACATCCTTTCAATACAGGGAAATATAAAGGCAAGCAAAAACAGGTCATTAATAGTAAACTGCAGGACGTCGCTTTCCCAAGCAGTCAGTTGATGTATATTTAAACGGTAAATATTCTTACACACAGTGGGGCTCACCATCTTTTTTCTCTTCCCCTTCATCAATTGATAACCAAGGCCTGGAGAAAATTTGCCAGGGCTTATTATTCTGCGTTCATAATAAAAGAATTTTCCCCACCATTAAATTTAAACCCCAGGAAATTGTGGAACATAACAAAAAAAAGCACACACACTCTTTCAGGGAGGGAGAGAAGCGAAAAAACACAGCAAACAAACACTGGGTTCAGTCTGAAGTGTTATTATATTAGTGAGTATACGCGTCCTGCACTGAGCTGGCAAACACACTAGACTGCCTGCTGGCTCCTATAAGAATCATATACAGTTTGGTAATAATCTTCTGACCGATAATGACATCGGTGAACACAAATGAACACGCACACACACACCCAGTGTTACACGCAAAACAATTTGAGGTTACTCTCCCCTCTGACTCTATCTATCGTGTTTCTGGCAAATTTCTATTTCTAGCAAAGGCGACAAGTTGGAGCATCTTTATTTGTTTCTTAAAAGATGGAAGTCACCTACCTTTTGTTTTCGCTGATGATGGTAATATCTTCAATTTCTCTTTCTCGCGAGTCTTTTCCTACGAGGGCATGAAAAAAACGGGAGGAGAAAGTCAGAATCGATAGCAGCTGATGGACGTGTGGTTGAAAACCGAGACGATGTCTGCCTGGATCGAAGGCAATGTTAGGAAGAGCTCTGGGCGCTCAAAAAGTTTTCTGATATTATGTTACTGGGAAAAGGCCGGCATAAGATTGTGGAGCCTCGGAGACACGGAACCTCCTTCCATGCTTTCTGTGTAATCTATCCAACAATGCGAGCGCAATGTTTCCTGCCGAGGTCAGGATAGACAGAGGAAACCTCCAATCAATACCGGCAACAAAAGAGCTGGAATAGTGCCTGGGAAAAAAAATCTCTGCGATCAGGTACACAGAACTATTGTGATAGGATAAATGGCGGTGAATTATCAAGTACATCTGCTGAAATCTGAACGTTGGAAGAAAAAAAAGGAAGAAAATAAAAATAAAAGGGAAAAAGAAGGGGCAATCACTTGTCTGTCGATAGTAGTCCCTGTAAACTGATAGCGGAGTCCTAAAACCATCAATATTGAGGAAAAGGCAGTTGTAGATCGATACTAGGAGATACACAGAACAGTGCTGGTTTGTGTGTGTAACCATGAACGCTATGAAAGATTCAGCATAGATGAAGATTTACCACACAAAGGCATGCAGTGAGTGTCTCCATACTGTCACTTCACTAGTCATAAGTTCCAAACGCTACCACATACACTCAGCATTGTCCATGCCCTCTATCTTTTATTCAGTTTTTGTTTTTGAAATTTCATTGCAAAGTTGAATAAAGGGCAAAGATTTTCTCAAACTGTACAAAAACTATAAAAATATAAAACAATAAAAAAAATACACATTCATGTGGGATATATCTGAAAATCTGAGTACAAATGTATTTGATGTAAAAAATGTAACTCCTATATCAGTGATTATTGGAGAGATCAAATCAGATCCTGTTGTAAATTATGGTTATCTATCTGTTTACAAAAATGTGGCTACAGAGACATTGTCAAGGGCAATCATCTTACCAAACTTGTTGGCAACAGATTAAAACATTCAAATATGTAATTTTATGTATCAACAGGACAATAGTTACAGTAGGAGTTTCATTGATATTTTCAATATTTTCATTACTCTTGTTCTACAAAACAAATCCATTTTCTTCTTTGTCTGCCTATAGAATATTGAAACACACAGTTACCCTTGCCCACACAACGTACTTTGTACTCTTTTGTTGTTGATAAGTGAATTCCAACCTGGACTAAAATCACTTGTCAATAATAACATTTGACGCCCCCTTGAAGGATCGCTCCAGTATTGTAATATTTTGGGACGATTCCAAAATATTGAATTTACAACATATCAAGAAATAATCAGTTTATGAAGTCACATGGCTGTCAGATTTACATATTTTATATTGATCTCTCAGGTTTTTATATCGGATTTCAATCTGACTCCTTGCATGTGCTTTGATGGTGGTAAAAGATAAAACAGTTGTATTGCTCTGGTGCTACTTTCAGCAATATTTTGAATTATTTATCGGCTATTCATTACAGATACTTCAAGTTGCTCCAGAAATGTCTCTATGATGAAGTTTTTAACGAAAAAAAGCAAAATAAAAGCCAAACAAGAGATGAATAAAGACTCAGTCTGATAAAAACTGAGGTCACACTTGTATTTGACAGCTTTTACTCTGTAAGGACAGACATACTGTAATATCTTACAAAGACAACCCGTGTGCTGTTGTATTTACTGTACAGACTCAAGTGTGTTTTCATACTAAATGCAAATTAGAACGGCACATCAGAAATAGAAATGAATTCATTAAATATTAAAAAACACTACAACATTAATACAAAAAAATTTGACTTTGGGGAATTTTTTCATATTTATCAAAATTTGAAACAAAGTTTTCACAACTGTGAGGTGTATACATAGCTGTGAAAACTTCGTTTCAAATATTGATATATACAGATAGATTTTCTAAGCTACGTATATACAATATATTTGAGAAAAATTTGAAGATTAATGAGCTGTGTAGCTTTTCTGGCAGTTGTAAAACAATAGTCTTGGCTGTATTAGATTTCAAGTCGATGCCACTGATTTGGTTGTCAGGAATTATGATGGATTGCTGGCCGGTGTTTACTCAGAACTAACATAAAAACCAGAGAATGGTTAATATTTCTCCTTTCTGCTGACTTGCTGAACCGTGAAATTTCAAGAGCCCCTCTTTACGTTGTTTTAACGTCTCTCTTCCAAGCGAAGTCATTACGTCTGTGTCAGCACTGAATGTCCTGTAATGACGCTGTTTACACCGTGTTGTCATGACAACTCCGCCGTACTGCGTGGCATCCATTGTAATGGTTCCCTACTAGCTCGTCATCTCTTCAAGGGTGCTTGACAGCCATCTTGTCTCTATGTTGGCACTGGGATTTTCAGACAAATTTTTGAGCGGTTTTATCAGAATGCTATCAAAATCCCCACTCTAAATTAATAGCCCGGCTTCAGTGACACTATCTTTTCATGCAGCAGAAAACAAATACAAACTTCTGAAGTACCAAAAGAGACAATTCAAGAGATATTCAGAGACCAGTAAACCCTCCTCTCATTCAACCTAATGTTTGTAGATCAAAGTCGATGATACATGCATGTACAGTAAAAAATAATCCTTGGGATATTAACATTTCTAGAGAGTAGTTTAAGGGTGATTCCTTTGACATCAGCCATCTAGTCATTTACTAAGCGTCAAGATATCACTGAAAAATTGTCCCAAATGAGCACCTGTTAATGTTGAGAACACTCTATGCTGTGTTGGTGCTGACTTAAGGGGAGCTGTTGATACACATTTTGTCGTGTTCCAGATCATGCGTGTGTGTGTGCGTGTGTGTGTGTGTGAGTGTGTGTGTATGAATGGTTTTGAGTTGTTTCTTACACAAAGAAAATGCTGTATTGTGCGCACAGAGTTGTCCAGTTTGTTCTGAGAAATTTCACAGTGACTGTGGTAATTTTGATTGAAAGGTACGTGGCAGAGAAAATTTCCTGGACGCTCCGTTCTGTACCACAACTCAACAAGGCCATACATTGTACTTGTCTCAGTTGAGTACTCTCTCCAGATGAACTAAACATGGGTTTGATCAGCTCTACCGAGAATTTATTACAGCAAAACCTTCATGTAATCTGTGGCTGACCAGGTAAAAAAGAGTTCGCAGAATCATGGCGAAGACAGTCAGAAATATAATTTGAATGGCACAACACGCCTTAAGTTTTGCAAATTTATACATTTCAGTAGGCTCAGCATCAATTGTACACTGAGCATGTCCAATTCAGTTTACATGAAATACAACTGGTGTCTAAAACGTCCTTGATTTATCGTCCTAGGTAAAACTGCATGGCAGAAAAACAGTCTATGCTTACAGGCTAAATCAGCAATCAGTGGGTGGGGATAGTTTTGTGAGTAAACGACAATTCCCCCCCCCCCTCCAGTATTTCTGCATAATATTGTCCCATGGTTACAGCTGATACAATACCATGGAAGATTCCACAGAGGAAACAGGAGACGCAGAGATAAGGGACGGGAGTAATAAAGGAATAAAACAAGACCACTGGCACATGTCAAGTGTAAGTATTACAATGCATACACGGCCTTCTGGATCATGGACTGTGCAACAGAAAAAAAAGATGTTATCATTTTGCCCGATCTTTTCCAAAACCAGAGGATATACAGTGTTTTGTTTATCCTGTAAGAGAACCCTGACATTTGAATTTTTTCCTATTGGCTGTTTGGAAAACATGACATTTGTTCAACAGTTAGGTAGTGTTTTTTTTCCTTCAAAAACGGAACAAACAGGGGCCTCTGTTGTTTTGTTTTTCACATTTCGGATGCCATTTGATACGTCTTGACTAGCATGAATTAAAATAAGAATAAGAGATTTTCAATGTGATAGTAGCGGTAGATGTATTTTCTGTCATATTTTCATTAATTTGAATTTATATTTATATTCATAACATACAATGAGAGAATACTGATCAAACTAAAAGCAAAACCATCCTTGAAAAATTTCATTTTTTTCTTGTCCAACACCGGCGGCACACAACACAATATCACACTAGGATCTGCAACATTCTGAATAAACTGATGTATTCAGAACCAATGACATGTCAGTGAATTCTAAACAAAAAACCTATAGATTGTACCAGCTTTCATTCGCAGCCTGTCATGACAGCTGTTTCCTGAGGAATGCGGGGTGTAAAGGCTTGAGATATATGCCAGAAGCATTTCTGACACAAAATTTGAATTGTCAATGGGAACGTGGACAGAGCTCGTATTGACAACAAACATGTAGTATTTTGCACATCAATAGCTGATGTCATTGCAATGTCATAGACCTTTCCCAGATGACCAACGGATGTTCCAAAGGAAATACTGTACATATTTCTGTCTCTATGCCCATGATTTGCGGGTTTTCAAATGTGGGTTTGTGTGACGCTCAATTTTGAAATTTTTTTTTGTATCCTTCTGTTCAAAACTAACACCTGAAAATAGTACCCTTTGTTGTTCTGATCCATTCTAACCTATTCCCCCTGGAGTTTAGATTAATCCCACTGTGTTCAACAGCTTGGCAGGTGCTGTTCAGTATATAGGATGAAAGGTTATATGAAAGATGTACCTGACAAGGTTCTTTGGTGTGCTGATTGTGGGCACCTGAGCTGGTCTGGGTTTGACATTTGTACACTATTTTCATCTAATGAATATTCACCATCAGTAATGACTTTTCATATCCATTTGCATATTCAAACAATGCTCACTAACATGCTTTGCATACACTTTGCATAAATGAATAAATTAATTTTTAAAATTAAGCATATGATGGGTATTGGTTATAAAACGAAAGAAAACATTTGAGGGAGGGTTTTTTAAATTTTTAAAAAGGGGTCAGCGGTCACAGATTGTGAGGTTTGAAGGTCCACTGAGTCTGCTGTGATATGCTCTGAACAATCAACATATGGTGAGTTACTAGAGTATATCCTGACCTAACAAACACAACCAGAAAACGCACGCCTGGTCCTGCCATGGAAACATCAATGAAATATTCTGATGAGACACACATCAATTGTATCTATACACAGAGTTACACAGAAATATTATAAATAAGTGTGGTAAAGTCAATAAATGGTGAAAATCTATCATAATGTTTTTATATGTGGAATTTTGGTGACATCAGTGAACACTATATAACACGTTTTCTTTGTTTTCAATGTGTATTGGGTATAAAATAAATAGTTTAATAAATATTTTTTTCAATTACGTGGAAAAAATAATTCATAATTGAATCATCTTCAGTTTTAAAAAAAATTCCTGTTGTGTATGTGTTTTAAAATGTCTCTCAAATGGTAAGAATATATGAGATCAAGAACTGTCTGAATATTGTTGGTATGTAAGAAATAATAAAGAATAAATAGGATTTTAATTTGTCTTGGTAGCATTTCAAAAAGCTAGATGCTGAGAGTGTGTAGGCTAGATAAGGCGTAAGTGTGTGGTGCTATGAGATATTTATATTGGCTTGTGTGAGAGTGAGAGCACATGATTATGTGATACACTTTGTGATGGTACTTTTCTTGAAGTTGAAAACCAAAATTGGTTCTCCCCTGGCACCCTCCACATGTTGAAATGAGATGAGCAGGGGTGAAGGTTGGGAGTGGGGAGGAAGGTAAATGCTAAAATGAGAGATAAAAATAACACCAGTGTCTCTGCGATGCACATGTGAATAGATTCAGCGACAGAGAATTTCAGACTTGGAAAGAAAGTGTTGGCAATGACAAATGCACTTAAGCTGGTTGGTTCAAAAAACCCAAAAGTGATCGCGCACAGAAAGTTGGTTCTGACAGGCTACAGTATGGCACATGAACAAGGAGTCAAACCATGGTGTGTTCCAAAATCTCAATCGGCAGAGTAGCCCACATTGAGTATGGTACACAGAGTAATTAAGATGGAGCCTTCGTGTCTACTGGAAATGTCGCAGTGCTGAAGCTAAAATAAACCATTCATGGGATGAAATTTTCCAGTACCTCCAAGCCTTCTAATTTTTTTTTTCCCCATCTTCATGATTTCTGAAGCAAATACACTTTGACAGTTTTCAACTTTGCAGTCGGGTATGTGCTCATCAATTTTGGATAATAATTATAAATATTTAATAACCAGAGACTAACAGCTTGCAGTGTGGAGTTGGTTGCCTCCGGGCACTCGCACACTATGGTCAATCTGCTATTTCACGGAAGAATATCAGCTAGGATTTTCACAAAGAGCTTAGAAACGGAGACACCGGTGGGAATTGCGATTTTTACCTCCTCTGTCTTGGAGGGGGCTCTTCATTTGTGCACTGACTGACACATTTCACCATTACTGTTTAGACATACCTCATAGAGGTAGTTGGGATAACGTTGTCCAGGCACACAGTGATGGTTTTCTTTGTCATTTCGACTCATGCAATGTTTATATTTGTTAGATAGCTTGGACAAGGAGATTTTACCCAACACTAGTCAGTTACTGTGATTGTGTAATATCATTCTTCTAAACTTGAATTAGAACTTTTGATTTTCTGAGTAAAACAAGTTATTTGCATTTGTGTACCTGTCCAAAACTCTAGAGCGAAATTTGAAGTGCGTGGCCAACAACTCATGATTACGACACTACTGTTAACTCAATCGCAAAATACATATTGCACAGCTGAACGGCACTGCCACTAAAAGCTGTCACGTCAAAACAATGTTACCCCTTCCGTGTGAGTGAATCAAACTCTTGCAACCTGACTTCAAAACACTCTTTGACAGCGTTTCATCTTTTGAGAGCTATCTATCACTTTCCCACCAATGCACACTGGAGCTGCTCCAACCATCTCCTTGTTTCTCTCTCTTTAGAAGAGACTTTGACAAAACACACAAGGGCACTGCCAGCTTTAGAGATCTCCCAGCCTGACTTGGCTTCCTTCCCGTCGTAAATTTCAAGGTGTTAACTTTTCTTCTGGGATACCTCGGAGATAACGTTTTTATCTGTTTCCATTTTGTTTCTAATTGGAAAAACCCTGACTGTCGGCCAAAACAAAACCTTGAAAGTTTTACGACAATTCATTCATCTGTTTGATGACAACACTGGCTTTGGGGCAGTGCATTCAACTGTTATGTTATGTGCTTTCACTGAGTTGCCAAACCAGCCAAGTTCCACAACTATTATATTACACTCGTGTCAAATACAGAACATGCTACTGACTCAAATTTTGTCCTCAAAATAATTGCAGTGACATTTTCTATTAGAATTTGAAAATGGAAAAACAAGAGAGTATGGTGCTAAAACTTGCCTATGCAATATAAATAAATAAATAAATAAATAAATAAATAAATAAATAAATAAATAAATAATTAAATAATTAATAATATGTATGTGTGTGTGAGTGTGTGTGTGTGTGTGTGTATATATATATATAATATATACATATATTTATATATATATATATATATAGATAGATAGATAGATAGATACACACACTCACACACACATACATACACACATACATGCACACACAATGAATGTATATATCATGCTTTAGTCTGTGCATGCTAAATGTACATCAAAAGAAAAAGAAAAAAAACTTTGTTTTGAGAACTGGCAACCTGTCTAGTACTGAAACTTTGCCTCAAAACAATGTGACAGCTCCAGGCAGAGAACAAAAGTACTTCCTGTGGAGTCTATGTGAGTCACTGATGATGACTCACTCTCTAAAAACACCTTCACTTGAAATTCTTGTAGCTTGGGCTACACTCACCGGGCTGATCAGCATTGTGGTGGTGAAGTGGCTAAGCACATGATAGGTGTGTGAAAGAAAACCGCTGCTTCTTTCAACTTGTTTTTTTTTCACATATTTTTGCATATTCCATACAAGAATAATTTATGTTTCCTTATGTTTTCAGTCCAGTGCTTTTGATAAAAGTTTGATTGTGAGTGTATTGATGTATGGGGTAGACTGATTCAAGACTAGAAAAATAGTGCAGTCACCTTTGAGATCAAGACAATGTCATTGGCTGTTGTCATGGACCTCACAGCAAATGCTTTCCTGTGATTGGTCAATGCCAAAAACACTGAGTGGAGATTGGTTATAATGATAAGACTTGAGGAGCTAATATCTACATTTAATCTTGATAAAACCGATGAGCATGTAAGCTAATCAACTCGGCACTGTGAGATACGGGCATTGATCAGCACGTGCTTTTTGGAAACTGCTAAGAACCTACATTGGGATCGCAAAAGTCACTTTTCTGTGATTGTTTCAAATCTTGGAAGATCCGTTGCTTACCTCAATGAACGATGCAAGAAGAGAGCAGCTCATCTCCTGCTCCAGGATTTTCTTGGTGGCGGCGTTGTCATAGCAGCAGGCTATCAGGGTTGGGAATAGCACATTCATCAGCCTGGGATTGCTGAAATACTGGAAAGGCAGGCTACACAACTGCTGCAGTAGAGTGGGTGTGTTTCCGGACTGCACAATAAGCTGTCAAACAAAACCAAAATAGAAAACTTCATTCAATGATCAAGGAACAGTATCTCTTGAAAATGTTTGCAATATTCTTGTTTTGTATGTCAACCAGAGTTTTCTTGGTTCACTCCCTGCATAATGCGGAAATACCAAATAATTGTACAGGATAACCTCTACATCCTGGAGGTGCAGCATTGTTGTTGATGACTAAATTTCTGTCTAGACTTGGTTTCATTTTTTAAAAATGCACTTCACAGTTACACACACTGAGTTGACAAGTAATACACTGAGTGTTTCAAAATGTTCTTGGCAGTACACAGGAAATGTAGTCGACACATAGAATACAAATACAGTAAAATTTGTTGACTTTCTGGGGCATTTAGTGAAGAATTAAAAAAAACTGTTATCTCCAGGCCAAATCGTAAATTTGGAGTAACTGTATGTTATTGAAAATCAGTGAAAACTTTGGCTTAAAGAAAGATATGTGGCATGGAAGGTTTTCACAAAGATTTCCACAATTTTCAGTCTTTGAATTCTGTTTTTTCACTCATTTTGTTTTTCACACAAAATATTAGGAACACAGCGCTTGTACACAACTGTATCAGGCAGTTTTCAGATATGTTGAACAAAATGTAGATTTTAAGGTGTTCTTTTCCCCAACTGCATGTGAAATGCAAATCTTGATAAAATGTTTCTAACAACACTGCCTGCTGGTATCTGCTGGGCACCAATTGTGCAGAAAGTGAAGCTATTTCACATGAAAAACTGGAAATTGAAATACTTCTTTTGTACCGCGTATAATATCAAGATCAGTCTGCCATTATCTGAGTGTCATGGTTCCTTTGCTTTATCCTGCTGTGAAATCTATTTGCAAGCAGACCAGCAGCTGGGAGGCAACCCTTACCATCCTCATGGCAAAGTGAAGTTTAATCATTCTGTTTTTGAAAAGGCGAGAGAGTGAGTCTGTAGGGAATTGCCGATTCAGCTCGTGAGATGTTTTTTGAATCGAAAATGATCTTCTGAGACACAAAAGCTGCATTTGCTCTCCTTGGACTCTTCATGTTGCATGGTAGAGTCAGACAACAAACTCCTGTGATGGTAACTAGGAACAAGACAGCTCTTGTGTAACTCTCATACTTCCATATGAATATGGCATTTTATAGGCATCATGTGTTTTTTTAAATTTCACCTTAGCAAACAATTCTGGTGGATAACATTCACACTGTTTGAAGGCAAGGCCATAATTCATAGCTGTGGAATTGTTATTCTGATCTTCCACTGTTTGTGGGTTATGTATGTATGAAAACAGTCGTCCATTCATGAACATCATTGACTTCAGTGAGACAAGTTTCTCATCCTGACAAATCACAGAGTGTGTAATCAACATGACTGGTCACACTCAAAGATTGCCTACGCTTTCATTATAAGTATTCAGCCACTGAGCGGTGACCTTTGTCATTGACATTGGCATTGATCATGACCACTTCTGACACTTCTCTTTGCTAGAGTCCTGTTAAATGCTATCAGGACTTTTATGTACAAGCTTCATATGATTTTCGTATTGTTCTGATTCTATCATAGCCATCTCAATTACTTCATGTACCTGCTGCATCTGTTATGAATGAGCATTGTGTGATGGTATCTGAAGACAGTTCAACCAGCTCAAAGACAAGGCTTGCCTCTCTCATTTATCACTGACAATATTGGGGAGGGCAATGAAGAAGTGGCTAAGATGCTGATGATAATTTTCATTTCTCTATATGATGACTACAATCCAGAACTTTGAGCATGCATCAAGCAATATGCACGCTGAAATGTTGACAAGGTGGTAATGGTGAAGTTTTTTGACAGAGGTTGACAAACAAATTCATAAAATACAGCATGACCCATCAAAAACTTTGTCTAAGATGTGTATCAATGTGCAACGAGAAGAAAAGCAATGGCTACCCTTGAGAAATGTGCCTCAAAATTATTGTTTACAAATCTAGATGCAAAAGTTAAAACTCTAGTGATGGTCATACAATGAGGTGGGGTTGTAAACCAAATGGCAAAACTGAAGGAGACTGTACCCACACTGCACAGTATTACATATCAGCATAATCCTATGGGGCCCAGTTGTTCCAAACAGCTATGGAAGGACTCCCTAGGAAAACTTGTGTTTCCACCATTGACATTGTCATGCTCAATATCACTGGATCTTTTTGAAGGGAAATGGTGTCACACTGATGACTTGATGACTGGGTTAACCCTTTTCCTGCCAAGTCCATATTTCACCATCAGATCAAGATGGTTAAAATTAATGAAACACAACATATTCCATATGATGTGTTTTAACATAATACTGTACATTTGAAGGCTGTTGAAAACATAATTCTGTAAAGTTAATTTTTTGTAGACAAAAGATGCTATAACATACCAAGCCAAATGGGTGAAAATACGTCATGTTTTGGCTCAATACCGTTTTTTACTGACTTGGCTAATGGGGAAGTGATACAGTTATTACTGTCTGGCAGGAAAAGGGTTAAACCAGCAATCGGAAGAAAGGAGTTTGTCCACAGTAAGATGACAAAAAGCTGCATGACATCTTCCTGAATGCCTCAAAGGAATGAAACTTTAGTGATACAGAGGGATGATCCCAACAGGGTCTATCATCAACTTTGACATGTTTTGACTGGCGAGTGAAGTGCGCCCATCACTGTAGACGATGGTGTAGCCTGTTTTCCACCATAGTTTTGACCACACCCCATTGATTCTGACCGAAAAGTTGGACCTTTGAACAGGGAAATGGGGTGGAAGGGGTCAGAAAAAGTGAAATGAGTCACAATAATTGGTCTAAACACGGTCCCTCCACAGGAGGAAGGACCATGGTCTAAACAGTGATTTATGCCAGTTTGAAAAGCAGAGAGTTACTGATAGTCAGGTCACTGTGTCACCTGTCCTCACTTCTCTGACCAGTTTGGACATCAACCACTTCTCTGACCAGTTTGGACATCAACCACTTCTCTGACCAGTTTGGACATCAACCACTTCTCTGACTAGTTTGGACATCAACCACTTCTCTGACCAGCTTGGACATCAACCACTTCTCTGACCAGCTTGGACATCAACCACTTCTCTGACCAGCTTGGACATCAACCACTTCTCTGACCAGTTTGGACATCAACCACTTCTCTGACCAGTTTGGACATCAACCACTTCTCTGACCAGTTTGGACATCAACCACTTCTCTGACCAGTTTGGACATCAACCACTTCTCTGACCAGTTTGGAAATCAACCACTTCTCTGACCAGTTTGGACATCAACCACTTCTCTGACTAGTTTGGACATCAACCACTTCTCTGACCAGTTTGGAAATCAACCACCTCTCTGACCAGTTTGGACATCAACCACTTCTCTGACCAGTTTGGACATCAACCACTTCTCTGACCAGTTTGGACATCAACCACTTCTCTGACCAGTTTGGACATCAACCACCTCTCTGACCAGTTTGGACATCAACCACTTCTCTGACCAGTTTGGACATCAACCACTTCTCTGACCAGTTTGGACATCAACCACTTCTCTGACCAGTTTGGACATCAACCACTTCTCTGACCAGTTTGGACATCAACCACCTCTCTGACCAGTTTTGACATCAACCATTTCTCTGACCAGTTTGGACATCAACCACTTCTCTGACCAGTTTGGACATCAACCACCTCTCTGACCAGTTTGGACATCAACCACTTCTCTGACCAGTTTGGACATCAACCACCTCTCTGACCAGTTTGGACATCAACCACTTCTCTGACCAGTTTGGACATCAACCACTTCTCTGACCAGTTTGGAAATAAATCACATACCATACCACTCTAGTAACACTGAATCCATGCCGGACTTTTCTCAGAAAGTTTCAATTCCACACGTCAGGAAAATCAGATTAGCAGTGCAGTGACAGGAAGATAAGGAACATCCTAGATATTTGTAATGGTCTCAAAGATCACCACAGTCATGACTATCGCTCCGTAAACTGAACTCTTGCAGATATTTGTTCACGGCTTGGTAATTGCAGCCACTTAAAGTAGCCGTCAAGGGGGAATTTCAAGAGACTCTGGAAGACATGCTTCAATGAATGGTACACCAAGTCAAGCAAAATCTCACGAGTGGAAAATTCAATCAACACTATGAAAAATGATCTCTGTCTCTTCTGAAACCATTTCACTTGAACTGACTTCTATGCTTGTATAACCATACAGCTGAAAAGCATGTTGGAGGAAGTTGATAAAATCATCCGTGGTTCTGAAATAATGGCCCAGAGAAAGCAATTTGATATAGGCTGACATCATTTGCATTTGGAACAAATATTCATCTAAAATCCTACAGCATAAGTGACGGAAAAATTCTTGTTTTTGCCTTTGTTTTTATAAGTGCAGATAATATGCAATGTACATGTGGTAGGTACTCTGTGGCTTTTTGAAAGTTGTGTGGCGTTGGTTTGGTGTCAATCTGATTAAAATCCAGCTGTAGTGATGTGCTCAGTATTTTCGCTCTTACAGTTGTGGTCGTTTATTCCGCGTGGCCTCGCCTCACTACATCTGAACCTGTGTCATAGCAAATCTTGTTTAACTCACGCATTTCACAGTAAACTACTCAACCAATCACAACGCGGCTTGCGTATTGCTTTAGGCTACGCATTCTGTTAAGCGCAATCTCACATACGCATATCACGCAGAGGTAGTACATATGCAAAATGGCGTTTCAGCAGTCGGCGTCCACATCGTCCTCAGCCTAGCAGGCACACGCAACTGATTTGGATTTTCGGGTAAGTAGAGCTAAATTATGTTGTGAGACGGTAATTCCCAACCACAGGTTCTCGTTATATCTATTGCATAGATGTTTGAGGCGATCGCAGGTCGCCTTTTGCCACCTCAAACGGCTGTCCGACTAACGTAACAGACGCTCTGATTGGATAGCCGTGAGTGCGTGAGTTCAACAAGATTTGCTATGACACAGGTTCAGATGTAGTGAGGCAAGGCCACGCGGAAGTAAACGACCACAACCGTAAGGGCGGAAATACCGAGCACATCACTACAGCTGGATTTTAATCAGATTGGTTTGGTGTCACAGACACAGAGTCTGGAGATGAATGAAGGGAGATATCACTGCATAGGGGGAGGAACTTTCTAAAGGGACCAACTCCAAGGTCATGAACTTTTGGTGTGTATAAATCATGTATTATGAACGGCAGCCATCTTGGGAGACTAAAATCATGAATATTATTATCACAAAGATGGGGTGGGGGGGAGGGGGGAAGCTTCCTTCAAGTTTTGCCTGTAATCATGGAAGTCACTAGAACATCCAATAGTATGAGGTTGAACTATCAAGCTACAGATTCTCCATTATTCCCGTAAAAGTATGCACTTTTAAGCCTTCCTGGGTATCACTGACTTTCACTGGTAGATGTGTTTGAGCTCATTGTAGCAAATTCTCTTTGGTATTGTTGTATTCTGCTGACTGACATACTATAGCAGTAGTTATGGTAACGTTTGTTGTTTTTGGTTCAAGCTGACAAGATTGCTGGCTTTATTGGCAAATTGCATATCAATGAAATCAAAAAAGTTTTACTAACAGAGACAATCTGGCACTTGTTTGAAGAGAAGAAATGTGCAAAGGGGGGGGTTTTCACAAATAATGCATAACCTTTCCTTTGTGAAGACATGAAAACAATGAAAATACATGCAAGTACAGTTCAGGATCCATTCAATTGAACTGTTTTGCCTTTTTCTTTGGATAATGGAAACATATCCATAATGTTATTCACAATTTTGTTTCTAATCTAACCATGGCAAGGTGAACTTCCAAGTTGGAAACTCAGACTCACATCTGCAAATTCGCAAGATTTTCCAAAAAAACCACATTATCAGAAAATAAAACTTTGAAGGTCTATTTTTCATTTAAGGTTGTCTTATGGTTTACATTAATAAAGGGTTAGAGTGCTTGTCACAAAGGTGTAACAGTGAAGTACTCAATTATCAGTTATTGTTAGCAGTATTTTAATCCATTTACAACAATATGTTTCTAGTTGATCTATTTCCAGAGTAATGTCGTATTCTAGGTGGTAGTTGGGTTTCACTTGTAGCAAATACAGAGAAAATGACGGTTTCCTATTGTTCATTTTCATTGCATT
Organism: Ptychodera flava; assembly: GCF_041260155.1. Lineage (NCBI taxonomy): Eukaryota > Metazoa > Hemichordata > Enteropneusta > Ptychoderidae > Ptychodera > Ptychodera flava. Next base: position 2,991,984 of record NC_091948.1, read on the forward strand.
AACAAATCATTTTGCTATATGAGATGACTATAAATAAGTGGAGCATTTGTGTCTCCAAAAAGCACATCATGAAATCTAGGTCTCATAACAAGAAAAAGAGACTCTTTGTAGAAATTATGAAACTTGTCCAAAGTGTCAGAGAATTTAAATGAATAGAATAAAGTCTGATGTTTCACCACTGATATTAAAGAAGGACAGGGGTCTGGTCCATCCATACCCAAACTTGTCAATTTTAATTTTAATCCTTTCTCCCAAGTTGTATTTATTTCTATGGTTTGTCTATGGAGCCTGGTAAAAAGAGGATTAAACTCCTTCACTATATCTCATACACAAACTTTGATGGTGTATTTCACCATCAGGTGTGATCTCATGTTTCGTGCAATCTACCAATGGCCACGGCTCATGTCAAACCCCCAAGAGTGCAGTACTTCTCCTAGCACAGTTCCATGCCATGATTTTTCAGAATACATGTGTGAGGAACGCAAACGTACAATTCCCGAAAAGTAGAGCAATCACAAATGAAACTTGATGTGCAGATGTGTGAAAGACGAGGAACAGTAGGTAAACAGCCGAAAATATGGCTGACTGTTTATGGGACAATTCACGATAACTTAATTTCAATGCAATGTTTGTACACTTCATTATCACTGACAATGGGACCATATGAATTTCCATATCCAATAACTGTAATATATCCTGAAGCCATTAACAAAAAGTTTCAGGCACCCTGCCAAACAACCCTGACAAACGGTCTAGAAATAGGTTTGACCAAACACTGGTATGAGAGCTACAACTGGCTGGAGACAGTATCCACACAATTGCTCAGATCTCAACACCACACAATTGCTCAGATCTCAACAAGTTTACTTTACAGAAATGAAAAGGTCACTTTGAAAAGAGTTTGAAAAAAAAATGCTTGGAAAGCACCACGAAAGGTTACCAAGCGTTATAAATGAGGGGGCTTAGTAACAGATGGGAAAGTAGACAATATTTGACAAATCAATCTTTAACAACAGACAAAAGAGATCCACGTTGCTCTCTTTTTTTCCCCTGCAACAATATTCTGGCCATATTGTTAACCGTGCTCTGACTGGGATTAGATTACGTCCGATGGGCGTACAATGTCGGCATCAGCACAACATGGTCAAAAGTCCTTTTGACATACAAAAAAATATGACAATTTAAATATTGGTGAATATGTCTCAATATTGTGCAGTCTTCTCTCGTTTTGACTGTGACATATTGACATGACGAGGGAAAAAAATTTTCTGGTAAAGTGGCTGTTTGAAATCAAAATATGGTAAAAGACGGAACAAAAAATGAAAGCTGATACTTTTCCGGAACTTCAAAATGTGCTGCACCAGTGAGGGGATGGGCTGTGCAGCAGCTGTGAAAAGTACAGAGGACACTGACTGCCATCCATCGTCACACACAGATGTGCAATTTTATCTTGCCCCCCAACAATTGTGGGTGTACAGAGAAACACAATTCATTTATGACTTTGTGACATTTCTGCTTCATAATCAATAGAAACTGATTAAAACGCTTGCATTTTCATTTAGCAATATTGCAGGTGGGTGGATTTGTGTCTCACTGGTGGATATTTATTGCGGTACCCTGGGAAAAGCACAGAACGACTGGATGGGTTCCAGCGTTAGATCAGCGAACATCATCATATCATACCCAAAGAGAGTAAAACAACGTCAGACAAACTGACTGACTTCAACTGTAATGTTAAACAAAACAAGAAAACCTTTCATTTATGGAACCACAATTTATTACACAAACTGAGCAAATTACTTGAGTAAAAATAAACACCAGGGTATCACCTAAAGAGATGGTAATAATTTTTTATTCTGTGCAAAAGAGTTACAAAAAGCCGGTTTACTCAATATTTTGTTTGTAGAGTACCATATTGCTTATCAAGCTAGCCCTTGACAACTGATGCACACAGAGCCTTTGTTGGAAAGTCAAACTCTGAAAAATTTTAACGTTAAATCTGTGGGGGCGGCAATTCTTCCAAAGCGGAAATGGACACAGGCACGGCCTGGTATCGGGAAAAATTACATGAAAATGTACCCAGCCATATTGGTTTCACTGGACTGATGCATTCATTCGGCGAGACCTGAGGAGCGCAAAGGGGAGACACAGAGTTCACACACTGACACCCTAACAATCAGCAAGGGTGGTCGTTTTTCAAATGTGTCACGGTGATAAAGAGCATCAGACTTTGGAAAAAGACGGTTGGCAACAAAAGAAGTAAACAGTCCCATATTGGTTGCCAATTAACAGTGTCCAGCCAGTGCAAGTGAAAAGAGAGGAAAAATATGGTAGACCAAATTAACGACCGAATGTGCCATTTTTGTCATAAAAATAACGTATTCCCCTTGCTCTTAATTGTTTGCAAAGCAGAGAATTCCATTAAATGACTGAGTTAAACTCAAATATGCTTTGCATTAAAAAGCCATTGACAAAATGATGCATTTGTGCTTTGAAAATGATGTATTTGTGTTTTGAAAACCACAAAATCGATGTCTTAATGCCGAGAGAAACCATTTCCTTTTACTATTTTTGAAACATTTATCATAACAAATTTCCAAAACGTCATCCATAAGTCAGTAATATTACTTTAAAAGGCAAAGACCCAGAAATGCTCAATCATGTGGTCTGATGCACTTATTTGTATCACAATGTGGAAATTTCAAGGTAAAGTATGCAGCATATCTTTGAGGTTACTCACTGGCAACAGATGAAAACTCAGCTATGTTGTACTGGGGATATCTTTTTTAACACTTCCTTAAATTTTCTTTTTCTGCCCTTCTTGATCATCATCATCATCAACAAAGCACCCTTTAATTTCTAAATTCAGGATAATTTGTCAATCACAGCCTGGGGCACAGAGACTTTGCAAACACCATCAGATGTGCGTATGGCATCAGATGAACCAGACAAGATGGCCTGCCCAGTCTTTTTTATCAACGAAAAGTTCTGGACAAACGTCAATGCATGAGGAAGAAAGATTACAGAATATTGGGTTCACCCTATGGTGTGTTATAATTCAACACTATCCTAAAGAGCAGTTTCTATTTCCTCATTTAGAAGGGCACCCTAAGACAGAGCAGATAACAAGGAGAAGGACTTGGCCCACTTTTTCATGGATGCAACCATGGGAGATCCAGATTTGCATTGTACACGAGGAAAAAAAACGGGCACGAGCTAGAGAGAGGTTTAACAAAAACAGCAAATTATCTTATTCAACTGTCACCCTGCCAGTTGGAGCCTCTTTAAATTAAGTCATTTATGCGTGGACACCACAATATTGTACTGCAATAACTACAGTCAAGGTTACGACTATTACAACATTTGCTGTGTAAGGATTTTAAATTTAAATTTACCAAGATCCAGTCTGATCAATGACCCTTTTAATAAATACAATACAATGCACATCGGAAGGTCAGCTTGATAGATTCTGAACACCTTAAACATTGTTATTCAATTTAATCCATGGTTACAAATTTAGTGACTGGCCCTGTGTATAGGTAAGGTGTGGGCGCGGGGGTGTTTGAAGGGTCATATCCAGGGGCCTGCTTGGGTACAAGGCGGTAAAGTTGTTCTGTTCAGGAAGTTGCAAAAGTTACACCAGAGTGCGCCATTTCTCAAAAAAAATGAAATCTTACAGCAAGTATGTAGATGAATAGAAGCCTCCTTTACTGGGGTATTGAACTGACTGACAGTCAAACTCTGACAGTCAAACTCAAACTGCTTGTTCAAGAGCAACTGAATAAAAAATAAGAATCACTGAATACATGAACTTACAGACATCATTGCCACTCTGATTATCAGCTGAATACAAAAGTAGTCATATGACTGAACTACTATAGCATTCTACCAGTGAAGAGCAATGGTATGTTGACATGACCCATTCAAATCACTGTGTGTGTCTATCCTTGGTGTTGTGGTTCATTTTCAAAATAGTAACTATAAGACTCCAAACAATTTCTTGCAGAAATTAAAGACATCAGCGTACACTTGCACATACACGGCAAAATGTGATGTCATCAATAATGGAGTCGACATTTGTAAGGGTAGCCTTACGTAATGAATATTCTGCATTGAGTCAAACATTTGCACTCTGGAGATAGATAGTCTATTCGCACAGCTTGGTCAGGTATATTACTTTCAGTGAAGACAGCTATTTGGCTCTTAACACACAGGTAGAAGTGGTTAGTTTTTTTACCCCAACTTTTCACAGCAATGCAGAATATCTAGATGATCCAATCCAAATCTGTTTGTTATTTCATCCACCTTGTCTGAAATGACAAGCAGACTTCTGAACAAGTTGATTTTAGTACAGCCCACATTACTCATATCTGGCTTCCGTTACCAGTGCACTGAAGACCTGGTGTTCAAACCTTTGCTTTTTATCCAGATCAGCACACAAAGATTGGGTGGTTGATACAGAAAAGTGAAATACGTAGAACAGACAAAGTTTCCTCTACTAAAGTTATCCGTACATGAAGGTTATCCGGATGCATCGTTCTCTCTCTGACCTGATACCAAGCACCAAATGGAGGGATGAACAATATTATCAATGGTTTGTGGGGGGATCATATTATTTTATCCATTATGAAATGCCACATTCTACCATTTTACAAGATGTCAATGTCCCTTTACTCAAAATTGGTGGCGTACATGAAGGTTATCGGATGCATCGTTCTCTCTCTGACCTGATACCAAGCACCAAATGGAGGGATGAACAATATTATCAATGGTTTGTGGGGGGATCATATTATTTTATCCATTATGAAATGCCACATTCTACCATTTTACAAGATGTCAATGTCCCTTTACTCAAAATTGGTGGTATTACTTTACTGGCTTGAGTGGTGTGTCTGACTTTTCCGAGGTATAAATTTATCTTTTTTGATTAGGTTTTTTGCTGGTGGTGGTTACATCACATGAAACTGTACCCCTCCAATAATTTTCCCTCAAGCAATTGTTGCTTCCGTCTCAGGCAAAGAATAATAAAAAAAGGTACAATTTCCTTGAATTTTGAACAGGATATGTTACTGTAAAAAAGTCTAATACATCAATATTCACCCAGGGTTCCCGGTATCCCTTACAGGACCGAGTTGTCTCTGATTTGACAGCAACCCTAGCTTTGACAGTGGATTTTGACGGGGATGTGAAAACTCCATCTGCAAATAGACTTTATGAAAACATTTGGTGAATTTCAGGTATTATCTCTCCAGGTAAACAGAGAGTTAGGGAGCCAAACAGGTCTGGGATGAAAAATTGTCCAATTTTGTTAAAAGTCACTTGAAAAGAGTTATTTGGTACTCAAAAGAAGTGATACGCATATTTGCCCACTTTTAGAAGAAAATAAAGCTTATGTTACTATCTCTTCACTTGTGAAAAACAGATTAGTACATTTGATAGCCATGCCAACCTCAAAAACTAATCAGTCAAAATTATCTCCATGATATCAGATTCTATTTCAAAATATCAGCAATAATCTGGGAATAATTTGAGCATTACTGGAATGTCATAATGTCACTGTATATGTGAAAAGTGGTGAAAAAACCTCCAGCTTCAGAAAAGTTATAAAGTGGGTGGAATGACAATAACTGGAACAGCCACTTTCTTTTTTCAAGGAGAGGAGACATTTTGCTTTCATAAGTGTGTACGTTTTAACCAAAATTAAGAATTAATGCCATACCTTTCGACAAAACATTTTCCAGCGGACACAATCTCGTGTTTAATTCATTGGATTAGGCAGCGAGTACAGCGTTGTGCAATTACCGAAATTAGTGTCGGATTTAGACTCAAATCGCACCGGTGATATTTTTCTTAATTTGTCCAAGCAGATTATGATCAGTCAGAAAATTATAATCTTCGTCACAAAGTGTTCCTTTTTACACGGACTGGCCAAAAATTGCCTCTTGGCTAATCCTGATACTGGTACCTGACACCCCTGAATGTCAACACAATGGAATCATCCGCTGAAATGAGTCTGGATAAACTTGCCCAGTTTTAACCACCCTGGTTTGAAATTCAACTAGCGATATGAGGATAATGCAAAGATTTCAGCTGTTAACTTTATTGCTTTGTTTATGATTTCACCATAAAATGTTGATTATTCATGGATACCATTAAGCAGCCATCAGTTTCATGATTGTATTTTTCAATGTTTTTTCCTTTTGAAAGCCAGATGAATTTAACTATCCAAACAAGTATCGACAAGATTTCACTTGTGCATGAGAATAATCGTTACACAAGAGCAGTTTGCGGCATTACCACACCAAATATTGTTCAGCTAACCAGGTTATGATACTAAATATGTAGTTCACATGAGGTACCATACCAAATATCTATCATTTCATATCAATTTTTCAGTCAGTGTTACTAGAGATGAGGCAACTTCACCATTGTCAAAATGTCAGTAGTTTAAACATAGAACGTGTGAAGATTGGAGACTGGTGGAAATGCCATTTTTATTTTCTCAAACTGCTGCCATGGTTGTGGCAGGTTCTTCCTACACTCTTCTTGTAAGATTTCACAACAGTACAAATTGTGATTGGATATAACAATCCTTGCAACGCTCCTTTCAAATATTGGTCAGTTTTAATACTTGACTTTCCAAGGATTTCATTCTGTGTACACTGTCATACGCAGATGTAAATCATATTCCTATTTACTCGGGTATATTTGAAATTTGTTTTGTTGAAATGCACATCAAGCTGGCTATTGTTTACTTTTCATGGATA